>NC_081368.1:68046486-68364328 GCF_030684315.1 Stegostoma tigrinum
GCCTTCTTGAACCACTGCTGCCCATGTAGTATGGATAAATCATCCATGCTGTAAGAGAGATGCATCCAGGATTTTGACCCAGAGCAATGTAAAAGGAACTCTGCTCTTCAGAGTTGAAGAATGGCCTTGTGGCGTGAAATATTAACTGTGTTTTCTGACAACAGATGCTGCCAGACATCCAATATTTTCAAGATGGCACCAAAGCATGGCGACTCTGTGTGAGCTCTCCAAAGTAGATCATCCTTTTACATCTTTCAGAATCATTCCACTCTTTTAAATGTCAGTTGTAAGTCTGTCAGCATCAGTAACAATATTGTCTTAAATCTACTTTCAGGTCTGGAAATCTTTTGATTTCTGGAGACAACTGAAGGCCCAGGGAAGATCAGGACCTCCAGGAACACCCAATGTGTGAACCAATGATATCCGACTGATGACTCTTGAACTGCGACCACAGCAACGAACAGCCACTTACTGGCTCCCAGTAGGCCTGATCCAGACATCCAAAAGCAACCCAACTGTGTGGAGTGGACGCAACTTCCTACCTAACCACATGGAGGCCCAATAGCGAGGCCCAAGCAGGTAGAGAACAAGACCCCTGGAGTGCCCAAGGCTGCAAGCAATGCCCAGGGCACAATCAGGAACACCAACTTACCTTCCAGAATGACAAGCTATCCACTAATTCCTGGGCCCCATTCAAAAGCAACAAACTAACCAGGAAACATGGGAGACTCACCAATATCAGACTCCGATTTATTGATTTTAGTCCCACCTTCAACACCATAATTCCAACGAATCTCATCTTCAAACTCCAAGACCCAGGTCTCGGCTCACCCATCTGCAACTGGAATCTTGACTTCCTGACCCTCAGACCATAATCAGTAAGGATAGGCGACAACACCTCCTCCACAATAACCCTCAACACCAGTGCCCCACAAGGCTGCAAACTCAGCCCCTTACTCTACTTCTTATGTACCCATGGCTGTGTGGCCAAATCCAGCACTAACTCCATTCACAAATTTACTAATGACACCGCTGTAGTGGGTTGAATCTCAAACAATAACAAGACAGAGTATAGGAAAGAGATAGAGAGCTTAGTGGCATGATGTAAGAACACAATCTCTCAAACAAAACAAAGGACCTGATCATCGACTTCAGGAAGCAGAATAGATGATATATCTGTATCAATGGTGTTGAGGTGGAGATATCAAGAGGAAGTTCTTAGGAGTAAGTATCACCAACGATCTAACCCTGGCCCATCAACATTGACTCCACAGTCATGAAAGTACATCAATGCCTCTACTTGCAAGGCTGTAGGAAATTATAGAGAGCTGTGAATTCAGCCTGGTCCGTCAGGAAAACCAATCTTCCTTCCATTGACTTTGTCGGCACTTCCTGTCACCTTGGGAAGACAGCCAACAGAATCAAAATTCCTCCCACTCTTACTTTACTCTCTTCTACCCTCTTCCGACAGGCAGAATGTACAAAAGTTTCAGATTCAAGATTCTTCCCTGCTGTTATCAGACTAATGAATGGGCCTCCCAAATATTAAAGTTGATCTTTCTCTGAATTTTCGCTGTAACTCTAATGCTACATTCTGCATTCTGTTCTATTACACTGGTGTATTTATGTACGGTATGACTTGCCTGGATAGCGTGCAAAACAATACTTTTCACGGTATCTCAGTCTATGTGACAATAATAATAAACCAAATCAAATCAGACCTGCGGGGCATGTTTTGTCTTTGCCCTGCTTGATGATGCTGCTTGTGGATTTTGAAGATACTGTATAATGAGCTTTGATGAATTGTACATGGCAGACTCTGCTGCTAGTGTGTGTTGGCGTTAGAATTGGAGAGGGGGATGTTTGTGGATACAATAGAAATCAAGTCTTTCATCTGGATGATGTCAATCTCTTTGAATGTGGTTCGAGCTGCACTTCTCCCCACAGTTGGGGATTATTTCATCACGCTCCTGACTTGAGCATCCACACTTCTGACTTTATGGTGAAATAAAAGGTCATTGATGAAGCAGTTGAAGATGGCTGGGCCTAGAACACCCACCTGGGGAATTCCTGAAAAGGTGAGCTGGAGCTGAGATGACTGAGCTCCAACAGTTGCAATGAATAGCTGTAGACATCACTTCACCCTATCACTTGCAGCTTACGTTGTTTGCCATGTAAGGAGGCCTCTGTTGAGGTTTCATCAGTCAACACCTCATTTTCAGGCATGCCTGGCACTGCCACTGGCATGCCGTCCTGCACGCCCCATTGAACCAGGGTTGATCCCTAACTTAAAAAATACCGAAAGAACTGCAGATGCTGTAAATCAGGAACAAAAACAAATCTGCTGGTAAAGTCCAGCAGGTCTGGCAGCATCTGTGAAGGAAAAAGCAGAGTTAACGTTTTGGGTCCAGCGACCCCTCCTCAGAACTCTGCCTTTCCCTTCACATATGCTCTCAGACCTGCTGAGCTTTTCCAGCAACTTTGTTTTTCATCCCTAACTTGATGGTATTGGTAGAGTAAGGGGATATGCCGGACCATGAGGTTACGGATTGTGTTGGGGTATGATTCTGCTGATGCTTTTGGCTCACAGCGCCTCGTGGATTGCTAGTTTTCAGTTGCAAGATCTGATTAAAATTCATTCCATTTGGCGTGGTGATTGTGTCACAATTTAATGTATTTTCATTGTGAAGGTGAGCCTTTTTCTAAATAGGAGTCTGTGATGCGCTCACTCCTACTGATTGTGTTATGGCAGATAGATCGGTAAGAATACCTCTCACTCTTGTTGCTTCCTTCACCACCAGCAATGGGATTGGCCGTATTTGGCTCCGCAAGCTGGGGCTCAGCAGCTCACGGGCACCATGCAGCAAAGCCGAATGCATCAATGTCACCCACTCCATCTTGTACATCTTCATCGTTTGGTGCCCTGGCGGTTTTGTTCCCTTTTCTGCAGTGGAATCAGTTGGCAGCAAACCTGTGTAGTCCCAGATCTATGGCTGGCTCCCGCTCCAGCGCTGAGGACTCAAAGTCTTCAGTGTCAGCAGTGGGCGAGGCCAGATCCAGGATCCAGACCACCACAGGATCTGGAGGAGGAGCTGGAAGTATGACACCAGGCCCATGTCTCCAGCTCCGATGCAGCGGTTACAGGGCCTTTAACTGAGAGTGAAGTCAAGCAGCGAACAGAGGAATAGCAAAGAAGAGTGGACGATTCATAGAAACCCCACAGTGTGGAAACAGGCAATTTGGTCCCACACGTCCACGCCAATGCTCTAAAGAGAATCCCACCCAGACTCATTCTCCCTACCCCATTCCTGCATTTTTCCCAGCACTAACCGACCTTCCTTACACATCAGCATTGGACGTTATGGGAAATTTTAGTATGGCCAATGCACACCTTTGGAACATGGGAGGAAACCGGAACATGGGAGGAAACCAGAACACCTGGAGAAAACCCACACAGACACAGGGAGAACTTACAAACTTCACACAGACAGTCAGCTGAGGCTGGAATCGAACCCAGGTCTCTGGTACTTTGAGGCTGCAGTGCTTAACCACTGAGCCACTGTGTCGCCTGATGAATTCTGTTGCAGTAAAATCTAACATGAGATTCAATGCTTCAAGGTGGTACCAGAGCATGGCGACACTTTGCGTCTTGCACATGAAGAAACACTTTTCACTGTTTATTTTGAATACATTGACAACACATTTAAATCTAATCTCATCTACTCTGTTCTGATCAACTGCTGTAGATCGAGTCAACCAGCTTAGTTAGCATTGCTATTGCCGACCCAATCTTCAGGATGGACGTGGAAGGCCCCAAGTCAGAGAAAATTCATTGTCATTGTCACGCTTAGTGCTTTCTCCAAGTGGTGTTCGACATGGAGAAGAACTGATTCATCACTCAAGGTGGGTTTTGGTAATTGTTGATCAGCAGGAGGTTTCCTTGGAATCCCGAGTACTCCCAGGATAACTGCTTCCTTCCTTTACCCCACTGTGCCGCCAGTGGGACAGGTTATCCCAAAGGTTGGTGATACTGCCTTCTGGAGAATGATCTGGAAGTTGAGACACCCTGACTGTGATTATGTCAGGCTGCTGCTTGGGGACTCAGTGACCATTCCCCTACCTTTGGCACTCCGCCGCCTCCCCACCCAATATCTTTGTAAAGATGATTTTGTCGGGTCAACAAGGCTGTTTTCACCTTTGTCACTTTTAGTGCACAGGTCAATGCCAGGCAATCTATCAGTTTTCACTGCCTTGAGGCTTTTTTTTTTGCATTTTGATACAATTGATTGGCTTGCTGCCTCATTTCACAGGTGTTAGAGGCCTTACCAGTGTCCCTCAAAATATTTTACGGAGATAGCCTGTTCTAACTTCTATTTTTGCTTTAAAGGCCAGTATAAGGCTTTTTGTTCCAGGTATGATTCAAATGATACATCACTAACCTTTAATCAAAACACACTTTATTCTTACAATGAAATGCAATGAAAATGCAACAAAATGAAGAATTGGTGTAACTTTACATTATTGACACACTTAACAAGGTAATTTACTATTTAGTCACCAATCATTAACTGTTGCAATAACCTCCAGATTACTCCCTGAACCACAAGCAAATTAGCACAGGGTCAACAAGACTACTGCAATGCATGAGTGGCTGAAAGATTGGTATGTGGAGAAATGAATTCAAATTCATGGGACTGGGGAGGATGGGTTTGGCTCCACTTGAATGATGCTGGGACTAGAGTTCGTGAGAATTGCATAATTGGTGCATAGATAGGGCTTGAAACTAAATTGTGAGGCAGAGAGTTGGCTTCAGTTACATGGAAAATTATGGAAAATGTTAAAGCTGGGAGGGCTCAGGAGAGGTTATTAAAGATTCCAGAATAAGTAATAGGGCAGAGAGTATGGTAAGGTTATCTAACTTCAGGCACAGCAGATAAAGGGACAACTACGAGAAGGGACAGTCAACGCAGGACTGAAGGTGTTGCAATCAAATGAACGCAGTATGCAAAAAAAGGTAAATAAACTTGTAGCACAGGCTGCAATTGGCAGCAGGACGTTTTGGGCAGCAGAGAAACGTGGCTGCAGTGGGATCAAGGCCGGGAAGTAAATATTCAAGGATATGCATCCTATTGAAAGGACAGGCAGATGGGCAGAGGGAACAGAGTTGCCTTACTTGCAGGAAAAGAATTTAAGTTGAAAGCAAGAAACAATATGGGGTCAGAAGTTGTGAAATCCATGTGGGTAGAGTTGAGGAACCCCAAAGAAAAAAAGAATGACTCTGATCAGAGTTGCGTACAGGCCTCCTACCAGTCGTTGGGATGTGAGGAAGAAAATATATTAAGAGATAAAGACATGTAAGAATGGCACTATTACAATGATCATGGGGAACTTCAATGTGCAGGTGGACAGTGAAAATCCCGTTGGCAGCAGATCCCAAGAAGAGGAATTCATCAAATGTCTCTGAGGTGGTATTTTGAAGCAGCTTGTGGTACAGCCCTCTGCGGAACAGGGCAATTCAGATTTAGTGATGTGTAATGATGCAGGTTTGATTAGGGATCTTAAGGTAAAGAATCCCTAGGGATTCTAATGACCATAATATGATAGAATTCACACCGCAGTTTGAGGGGAGAAGCTGGGATCAGATATAATGGTATTACAATTGAGTAGAGGTAACTACAAAGACATGAGGGAGAAGCTGGCCAGAACTGATTGGAAGGACACCCTAGCAGGGCCCACGGTGGAACAGCAATAGCAGATGTTTCTAGGGATAACTCAGGAGTCACAACAGAAATTCATCCTAAGGAAGAAGAAACATGTAAAGGGGAGAACAGGCAGCCATGACTGACAAGAGAAGTCAGGGACAACATAAAAGCAAAAGTAAAAGCACACAATGTTATGACTCATGGCAAACCAAGGGTTTGGAAAGCCTTTGAAACCAACAGAGGATAACTAAAGAAGAAAGAACATGGAAGAAGATGAAATATGAGGTTTAAGTTACAGAGTAATATAAAAGAAGATTGCAAGGGTATTCTTAGACACGTTAGAGCTAAGACAGAGGCAACAGTGACATTGGACAGCTGGAAAATTAGGCTGGAGCAGTGGTAATGAGGAACAAAGAAATGGTGAAGGAACAGAACAAATATTTTACATTAGTCTTCATCAAAGAACAGACATCATGACCATACTAAAACTTCAGAAGAGGCAATGGCAGAGATGAGTGTAATGGTCGTCATTACAGAGAAAGTGCTGGAAGCCTGAAGTTCTGAAAGTGGATAAGTAACCCGGGTCAGATGGACTACACTCCATGGCTTGATGCTGAGGAGATTGTGGAGGCATTGGTGGTGATCTTGAATTACTGGAATTAGACAGTGTCATAGAAAGTGGCTAAAGTAACACCCCTGCTCAAGATAGGAGGGATGCAGAAGACTGGAAATTGTAGTCTCTACTGTTTAATTGGGAAACTACAGAACATAGAGAACTCCATTGAGTCAGTTCATGTGGATTAACCTCATGGTTCATGTCATTTTATGTGTTCATATTTATGTAAAGTTTCTCACTACAGACTGATTTAATTTCCTATTTACCAGATCTGGAAAGATGCTGCTACTCAAATCTTCTCTTCTATTTCAGTGGGTTGGGCAGTTTAATCATATTGTCATCCTACAATACTTTCCACACTAATTACTACAGAGATACCGTTGTTGTCAGCGCTGTTAATTGTGCTACAAGTGTGTTTGCTGGATTTGCCATTTTCTCCTTTCTTGGACACATTGACAAGACAAGACTGTTTTAGAGGTTGCCCAGTCAGCTATACACAAATGACAAAAAATGTCAACCAGGGTCACAGAGTTTTACCCATCTCTGTGACAGCAACCAAAATAATACTACTGCATCCACTTGTATAATGTTTGATTCTGTGTGTAGATTAACATCAAAATTAACCAAAATATCCACTCTTTCTCCTTACTACCCAAACACCACTGAAGTCAAACTGACCCCTACTCTTTTGATAAAGTATTACTATTAAAGACTCAACTTTGACAGCAAAATATGTACTACAATGCTCCAGTGCACAGATACACCGATTCGGGCAGCACAGTGGCTCAGTGGTTAGTACTGTTGCCTTACAGTGTCAGAGACCTGTTTTTAATTCCCGCCTCGATCTGTATGAAGTTTACATAGGTTTCCTCCAGATACTTCAGTTTCCCACAGTCTAAAGGCATGCCTAAAGGCTGGATTAGTCATACTAAATTGTCCAGGGATATGTAGGCTGGGTGGATTAGCCATTGGAAACGTAGGGATAGAGTAGGGGTGAGGAATGCTCTTCAGAGGGCTGGTGTGAACCTGATGGGCCAAATGGCCTATTTCCCCACTGTAGGGATTCTATGATACAACCTCAGGTCCACAGTAGTAATTCTAATTGGAAATTGATAACCTGGCTTTGAAAAGCAACATACTGATATGATGTTTGCATTATATTGGACCTGAATGAAACTGAATAATGAGCTGGAATGCCTGAAGATTGACAGTCTTGTTTATTTAACCTTCGATCTTAAATGTGAGATTTTCAAATTGCTAATAAATAACGAATCACAAAGCAACAAATAAATATTGACATAATGTAGGACCAGTTATTTATGTTACAGTTACATTTTATGTCAGACGTGTTTTACACTTTATTAGTGAAAATGTTGAGTGAGTTGGTCAAGGCTTATCATTTTTATAATGTAATGACTTTCTGTGTTTTACATAAGTGAATGGCAGTAGTTTGTATTAAAAGGTAAAACCACCATAGACTTGTTAAAGAGAAGTAACTGGTAGTAAGTGTAAACTGACAGTCACCATACCTCAGTAAGGGGTGAGTTTGAGAAGGCAGGAGATCCGTGGTAATCAGGTAGCGCAGGAATTGAACCTACACTATTGTTATCATAATGAATAAATAAACCAGCTTTAAAGCTAACTGAGCTTCCAAGTGCTTTGTTGTGGCATGCTCTCAAACCATGAATCGTTAATTGTCTACTTTATTTCAGGGTAGTTTTAATATGAAGTGTGAAGCTTATAAGCTGTCTATAGATGATGCTGCAATGAGGAATTAGTTGAAAACCTGGTAAAATTGCATTAAAACGAGGTTTGCGTATCTTGCCTGGATTTTCAAATATCTGTTTTAAGCAGTGAATGGTACTGCAGCCTGTATCTGAGCATTAAGTTCTCCAGTCAGGTACTTCACATCCATCCCTTTTCTCTATCATTTTTTTTAATGCCAGTCTTACCAAACAGATCTGAGAGATTTTTACTTTGCACGTAAACATAACTTTGAACTTACAATGTGCTATTGCTTCTATCTATTATACATACACAATATTGAGTGATTTATAATATAAATATGTGATATGGAGTTGATGATTTTCTTTATACACATGTGTTGCATATATATTGCAAATTTTGACAAATATTGATAATCTAGTTTCTAAATAAACTAACTGTTGTAAGTAAACGACGTCAGTTTATTGTGCATTTCTCCTGAGCACCATTCATTTTGTTATTTGAATTCTGTCCATTGTTTAGGTTTTGGTTTAGTTTTCATTGCCCGCCCTAAGGCTCTTGCACAATTGCATGGGCACCATTATGGTCCATGTTATTTTTTGTTGCGCTGCTCATTCTGGGAGTTGACACAACATCTTTTTTTCACAACAAAATTTCTTTCTACTGGAGCAGTAGTAGGCCATTCAGCCCATTGAGTCTGCTCCATCATTCAACAAGAATATGGAAAACCTGATCATCCTCAATAACAACAGAAATTGTTGGAAAGATCAGCAGGTCTGGCAGCATCTGTGGACAGAAATCAGAGGTAATTTTTCAGATCCAGTGACCCTTCTTCAGAACTGATGGTAGCTGGGAAAAGGATGGTTTTTTATGCAGGGGAAGGGGGACACTAAATACTGGGTGGAGATAAAGCTCCTTTCCCACATCCTCACACACCAGGCCTTGGCACCTCATGGGCTGCCATTACACACTACTCTTTGTCAGTCCCTAACAGACCCCATCAACATTTATTCATTCCCCAAGACTGGTCTTTACCCACTGCTTTTTCTATCCAGGCAGAATCAGAGGAGCAGGCAAGTTGACGTTTCGGGTTTCTGAAGAAGGGTGCCAACTCGAAATGTCGACTTTCCTGCTCCTCTGATGCTGCCTGGCCTGCTGTGTTCCTTCAGCCCTACATAGTGTTATCTCTGACCCCAGAATTTGCAGTTCTTGCTGTATCCCTTTGTCTGTCCCATTGTTTTTCTCTCTGTTTGGGCTCTATCTCCACCTAGCTAGCATTAGTTCTGAAGAAGGGTCATTGGATCCAAAATGTTAACTCTGATTTCTCTCCACAGATGCTGCCAGACCTGCTGAGCTTTTCCAGCAGCTTCTACTTTCATTGAGGATTTCTAGCATTTGCAGCTTTTTGCAGTTTGTCTAATGCTCCTCAACTCCACTCCCTTTTCCCGGTGACTCTTAACTCCATTACTGATTTTTTAAAAAATCAGCCTTGAACCAACCTCAACAGGCTTCTTTGGTAAAGAATTCCACAAATTCACTACTCTCTGAGAAAGAAATTTTTCCTCATCTCTGTCCTAGCTGTGGGACCCCTTATTCAGAGATTATGCATTCCTGCCCTAGACTCCTCCACAAGGGAAAGCAACCTCTTCATACCAGCTCATTAAGCTGAAAGTGGACTGTAAGTAAAGCTCTCTTGATGCTGTCTCCATGACTTAGTCCCAGAATGGGGACGGTACAGGGTTACATACAGAGTAAAGCATTCTCAAACACTGTTCCCATCAAACACTCCAGAGCAGGTACAGCATAAGGTTACACAAGGGTAAGCTTTCTCTGTGAAGAGAAATCAGAGTTAAAGTTTCGGGTCAGGTGACTCTTCCTCAGAGCTGATGGTAGCTGGGAACACGTTGGTTTATATGCAGAAGAAAGGGTGGTGAGGGGTTAAGGATTAAACAACTAGTGCAGATAGGGCCCAAAGAGAGATGGGAACATTTGGGCAGACAAAAGAGTTGAATATGTTCTGGCTGACAGGGTGAATAGCAGTTAATTGTGACCATCAGTGATTAACAATAAGTAGTGTGTGATGGCAGGCTATGTGGTAACAAGGCTTGGTGTATGGTGTAGGGGGCGAGGACATGGGAGAGTTTAGGCCCTAAAATTATTGAACTCCATACTAAGTCCAGAGGGCTGCAGGGTCCCCAAGTGGAAAATGAGGTGCTGTTCTTCCAGTTTGCGCTGAGCTTCACTGGAACACTGCAGAAAGCTTAAGACCGAGACGTTGGCTGGGGAACAGTGTGGTGTGTTAATGCAGCAGGCAACTGGACACTCAGGGTCTTCTTTGCAGGCAGAATGTTAATGTTCTATGAAGCAGTCACCCAGCCTACACTTTGTTTCCCCAGTGTAGAGGACACTACATTGTGAGCAGCGAATGCAGTAGACTAGATTGTAGGAAGTACAGGTAAAGTGGTGCTTCACCTGGAAGGTATATTTGGGCCCTTGGATACAGGGGAGGGAGAAGGTAAATGGGCAGGTGTTGCACCTTCGCCAGTTACTAGGGCTGTGTGAGGGGGCTGTTGTGAGTGAAGAAAGAGTGGACCAGGGCACCCTGGAGGAAATGGTCCCTGTGGATGGTAAACAGGGGAGGGGACATGTCCATGTGTCTAATGTTGGAATCCTCCCTCTTTCCCTTAGGGATCTGGGGTGGAGGGTGTTGCATGCAGCAGACCCTTGCAATCCCAGATTGCGGTGGTTCACAGACTCCTAGCCCGACTGCTTGTTACACAGCATTGAGGAGTCCATAGACAATGTGTAAATTGCTTGTGGATATTTGCATTCACTTTTGGGTTACTTAAAGAGCCTTCAGCCATGTTTCTGCTTGCAATTTAGTCCCATGCTCCTGATCTTCAGGCACCCGGTGCAGAGGGTGACGGTAGGTCAGAGGATCTCCTCCTGGGTCTGCTCCTCGGCTTGGTCAGGCTGGCTATAAACTGGCTGGTTATGGAGGAAGTCATTTTGGCTGGTCGACTGCCCTGCTTCCATGGCTATGTTCAAACCAGGGTGCCCTTGGAGACGGAGCACATGGTTTCCACCAAAACTTGTGATACCTATAGGAAGAGATGTGCACTGTGGGAGGGGCTGTTGGTGAGGGGATGGGGTGTGGCTAGGGGCTTAGATTTTCCCCTCTGACTATATATTGATTTAGCCCCTTCCCTCTGTTCCTAGCTCTCCCTTTCACGTTTTAATGACAGCATTGTCCGCAACAGGTTTTGCTTGTCCATGTTTCAATAGTCACATAGGGTGTTTCCCTGGTGGTGGAAATAAATGTACTGCAGTCTGTGAGTGTGTACTCGCTTGTGGAACAGTGGTAGTGTCCCTAATGTCAGGCGAACAGGCCCAGGTTCAAATCCCACCTGCTCCAGAACAGGTTGATTTAAAAAATAGGCTAAGTAGTCAAAAACAAAAAGCAAGGTCTGTGAATATCAAGGGAACCTCAAGGCTGGTGGTGCTGTGAGGTCACATCACTAAGTATGGTGGCAACATCTTTAAATGGGTCAGGCACTCCGCTGAAAAGAACCAGATCCAAAGGAAGTTCAGCAGGATACCAGCAAATGTAAACTCAATAAATAGCTGCAGAGGCAAAATCCTGGGCGGCCCGACAGTTAGCTCCAGCAAGTCAAAAAAAACCTTCTTTCCCAGGAGGAAAAGATGGGACTGTCAGTCCAAGCAAGTCAGGATAGAGATCACAGAGATGGTCAGCATCATGGAGACAGCTGTAGAACCTGGTTGCAGTGCTGCAATGGAGTCATTCCTAGAACCTGGTTGCAGTGTTGCAATGGCGTTATCCCTGGAATGTGGCTGCAATGCCACAAGGTGGTGGCTGACTTCCTGTGCTGTGACAGGGTAATTGCACTGTAATCTGATGTCCTTGTGGGGTTTCACGTGACAAGATATAAGGATGAGACATTTCGGAAAAGAAAGCAAATCCAGGCCCTGATAAAGAGCCAATGCGTGTATAGATTAGCCCCTAATTATATTCCCATCTCACCTAGGTCGTGGACAAGAGCAGATACCTCCAGTCATCAGGGGAATAGGTTTCCATCTCTGAGTTTAGGGGAGGGAGTGTCAGAGGATGCACTGTTACACTGCCCACTGTACCCTTCATCAGTATAGATTCTCTCTGATCTAGCTGCTCTTTAATCTGTGATCACAATCTGGTGACAAGCTTGACCAATAGCTAATGGAAGCTGCAGCAGTTGAGGCCAGTGATAGTCAAAGGTATCTTTGGTGAGCTCACTGATACTGAATGTCAGGCACTGGCTGGTAGAATTTCTGGAGGCTTTTTCCCACTGACAAACATATGACCGAGAATTCCACCGCGACTGTAGGTGCACTCACAGCTCTGGTGATTTAAGGGCCAATCTTCCTCCATGGAGAGATTAGCTGGCCTCCCAAACAGCTATAACCAGCAGGACACCCAGTGGACGATAGAGACAGACCTGCAAGACCCTCAACAATTCTATGAGCTTTTACGCTGCAATGGATGAGACGGCGGTACCTCGAATCAGTCCCTGCAGCTTGCGGAACTGAAACAGCAGGGAGGTGCTTGTGTGCCTTTAATGGGTAAAAAAGTGGCTGGGGTTAGCTTGGAACACCTCCTGAAATGGCAAACAGCTCCTTAATTGCTGCTAATGGTAACTGAGCTACAAATACATATGTCCTCTCAGCTGGGTAACCATATTTCATAAACAAAGGATGTGCAGCCTTCTCTGCCCTTCGTTTCCAATTCCCACCTCCCCCATACCTTTTTCCCTCCCTACAAAGACCACCATCACAAGGCTGGCACTCCTGGTGCCCCTTTGGTTGATGCTGACCTGCTACGTATGCTTGCAACTCTTTCCCTCTTCAACGTCATTAAAGGATCTGATTCCTGGATGAACGAGTCCTATGACATGCAGCTTTGCTCACCATCGAGGGTCTCACTCCTCCTCTCAGCACACCCATACCAGTACTGTACTCTCATACTATGCTTACCACAAGCACTGGCACCTTTTCTCTTTCTCACAACCCTCTCCCCAACCCCGACTATGCCAATGCCTACACTTTTGCACACAATTCCTCAAAGTTCCTGAGGACGTACATGGCTGCTTCTCAAAGATGGAACTGACATCCCTGTGGCTCGGTATCTCTTTATACCTGTCATGCTCCTGCCCATGGCTTTCAAGCACTTCTATAATGATTCAATCAATTTGGTGAAATTATGTGGACTTTTAAAGGGGGCTTTTAAAAGACTTTCAAAGAGTTTTAAAAACTTATCCACTATCTGCACAAAGACCTTGCTCTGCTGGCCAAAGTTTGTTGTATTCAATTCCGAAGTGTACTGATTTTGAACTTCTGTCCGTCAGCCTACCAACCCTGCCATAGCACAGCTCACTGACAGAAAATGATTACAGTTGAGTCTAACTTTGATAGGTAATTTATTCACTCAGCACAACAGCTTGAAGACAACAAAAATAATGCAAATGTAAGCAACTAAGAATGAACTGTTTGTGCCTATGAGGTTTCCTTGCTGTACAGTATTGACATTGAGTCTTAGTATCTACTGTCTAGTTAACTCTCTCCACTGATTCCTCTGCTGTTGTTTTGTTTTAATTTTTAACAAAGGAACTGAAGAGAATCTGCTGACCTCTTGTGGTAAGGTTGACCTTCCTGACTTTGGTTGATCTGCTTTCCTTCCAGATTTTTGCTTCTCTCACCATCTAAATGGCTTTCTCTGAAGTAAAATTTTCTTTGGACCACAATAAGGCTGACAAAGTCTTATCAGTAATTCCAACAACAATTCTTTGTTTAATGAAGGTTGATTTCAAGGCATCATAGTCACATTTTTCCAGTAATCTGGACAGAGTGAGAAATAAATTCCCCATAGTTTTCTCTGGATGCCGAACACTTTTGATTAATAACGCACATTTTAAAACTTAAATTCATGAATTTTTGTTTTAAACTTATTCATTCACACAATGTGTGTATCACTGGCCAGGCCAGTATCCCTAAGTCAGTTAAGTGTCAACCACTTTTCTGTGGGTCTGGAGTCACATGTAGGCCAGACCAGGTAAGGATGGCAGTTTCCTTCTCTAAAGAACATTAATGACCAGATCGGCTTTTCTGGCAATCAGCAATGGTTTCATGGTCAGATCTTAATTCCAGATCTTTATTGAACTCAAGTTCCAACATCTACCATGGCAGGATTCAAACCTGGGATCCTAGAACATTGCCTGGGTCTCTGGATTAACAGTCCAGAGATAATACCATTTGACCATCACCTCCCCTGTTATTGTGAAATACTTACAGAACTTTAAGTTTTTATGGTGCAACATTTATGACTTAGCAAGCTGGATTATTGAATACAAACGTGTATTTGCTCATTCAGCCTCCATTTCAGAGTCCAGTTTACAGTCAATTCTGTATCTTAATTCTCCAAGGTGCCCATTTTTGTGTATTATTTGCCCATTTCTAAAATTATATCCTACTGGAAATATCATTACTGTTGCCTTATGTGACCATTTATCTTCCTTCCTTTAATTATGTAGTATCTCAATGTTGCTTTATTCTCCTGACCTTAAAGGATTTCTATGTTGCAGCATAACAATGCAGTTACTGAACATTGCTGTATAAGTTTACATGGTCAAAATAGATTATTCCCACCTTACTTGCAAATACAATGAATGAGTTCCACTTCTTTGTGACATGATAAACACTTCCTATTCTCTTCAATGTCTTTACCTGCTGTGTGTGGATTTAAAGACAATCCCGTTCATTTTAATGTACTCTACCAGCTGAATCTCAATCTGTTGATTCCGCCTTGCTAAATATTACCATGATTTATTCTTCTTAAACTTGTCTCTGTAGGTATCTTCAAAGATCATCAAAACCTGCCCCACTGTTCACCATGGCGCAGATTGGCCCATACTATCAGAATATCAAGGCAGGCCATCAATAGGTCACATTTTACCACATTCTTCCTGGCAGGGATTTGTGGGGCTCACTTTGTCGAGTGTGGTTGAGGGAAACCACTTGGTCATCCAACAAGGAGGGGCCCTTGTCCAAAACAAGGTGTCGTTTATTATGTGTTAGCGACTAGGTACACATTCTACAAATAATGGTAGATATTGCTACAGAGACTGTAAAAGGGACTTCAATGATACCTTTTATTAATCATGATCCTATTCTTCCACTCAAAACAGGTTGACATCATTAATATAGCAGCTCTCAACACACATCTCAGCATTAACACTTTCTGCACCTTCGATGACAAATATCAGTTTGGATCAGATCCCTCTGCCATAACTCTATGGTTAATAACAGGGAATCCAGCCACTGCAGACTGTAAGTGGGCATTGTTGTGATAGTAGGAGTTTCTGTATACAAAGTACAGACACAGGAATCTTGTATATTATCACCAGGATTCAGGGAGGAGCACAACTGAACGCCCATGATGCAGGAACTCAAATGGTCAGTAATTCTTGCCAGCCTCACCCTGCTCCAAAATTGATGCCCATGTTCACAATGGGCACAGGAAACCTCAACCAACCTTATGCCTTGATCTTGGCCAAGGTGCTGACTGATCAAGGGAATACCCAATGAAGTTACATTGATTTTATATCAGAACAGTGGTGGAATTTTTGGACCATTGTTTACTAAATGAACAGGAATTTTCCTTTAAATTTTCATTTCTCAGGAGAGGCCAGATGTTGCACACAGTTCAGGAGTTCTGTAGAGTCAGGCCTCGCCCTGTATCTTCCCCTTCTGTGTTTTTCCAAGTACAGACCCCAATCAGGAGCTGATTTGCAAGCAGCAAATATTTTCTGTGAATGGAAAAGTGAAATGTTTCATCATTTCTGCTGGATTTTTACCCACTGTTAACTAGAATTGAAATCCGGTTCCTAATCAAATTGTTCTGCAGTTTGTCCTGACACCTGTTGATTCATATCATACCAAATAATATATAGCATACATGGTTATGACATATGTTATACTTTCATCCAGACACTCTAATTGACACTGTTATACACTTGCATTTAGACACACTGAAGGAAATTGGGCATTGCATTGAAATTATCCCTGGTGAAATGAAATTATTGCAATTCATTAAATGTTAAAGGTAAGTGAGTGTGAGATAAAGTAGTTTAGAGATGAAATTCCAACATTTATGATCAAGTCTGCTAAATGAACAGCCACCAATAAAGGAGTGATAAAAGAAGCCCTCACCTTATCACACCCTCCCTGCCCTCCCCCTAACATGAAAACCCACAACTGGGAGGGAGGATAACTGGTGCTCTAGGCTTTGCCCACACTTTATGTAGTAGACTGGACATGAGCAGGTGGGAGAACATTAAGAAGGCAATTGAGGAGATGTCACAGGCCTTCCTGCCTGCAAATCTGCCAGTGCTGGTCCGTAAGAAGCTATTGTTTGCAACAACCTCAAAGACAATCTCTTAACTATTGCATTAGGCATTTAGTACTGTGGAACCAACTTGTAATGATATCACAGAGCTGCCCTTCATTGAGAAGAGAAACCACAGTGTGAGCTGAGTTCAGAAATGAAGGACAGAAACTCTTGGTGAATTAGGCAGAGCCCCAAAATCTAACCTTGTTTACATTAGAAACACTTGTAGAGAAGCATATGGAGTGCACTGACTAGAATTAGTGGTAGTGATCACAATAGTTTATCAAATAGTCATTTGGAAGGACAGAACCAGTGTGTTGCAGAGAAAAGGCACATGTTGTCAAAACTTTTTGTCTTGCATTCATCAGAATATTTTGCAAGAATAAAAACTAATTCAAGGTGAGAAACAAAATTTATACTACATGAATGGTTGCTAAATTGAACTCTGATGGGCAAAGGTGATGATGTGGAGAATGCTCCCAGCAGTACTGATTGACAGTTATCTATCAGGCTTTGAATAGAGGATTTGGGACTTTTCTCCATAGAGAGGAGATTTGCTTGGTGTTTTCAAAATCATGAGAGGTCTGGACAGAGCAAGCCAGAACAATTAGCTCCCACTAATTAAAACGGTGCTTTTTAGTCCTTGATATTTCAGAAATGGTTTGCAAAAGTAGCAAATATGATGTGAAAATAACACTGTTGTACAGTTTGTAACGTATCCTGGAAGTCTGGTGGAAAAAGAATCAGTCGGGGTATTAGAGACGGCATTGGATAATCATTGAAATGGGAATAATGTTCAGGATTATGGGGAAAGGTTGGCAGAACAACACCAAGTCTGCACATTCAGCAGGCTAGTACAGACGCAGTGGGCTAAACGAGCTCTTTCTGCACAGCAACCTTCTGTGAACTTTGTGAAACTGAAACAGATGAATTGTAACCTTGGTTTTATTCAAAGTTGAAATGGGCTTCTGTATACATGTTCGTTTTTCTACCTGCATAATATGGTCAGAGTCCTCCTCAGTTCATCTGTTGCAGAAATCCTCTTCCAAGCAGTTGTGTCATCAGAACTTGATGACTCAATTAACTCAGGTAACCTGCCAAATTCTGCCCTTTGTGAACTTGGTAATTCCAAACCGTGTTCTTATTTACAACAAATCCTGATTAGCTATCATTCCTTTTTCCCATTCACTTTGAGTTATTGCTTAAGCAGGAGCCAATTTTAAAATTCTCCTGCTTGTTTTCAAATCATCCACGGCCTTGGCTCACCCTGTCCCTACATTTTCATGTCACCTTAGAAGCCTCCGAGATGTTACAGGAAAACTAATGAATCCCACCTCCTATTAACGCTACCTCTTGTCACAACTGGAGAGAAGTAAAACTCTGCAACACAGAAGACATCATTCTGAAACTGAGAGAATGATTATGAGACAATCCAAACTCCAACTTTGTAAGATGCATAACTAATACGTGAATTGCTTGAGATTTTGATGCATTCAACTTGACAACCTATGATCCATGAGCTGTGACACAAAATTTAGAGCAGAGCGGACCCCTCATTGTATATTTGCTAAATTAAGAAGATCTGCATTTTGCATGGTTTTGAAATTATTGGCATACTGATGAGTTCATATTTGTGCAATTATTTTAAAACTTTTGTTTTAATTGTGTATGTATTATAATTTATTATTTTTTGTAATGTTAAAGTCACCATACTCTTATCAGACCATAAGTCAGATCTCTCTTTAGAGAGAGATAGAGAGAGAGAGATGACTGATGATGGTTTAACCTGAGAGTCACGGTGTCTCAGGTAAATTTTTATTTTAGATTCCCCTACAGTGTGGAAACAGTCCCTTTGGCCCAACAAGTCCACATCGCCCGTTGGAGCATTCCACCCAGACCCATCCCCCTATAGCCCACACACCCCTGAGCACTGCAGGCAATTAAGCATGGCCGATCCTCCTAGCCTGGACATCTTTGGACTGTGGGAGGAAACCGGAGCACCCGGAGGAAACCCAAGCAGACACGGGGAGAATGTGCAAACTCCACACAGACAGTTGCCTGAGACTGGAATCGAACCCAGGTCCCTGGCACTGTGCGGCTGCAGTGCTAACCACTGAGCCACCCTGCTGCCCCAAAAAAGGGAGAGCTCCAGGAGAAGAGTTCCTCACGGTAACCTCAGCTGGTACAGGAAATGAATCCATGCTGTTGGTATCATGCAGCAGTGCAAACTAACCATCGAACCAACTGAACTAACCAGCCTGCCTTGTTTTATTTGTATAATCAACACTATTCATCTGTTTTGTTATGAACTCATGATGCCCTCAGGTAAAGAGCCTTTAACTTTGTAATTTTACTCTTTTTCCTCACTTGGACCTTAATTACTGTGCATTCTTACGTTTATACATTCTGTCCCTTACTATCACACTCTGGATTTATCCTTACCTATGGCATAATCCAGGTCCAACAGCAAGTCGTTTCTCGTTAACATGGTGAATCACACCTCAGTGAAGTCTTCACATACACTACTTCCAGTGCACACACAACACTTCGCCTTTAAAGCCCTAACCAAGATTGCATTCACAGTGAACTAAACTGAGCATGAGTGGAAGCAGAACTAAAGGGCATTTTGACTTTGAAATGATACTTTTTGTGTTGAATCTATTGGAACTCTAGGGCCTAATTGTGTGTTCTATGTTGCTTTTGACTTTAAAATATTTCAAAGATGTTCCTCACCTGCCACAAGGTGGAGCCCTCAGCTTGGACAACTCTCACCACGGCCACAAGGGGGATCCATATAATACAGGAGATGATCACACGCCAGCCCAGTGCTATTGACCAGACAGGGTTATTCAACAGGACCATATGTTGGAGGGGAGAATGTTGCTAAGGACCAGATTAAGACTGCCTGAACGAAAAGATGCAAAACTAGATCAGAAACAGAATGAGAGATTGTCTGCCAGCTTGATTGTTCTCAGTATAAATCATTAAAATGTGTAAAATCTCCTTACCACCAGCAAACATGGAGAGATCAGAATCCAATACATTCGCCACCACAACCAGAAAAGCCAAGTCCTTTCCCCAATCATCATCTCAATGTCTTTGATAAACCTGTTTATCCCTGCGAACAAAGAAGCAGAGAAACACCATCACTCACTCTGTCCTGTCTTCAGGGCAGCTTTTACACTGACAAAGTTCATTCTGCACTGAGTGGCACTAATGAACAGGTTAAAGCGGAGAAGGGATCACCCCAGATTTCAAACAGGATGAGGAAATCCATCCCTGCCACCAACTGATCAATCATCTTCTCCTATTTTAGGAACAATAGTCTGTCCAACCCAGCACAAATCAGAAACATGAGCTTTTCCTGGAGTGAATTCTTCATGGGCTAAGAAGGGAATGTGGAATTTGAAATACAAACTGAGCAGTCATGATCTTATTGATGGTGGAGGAGGCTTGAGGGGCCAAATGGTTTATTTCTGCTGATTAGTGCTTGTTACAAACTTTTGAATTTCATATTTTACAAGTCCTTAAAGAAGTAGATGTGTCATGACACAATGATGGAGGAAGCTGTTTAAAGTGTCAAAGTTGGGAGAAAAATTATGAATAACCCCATGACTACTGCTTGTATCACTGGAAAACTGGCACAAATTATATAAAGTCGTGGAGTTAAATGTGTGGCTCTGATTGGTTTGTGAGTTATAAGGTTTAATGCAAGAGAGCAGTACTGGTATAGAAAGTAACTGTTCCAGTTGGATGGACAGGCCTCATTTGAACCATATTTGAATCAGTGTCCCGGCAAGTTGAGCAACAAGGACTCTGTAGGTGTCTTTGGGGCTGTAACCTAAGTGGAGTTAGTGAGGGTCCAGAAGAGAGAAAATTAGGCTGACAAAGCAAAATAATTACATGGCATTACAAGGCAACCCCTTAAATAATAATATTCAGAGTGGGATAGAAAGGGACAAGACTGTCTAAGAATGCTATTTTCATACTGACGATGTCTGGAGAACAGTGACCATAATATGGCAGAATTTCGCATTTAGTTTGAGAATTTGTAAATTGGGTCAGAATTAGTTGAGCTAAACTTTAACAAGGAAAATTATATATGGATGAGTGCGGAAATGGCAGGTGTGGACTGGAAAGGGAGTTTAGAAGAACAGGCAATTGAGAAACAATGGCTGATCTTTAAGAAAATAATTACTGGCCTGAAGCAAGGAAAAATTCCATTGAGGAAGAAGTTTTCTAGGAATGGGATAGACCAACTACGGTTAAGAAAGTAAGTTAGTTTGGATGATTTCATACTGAAAGAAAAAAAAATACAGGATGGCAAGAGCAATAGCAAACCAAAGGATTGAGAGATGGATTTATTGATTTCTTATTGTCATATGTACCAAGACACAGTGAAAGGAGTTGTTTTGTGTGCTATACCGGCAGATCATATCATACAAAGTGGATCAGAGTAGTAGAACAGAGTGGCAAATACAGTGTTACAGTCACAGAGAAGGTGCAGAGAGAAAGGTCAGAATTACCCTTTGAGAATTACCACTCAAAAGTCTGATAAGAGCAGGGAAGGAGCTGAGTTTTAGGAACAAAACACAATCAGAAAAATAATCAGTGCGAAAGTTAATAATGAGAAAAACTGGAAGTAACATAAAAATGCCTACAATGAGAGAGTTTCTTAAAATGTATAAAAAGGATGAGAGATCCAAAAATAAATAGGCGCCTCAGAGAATGAAACTAAGGAAATGCTAAGAGAAACAAGAAATGGCAGTGGTGTTTGATTAATAATGTCCCAAAGATTAAAAAAAAATTAACAAAGTACTAAAATGTAGCGTGGTGGGATGTGGGACGTGAATAGAGGGTCACGGAGCTCTACAGCATGGGAATAGGCCCTACGGCCCATCTCGTCCATGCCGACTAGATAGCCTAAATTAATCTATTCTATTTTCCAGTACTTGATCCTTATCCCTCTAAACTCTTCCTATTCATATACCCATCCAGATGCCTTTTAAAATGTTATAATTATACCAGACTCCACCACTCCCTCTGGTAGCTCACTCCATACGCACACCACCCTCTACATGAAAATGTTGCCCCTTAGGCCCCTTTTAAATCTTTCCCCTCTCACCTTAAACCTATGCTCTTTAGTTTTGGGCTCTGCCACCCTGTCCATGACCTTCATGATTTTATAAACTTCTATCAGGTCATCCTTCAGCCTCCAACTCTCCAGGGAAAATAGCCCCAGGCAATTCAGCCTTTCCCTTCAACTTAAACCCTCCAATCTTGGCTAACATCCTTGTGAATCTTTTCTGTATCCTTTCAAGTTTAAAAACATCCTTGCTACAGCAGGGAGACCAATATTGAACGCAATATTTCAAAATTGGCCTGACTAATGTGCTGTACAGCCGCAACATGACCTTTCAACTCCTATACTCAATGCACTGGCCAATAAAGGCAAGCATACCAAATGCCTTCTTCACCATCCTGCCTATCTGTGACTGTGCTTTCAAGAAACTATGAACCTGCACTCCAAGTTCCCTCTAGTGTGCTCCATACAAGCTCTAGCCTGCTCCAAAACAAGTTCCATGAGTGCTTCCCTTGTGCCAGCGTCTACTCGGGACACGGTCCTTGTGCCAGCCTCTGCTCCAGTACTGCCTTACCCGCTTCGGCAGCTGTTCCAGGACCACTTCTCCTATGCTTATGCTGCAATATTGCGCTAAACACTAGCCTCTGCTTTAATCTTTACTGATTGCCTGTTGATGTGATAAATAAACATTTCTTTCTGTCCATCACTCATGCATGCATACTCCCAATCACTCAGGCTGCATCTCCAGGCTACCCACTTGATATCACAGTGCACACTCATTCTGAGCTGACCTGGGCACTCACAACATCTCTGCCTTTGTGTGTTTTGCTTCCTGGGCCAGGGATATCACTTATATCTTGCCTTGCCATTTAGTGCAGACACAAAGGAAAGAAATGAGCTGTGGTTGTCAGCAGTATGCTTAAAAAACAGAGAACAAACAAAGAGGTATTTAATTATGACGCCAGCCTTGAAAGTTAATTGCAGGTTGATTCTTGTTCAAACAGTGCTTTAGATGTTTCAGTTTCAGAGAAACATTACACTCAAAGAGATGCTTGAATGTTAATAGGACAAAATACTAGAAGACGTGTTCTAAGCAGTCTAACCAAGAACATTTTGGAAAGGACAAAAGCAGAAAGAGAACCTAAAGTTTGTGTTTCATACAGTGTTCCTATTAGAAGGATTGTGACTGCCAAAGCTACAAGAAGGAGATCTCATTGCTCTTTGGTTATCCTCTTATTATCAACTTATTGAAAGCTTGGAGAATAGAATCTAAGTAGTAGGTAAATATTTCTCAGAGTCTAATGAAAAGTATCTGCATTAAATCATTGTCTTCAGAAATCAAGTTAAGGTACAATCCCACATGCTTGTGATATCACAGATCATGGAACCTGCTTAATTGAAATGAAAATCAAGGAGAAGATATGATACAATTAAAGAAATTAGACAGATAGAGGGGATTCTTGGAGGATATTCAAGTAGATAAGCCTCCAGGGCCAGGTGAAATGTATCCTGGGTTGTTGAGAGACACAATGAAGGAAATAGTAGGATTGCTTGCGAAACTTTTTAAATTCCTCTCTGCTTACTAGAGAGATGCCAGAGGACAACCAATATGGTAATATTTTTCAAGAGGAGAGTAAAGGATAAACCAGTAAACTACAGGCAGGTTAGTCTAACCTCTGCAGAGGGGGAACTATTCTGAGGAACAGAAATTATCTGTATTTGGAGAGGCAGGGATTAATCAGGAACAGTCAACGTGGTTTTGTTAAGGGAAGCCATGTCTGGCCAACTTGACTGATTTTTATGATGTGGAGGTGTCGGCATTGAAATGGGATGGACAAGGTCAGAAATCGCACAACACCAGGTTATAGCCCAACAGGTTTATTTGAAAACACAAACTTTCAGGTCTTCAGTCCTTCAACAGGTGTCAGTGAGGGAAATAGGATCATACACAGAATTTATAAGTAAAAGATCAAAGTTTCAAACCATTGATGATAGGTTTATTTAGTACATCACCAATGGAATGAGCCTTAGATCTTTTACTTATAAATTTGGTGTCTGACACTATGTCTCTCAGTAATGCCTGAAGGAAGACTGAGGCTCCGAAAGCTTGTGTTTTCAAATAAACCTGTTGGACTATTGCCTGGTGTCATGTGATTTCTGACTGGTTTTTGGAAGAGGTGACCAGGTGCATAGATCAGGGCAATGCTTTTGATGTCATCTACTTAGACTTCAATAAGGCTTCTGATAAGGTCCTGCAAGACAGACTAATAGCAGAGATAAGAGATGGACTGAAAACATTAATTTCCAGGGGCTATAAATGGACGTGGTGGACACTGAAGAGGCAGGTTGGGTTGTTCATGAGATAAATGTGGTGAGAGATGGCAAGAAAGGCCATTAGGCCTTGTGGGAGAAAACCATTCAAAAACACGATGAAACTCGGACCAAGCAAAGTACAAAAATGTAATTCAAGTTAGAGAGTTGGGAGAAGGTGGCGTTTTCAGGGTGGCAAGCTGTACCTAGTGAAATAGCCACAGGATTAGTGCTTTGGTCACAATTATTGACAATTTATAGTAAGGACTTGGATGAGGAAAGTGAATATACAATCACCAAATTTCCAGATTGCACAAATATAGATGAGAGGGCAAGTGGTGAGAATTAAACAAAGATTGTTCAGAGGGCTATAGACAGGTTAAGTGAGAGAGTAAAAATTTGGCAGGCAGAATATAATATGGGAAAATGTGAGGTAGTGAACTTTGACAGGAGGAATAGAAGAGATGAATAGTATTAATTTGGAAAGACTGCAGAAAGTTGCAAAACAGAAGGATTGAGGGTTCCTTGTGTATAAATCTGAAAAAGCTGGTCTTCAAATTCGATGATAATAGGAAATGGACAATTGGCCTTTATTTTCAAAGGAAATAGAATATAAAAATAGACAAGCCTTGCAAAAACTATTCAAGGCATAAGTGAGACCATAGCTGGAATACTGTGAACGTTTTTTGTTCTCCTGTCTAAGGCAAATATATTGTCTCCAAAGCCAGTCCAAAGAATGTTCGATAGATTGATCTTGAATATCGAGAGATTTTCTGATGAAGAATGGTCAGGTGGTTTGGCCTTGAACACTTTGCAATTTACAGAAATGAGAGGCTATTCTCACTGATCTTAAAGGAGAGTGAATCTGTATATTTATTTACCACACAGGGCTGTCAAGGCTGGGTTTAAAAGTCTATTCAAGACAGATGGATTGTAAATCAACAAGGCAATCAAAGGTTGTGGGGGAAAAGCAGGTAAGGATGGTTAAATGAATGATGGAACAGACTCAATGGGCTGAATGGCCTACTTCAGCTCCTCCATTTATGGTTTTATTGTCTTAAATCCTTGCATAGCTGTAAAAATTCATGCTTACACAGTCTGGGCTCTGTGCTGCACACCTACATAAAGCAAACATACAGTAATTGCAAGTTGGCTGCTGATATTATTACAGATACTGAAGGTGCATCAGGAACCTTTGCACATCATATGTTTCTGAAGCCATCTGACAGAACAAAGATAATCTGCCTGTCTGGCCTGGGATCTACGGAATGATACAAGTATCAGCAATTAACAAGACAATGATTGCAGTAAAATTGCGGCCAAGCTGAAATCCGGAAAATTCAAGTCAATCATGAGTGAAGGGTGCAAAAATGAACCCTGTGTGTTTCATGTTGGTTTTTGCCACCAATTAGGGAAAGATAGAGACATAGTCACAGAGCTATACAGCATGGAAACAGACCCTTTGGTCCAACTCATCCATGCTGACCATATATCCGAAATTAATTTGGCCCCATTTACCAGCATTTGTTCCATATCCCTCGAAACACCTCCTATTCATATACCTATCCAGATGCCTTTTAAATGTTGTAATTGTACCAGCCTCCTGCAGCAGCTCATTCCGTACAAGCATCACCATCTGTGTGAAAATGTTGGCCCTTCAGCCACTTTTGAATGTTTTCCCCCCCTCACCTTAAACTTATGGCCTGTAGTTTTGGACTCTGCTACCTGAGGAAAAAGACCTTGGCTACCCTATCCAATGACCCTCATGATTTTATAAACTTCTATTAGGTCACCCCTCAGCCTCCGGCACTACAGGGAAAATAGTCCCAGCCTATTCAGCATCTCCCTACATCTCAAACGATCCAACCCTGGCAACATCCTTGTAAATATTTTCTGAAACATTTCAAGTTTCACAACATCCTTCCTATAGCAGTGAGACCAGAACTGAATACAGTATTCCAAATGTAGCTTAACCAATGCCCTGTACAACCACATTTAAACATTCAAAGAAGAGCTCTTGAATTCCCATCACCTTCTGATATAACTACACCATGTGCTGATTCATCTGGTTTAATTTTTATTAAAGAAACTTTAAGGTCCACAAAGTGGCATGATTTAATTTATTTTAGAACATAGAGCATAGAACATAGAACAGTACAGCACAAAACAGGCCCTTCAGCCCACAATGGTGTGCCGACCATTGATCCTCATGTATACACCCTCAAATTTCTGTGACCATATGCATGTCCAGCAGTCTCTTAAATGACCCCAATGACCTTGCTTCCATAACTGCTGCTGGCAATGCATTCCATGCTCTCACAACTCTCTGCGTAAAGAACCTGCCTCTGACATCCCCTCTATACTTTCCACCAACCAGCTTAAAACTATGACCCCTCGTGCTAGCCATTTCTGCCCTGGGAAATAGTCTCTGGCTATCAACTCTATCTATGCCTCTCATTATCTTGTATACCTCAATTAGGTTCCCTCTCCTCCTCCTTTTCTCCAATGAAAAGAGACCGAGCTCAGTCAACCTCTCTTCATAAGATAAGCCCTCCAGTCCAGGCAGCATCCTGGTAAACCTCCTCTGAACCCTCTCCAAAGCATCCACATCTTTCCTATAATAGGGCGCCCAGAACTGGACGCAGTATTCCAAGTGCGGTCTAACCAAAGTTTTATAGAGCTGCAACAAGATCTCACGACTCTTAAACTCAATCCCCCTGTTAATGAAAGCCAAAACACCATATGCTTTCTTAACAACCCTGTCCACTTGGGTGGCCATTTTAAGGGATCTATGTATCTGCACACCAAGATCCCTCTGTTCCTCCACGCTGCCAAGAATCCTATCGTTAATCCTGTATTCAGCTTTCAAATTCGACCTTCCAAAATGCATCACCTCGCATTTATCCAGGTTGAACTCCATCTGCCACCTCTCAGCCCATCTCTGCATCCTGTCAATGTCCGGCTGCAGCCTACAACAGCCCTCTACACTGTCAACGACACCTCCGACCATTGTGTCTTCTGCAAACTTGCTGACCCATCCTTCAATCCCCTCGTCCAAGTCATTAATAAAAATTACAAACAGTAGAGGCCCAAGGACAGAGCCCTGTGGAACTCCACTCACCACTGACTTCCAGGCAGAATATTTTCCTTCTACTACCACTCGCTGTCTTCTGTTGGCCAGCCAATTCTGTATCCAGGCAGCTAAGTTCCCCTGTATCCCATTCCTCCTGACCTTCTGAATGAGCCTACCATGGGGAACCTTATCAAATGCCTTACTGAAGTCCATATACACCACATCCACAGCTCGACCCTCATCAACTTTTCTAGTCACATCCTCAAAAAACTCGATAAGGTTTGTAAGGCATGACCTACCCCTCACAAAGCCGTGTTGACTGTATTTGATCAAGCCATGCTCTTCCAGATGGTCATAAATCTTATCCCTCAGAATCCTTTCTAACACCTTGCAGACGACAGACGTGAGACTTACCGGTCTATAATTGCCGGGGATTTCCCTATTTCCTTTCTTGAAGAGAGGAATTACATTTGCCTCTCTCCAGTCCTCAGGTACGACTCCAGTGGAGAGCGAGGATGCAAAGATCTTCGCAAGTGGCGAAGCAATTGCATTTCTCGCTTCCCAAAGCAGCCGAGGACAAATCTGGTCCGGGCCTGGCGACTTGTCAATCTTAATGTTTGACAAAATTTTCAGCACATCAGCTTCCTCTATCTCTATCCATTCCAGCATGCACACCTGCTCTTCAAAGGTTTCATTCACTACAAACTTCGTTTCTTTCGTAAAGACAGAAGCAAAAAACTCATTTAGGGCTTCCCCTACCTCCTCAGGCTCCACACACAAGTTCCCTATGCTATCCCTGATCGGCCCTACTCTTTCTTTGATCATTCTCTTATTCCTCACGTAAGTGTAAAATGCCTTTGTGTTTTCCCGGATTCCTTCTGCCAAGCCTTTCTCGTGCCCCCTCCTGGCTCTCCTCAGACCATTTTTGAGCTCCTTCCTTGCCTGCATGTAATCCTCTCTAGCTGAACTTGACCCTAGCTTCCTCCACCTTATGTAAGCTACCTTCTTTCTTTTCACTAGAAGCTCCACCGCTCTCGTCATCCAAGGTTCCTTAATCTTACCCCTTCTTGCCTGTCTCAGAGGGACATATTTACTCATCACTCCCAACAACTGTTCCTTAAACAGTCTCCACATGTCTATAGTTCCCTTACCATGGAACAACTGCTCCCAGTCCATGCTTCCTAACTCATGTCTAATCGCATCATAGTTTCCTCTTCCCCAATTAAATATCCTCCCATTTTGCCTAATCCTCTCCTACTCCATAGCTATGTAGAATGTGAGGCAGTTATGGTCACTATCACCAAAATGCTCTCCCACCACAAGATCTGATACCTGCCCCGGCTCGTTTCCGAGCACCAAGTCTAGAATGGCCTCTCCCCTCGTCGGCCTGTCAACGTACTGCATTAGGAAACCCTCCTGAACACACCTTACAAAAACAGCTCCATTCAAATCTTCTGCTCGAAGGAGGTTCCAATCAATATTAGGAAAGTTAAAGTCACCCATTACAACAACCCTACTGCGTGCACACTTTTCCAAAATCTGTCGACCTATGCTTTCTTCAATCTCCCTGCTGCTATTGGGGGGCCTGTAGTAAACCCCTAACGAGGTGACTACTCCCTTGCTGTTCCTAATTTCCACCCATACTGACTCAGTAGGCAGATCTTCCTCGACAAAGGAAGCTTCTGTAGCTGTGATACCCTCTCTGATTAGTAGTGCTACACCCCCTCCTCTTTTTCCCCCCTCCCTATTCTTTTTAAATGTTCTAAACCCTGGAAGATCCAGCAACCATTCCTGCCCATGTGAAACCCATGTCTCTGTTAAGGCCACAACATCATAGCACCAGGTACTGATCCATGCTCTAAGTTCATCACTTTTATTCCTGATACTCCTGATTTTGTTCTAGTATTCTTCAAGACTCACTGACCATAGATCCAGCTGAAACCGATGAGTTGCAGGAGAGCTGTTAAAAACAGAATCCAGTTCGTAGTGTAATGATCCACAAAATTTAACCAGTAAATCCCAACCTAAAATTACGTGGAAAATTTAAAAATGTTGCATAGGAAAATTAAGTACTCTTACTTTCAAATTCAGACTTTAAAGAGATTTGAATTATGAAGACCTGTGAGTATTTATTAAAAAAAAGCACAAAATGGTAATTAAAGCAAAATGCGGTAAATGATGAAAATCTGAAACAACCACAGAAGATGCTGGAGAAATTTACCAGATCTAGCTGCATCTGTGGAGTGAGAAACTGAGTTACCATTCCCAACCTGGTATGACTCATCTTCAGAATTGTTCCAACACAATTCTTACTTGGTGTTCAATATTTGGTCAATCATTTATGTTTGGGCATCAATTACATTGCTGTTCTCTCTTCTACATTGATAACTGAATGTGATTTTCAAAATTTACCTGCAGTATTCTAAATGTGATCTTACATGCCTAAATTTAGACATGACGACCATTCCTGTCCATCTTAACCCTCTATCTCCAGATTTAACTGCCTGGGATCATTGGGTTTTTCACAAATCCCATTAATACAATGATATCTCTCAGTATCTCAGAATTCAGCAAGATAACTTTGACATGTAATACAAACTAGGCAGCAAAATAGTTGCTTCAGACACAATGAGAAGTGTGCCAAAGCCAAATGAGACTGTGGTTGTTTTGCAAAACTGACAAAACACTACATTAGAAAATATAGTCAATATTAATATGATGAGCATTGGTCAACAGAAATGCAATCACATGAATAAAAATATACAACAAGTGATCCACGGTTGAAGGCATTTTGGAAAACTTTATTGAAGTCTGATCTGATGTGATACAAGATGTACCAGATACGCTGAAAGGACTTTGATGATACAGAGATGACAAGTCTCTCAAGAGACATGACTTTCAAACATTCACAGATGCTTGTAGCTGAAGTTCTTTTCTGAGCTATATTCCAAATTATACCCAGGGTTTGTGGCATATAGTGAAAAAAAGGTACCGCTACAGCTCACTCTGAATTGGTCAAGAATCAACAGGAAAATTGAGAAGGCATTGAGAACGTGTTACGCATGTCAAAGTCACCCACCACAATCAACAGAAAGAACCTCTCCAGCCACACAAATTTCCATTGTACGCTTAAGTTACCACGAGTGCAAAGTATCTTCTATTCATGTATCTGGACAAAATATCTGAAGTTGGACCACAATGCACTAGTTGATCTTTAATGGATATGGGACATGTCCTTGCATGTGTACTAAATGGGACATGAATCTCGTGACAGCCTCACTATGTTATCCCAGACCCAATAGTCTTGCTGAATGAAATGGTTCACACCATCGGTTATGAAATGCCAGGCAAATGACATAATCTTCATATTGCCACGCCACACTTAAAAACAATGCCTCTAGATATGGGCTTTCCAATTCCACAACAATCATGCTCAGAAGCAGGTCAGGTCATCTTTTCCCATGTCATCAGGTGTCCAGGATCTCAGAAATACAGGATAAACTTCTTGAATGTCCAGGGAGAATAAAAACAGCACACAATCGACATCCACGTGTGGAATTGTCTAGTTTGTGTGAATGGTAAAAAGTTTGAGTCATGCCTCCCATCCAGGAAACATGGTCACCCACAGAAGTATTCAGGGTGTACAGTGAGCCTTGAACTCAAGAGGTCACATTACCCGTATTGTGGAACAATGAGAAAGAGGAATAGAAGGTAATTCAGAGAATTGTACAACATTATAACACCGAGCATTCCAATTGTGCACAGAACACCACCAGAGATAAACTCAGGGAATGTAATTGTGGAACCCTACCAGAAAAATAGTATACCCTTCAGCAATACCGAAGACACCAAAATTCCAGTGGGTCAAGAACAGCTGGTTGATAAATCTAGATCTCAGAAAGGTTACACAATCATGAGACCTGGGAGGATTGTTAAATCATTGTGGCGTTATACAGCCTCTTAAAATATTAACTTGTCTAATTCTTAAACTCTTAAACACTGTGATCTACTTTTGGAGTGAAGGATTGTTTGCACAGCCAGCCTGAGGCACATTTACTTTTGTTAATGTATGTAATTACCTTGGGAGAAAATAGGATATTATAATATCACTTTACGAGGAGCATGTTGATGTGCAAATACACATGTCACTCAAAGCGTAGACCCATTCAGTGTACAGCACATATTGTGAAGGGAGATCAGTTGTGCTTTCCTGTTACAACTTAACTACTATAATAAATGAATCTGCTGAGCAATCTTATAACACAGCTTCAAATAAACAGAACCAAGGTCCAGTTTCCCATTCAATGTGAGCTAGATATGTCTGTGAGAATGAACTCAGAATTGCAGCAACATATCAGTATGATATGATCATTGCACAACATCAAACAACTGCAAAAACAAAATGACCAAAGTACAAGCTCCTTCTGTAGCATTTCATTTCGTGAATGTGATCACCTCTTAAGAGTTACCGAGTATGTGTGAAAGCACCTTAAATTACTGAGAAACAACCTACCCCTGTCACAAATAGAAGGCCAAGGAGATAAACAACGAACACCAACAGTCAGAAGAAGGCGCTTTGATCGGAGAAATGTAGGGAACTGGTCCAGTAGGGCTGTTATAATTGTTTCTGATGGAAGAGAGAAAATGTCAAATGAAATCATTAATTAATAACTTGCATAATGAAAAGGAAACACACCATTGCAGAAACCAAAGCCTCAGAGTCCAGACAAACAGGTGTTTGCATTGTTTTTCTAGCCCCGAAACATGCATTTTTTTCCTAGTCGTGTTCCCGTTACACTGACTCAGAGGAAAACTGCATCACCATGATCTACAGGCATCATTTCCCCCCACATTTTACTTCCAAGCAGTTGCTAATCAAACAAATCAGAGATTGATTCTTCTTTCAGACAACGAAGAAACAATTGCTACAAAGAAATGTTATGCATTTGTCCACTAACATCACCGACAGCACATTTTTGCCCAATACTGTCATTATTCCTTCAATACAATCTATTATTTAGATGATACAATACCTAAACCTCCCAACTGTGTGTCAACTCCCAGTGTGAACAGCATGAAAAAAAGGCCATAATGGTACCCATGGCAACTGTGCAAGAGCCTCTGGGTATGCAATGAAGACCAAGCCAAAACCCAGACAGTGAATAGAATTGAAATGATACAACTAATGTTGTTCATTGACTTAAAATCCACATAATTTATTATTTCTTAATTTGTTAATATTTGCAAAGTTGTGCATGTCATCAAAGTTCAATGATGTGCTGATATAGCCAATAATGTATTTGTAAATGTATATAATAAATTAATAATCAATCTCAGTTAAGAATTTATAATACTTGGAGGCAGTGAACACTGAGTTCAGAGTGACAATTGTAATCAAGGCAAAAAGAAATCTCTCTAATATGATGTTGAAACTGGCGTTTTTAAGCAAGGGATAATGTTGGACAATAGAGAATGGGAGAGAAACAATTAAACAGATAACTTAGTGCAGTATATTTCTTTTAAGTTTTTAAGGGTTGCAAAGTGTACATGTAGAAAAGGACCTCAGTATTCTTGTTGCTGAGAATTAACATGTTTGGACAGCAAGTTATTAGGACATGGAATATCAGCCGTGGAAACAAAAGGATTTAAGTACAGGAATAGTGAAATCTTGCTTCAATTGTCTATGATAACAAAGTGTGAAGCTGGATGAACACAGCAGGCCAAGCAACATCTCAGGAGCACAAAAGCTGACGTTTCGGGCCTAGACCCTTCATCAGAGAGGGGGATGGGGACAGGGTTCTGAAATAAATAGGGGGAGAGGAGGACGCAGACCGAAGATGGATAGAGGAGAAGTTAGGTGGAGAGGAGAGTATAGGTGGGGAGGTGGGGAGGGGATAGGTCAGTCTGGGGAGGACTGACAGGTCAAGGAGGTGGGATGAGGTTGGTAGTTGGGAAATGGAGGTGTGGCTTGAGGTGGGAGGAGGGGATAGGTGAGAGGAAGAACAGGTTAGGGAGGTGGGGATGAGCTGGGCTGGTTTTGTGATGCAGTGGGGGGAGGGGGAGATTTTGAAGCTTGTGAAGTCCACATTGATACCATTGGGCTGCAGGGTTCCCAAGCGCAATATGAGTTGTTGTTCCTGCAACCTTCGAGTGGCATAATTGTTTATGAGCTTAGTAAGACCACACCTGGAATACTGTGTACAGTTTGTTCTACTTTTCTTGGGAAAGATATCTTTGCTTTAGAAGGAATGCAATAAAAGTTCACCAGACTTGTTCCCGGGATGGCACAACTGTTCCGTGAAGAAAGATTGGGAAAACTGGACCTGCATTCTCTGGAGTTTTGAAGAATAAGAGATGATCTCTTTGAAACTTGCAAAATAGTTACAGTAAACAACATGGTAGCTGCAAATGAGGTGTTTCCTCTGCCTGCAGAATCTAAAACCGCGGGGAGGGTGGGGGCATGATTTAAAAACAAAAAGGGGTGTCAGTTAGGGCCAAGATGAGGAGAAATTCATTTACAGATATAACTGGCATTGCACAGAATGTTTATATGAAACTTGTTTTTCACATGAAAAACTTTATGGAAAATGTGTTATCAGCAACTTATAATTTGAGTACACCATATACTACTAGTTATATCTATTGATAATGCTGTAATAAGTAATTAATAATGACCAGGGCTACATGGTGGCACAGTGATTAGCACTGCCGCCTCTCAGTGCCAGGGTCCTTTTTTTGAATCCAGCCTTAGGTGACGGACTGTCTGTGTAGAGTTTGCATCTTCTTGCCAAGTCTGTTTGAGTTTCCTTTGGGGGCTCTGAATTATTCCCACAGTCCAAAGAATTGCAGGACAGGTGGATTGGCCATGCTACATTGTCTTATAATGCCCAGGGTTATGCAGGACAGGGATAGCGTGGAGGCTGGGTCTGGGTGGGATACTCTTCAGTGGGTTGGAACAGCAATAGGACAAATGTTATTTTTCTGTGCTGTAGGGAATCTATGATTCTGGGTAAAGGTCTAATAAAACACAGTTCACACACCATAAATGTCATAAATAAACAACTAAAAATGTGGTTCAGATTATAAATACGAGCTACCATTATGGAATTCATTCAAAATTTTCTTCATAAAGCATGATGCATGGCTCATATATAATGTAATTCTAAGTTAAATAACAGATCTTACTTTGGACCATCACGTTAATTGATTGCTTTGGCATTTCCTATTCTGTGGTTATTTCAAAAGCTCACTTTTAGGAGCTAAGGTTCAAGCCGCAGGCACTCCATTGCATTATTCAGCTCCGATCCCTGTCCAGTATAATCTAAATATCATGGCAGTGTATTGCATTTCAGAGCCTGGTTATCAATTTGGATCTGAGGATTGATTATTGTGTCTGGACTTTGAGTGTCAGGTTGATTCACTACAGAGAGCAGATGAAAGCTGTCTGACCCTTGATACTTTTAACAGTTCTAGTTTACCTGAAAGTGCAACTTCTGAAACAGGCTTGTCTCGTACATGAGCCATGTGCCCGAGGATGGAGAAGATGACAAACCTAGCGAACACACTCGTAGCACAATTAACAACACAGACGACGATGGTGTCTCTGTAGCAGTTGTTGTGGAACTTGTTGTAGGATGGCAATGCGACTAAGCTGCCACAACCCACTGAGATAGAAAAGAAAATTTGTGTTGCAGCATCTTTCCAGACCTGGTAATTAGAAAATAGAGTTATTGTCTGGAGAGAAATTAAACACAAACTAATTCAATAGGTTAATAATATTAACCTTGAAAACAATGAGGATTCAGATGCTTAGTCCATGGTGAACTGTGGGTGTAAGTAGCTGTGATGCCTGATACATTCTTCCACCAGTCTTGGCTTTCAGTGACTGACTCAGTTTCCAGAAGGCATTCAAGATAGTGCCATCAAAAGCCTGCTTCCTAAAATAAGGGTGCATGGTGTGATGGACAATGTATTAGTGTGGATAGAAGATTAGTAAACTAACAGAAAGTAGAGTAGGGATAAATCAATGTTTTTCTGATTGGCAGTCAGTGACTAGAGGTATGCCTCAAGGACCAGTGTCGGGATGGCAATTGTTTACAACTGAAAACATAATTTGGATTTGGGGACTAAGTGTAGTCTGGCCAATTTCTCAAATAACATTAAAATCAGCTATATAGCAATCTGTGCAGAGGACACTGAAAGTCTGCAGAAGGATATAGATAGGTTCAATGAGTGGCAAGGTTATGGCAAATGGAGTACAATGTTAATTAGTGTGAGATCATCCATTTTGGTAAGAAATGACAACAAAATGAATGACTATTTAAATAGTTAAAAATTGCAGCATGCTGCTGTACAGAGGGACTTGGGGTGCCCATGTAAAAAAATCACTAAAAGTTGGTATGCAGGTGCAGCAGGTAATTTGGAAGGCAAACGGAAAATGTTCTTTCATTGCTAGAGAGAGGTGGAGAGGTTATGCTGCAGTTGTATAGGGTGCTGGAGGCTACACCTGTAGTACTGTGTACATTTTTAGTCTCCTTACTGGAGAAAGGATGCACTGGTACTGGAGAGGGTGCAGAGAAGGTTGGCTGGGTTGATTCTGGACTTGAGAGGGTTAGCTTCTGAGGACAGATGGAGTAGACTAGGATTATACTCGTTGGAATTTAGAAGAATGAGGGGGATCTTCTTGAAACGTAAAATTATAAAGGGAATAGATAGGATAGAAGTAGGGAAGTTGTTTCAACTGGTGGGTGAAACTAGAACTAAGAGGCATAGCCTCAAAGTAAATGGGAACAGATTTAGGACTGAGTTGAGGAGGACCAAATTCTCCCAAATGGCTGTGAATCTGTGGAATTCCCTGCTCAGTCAAGAACTTGAGGTTATCTCGTTGAATGTATTTCAGGCAAAGATCAATAGATTTTTGAACAGTAAAGGAAATAAGGTTTAGAGTGAGATGGTGAGTAAGTGCAGATAAGTCCATGAAAATATCAGCCATGATCAACATGCTGGATGGCCTACTCCTGCTCCTATTTCTTATGTTCTTAGTTCATTACTGGCAGCATTCACACTGGCCCCAGTTAACTACATTCTTTTATGTACAGCAACAACATAGAGCATCTTTCAGCACAAATAATGATTCATTTTTAAAATTGTAACAATATCACAGCAACCAAAAAAATTTAACATCTATAGGCATCATGAAATTGTTGTTATTACCCATTATAAAACTACATTATAATCTGCAGACACAAGTTAAAAAGTGGATAAATAAAAGAATGGAAATCTAATCTGATTGCTGTCTGAAAATTTGAGAAACTAATAATGTTCACTATTTTCGATTTGCAAACTCTGCAGTATTTGAGGACTGAATACAATTATCCAACCATTGTTATCCAGCAGACATTAATCCACTGTCTGCTTCCCAAAACAGTATCTCCTAGGCTTCCCATTTGTATTCACTGGGTGCAGTGAAGTTCCTGTCCTCACACTGTGAACTGAATCACCTCAGAAATCTGTTTCAAGGATAATGATATGCCAAGTGTTGATTCACTACCTGCCACAATCTCTGGGACTTAAACTAACAATTGGAAGAGTGGAATCACTCAAACTTACACTTTCCTTCTCTGCCTCAGTCCTTGCATTGTTAATTTCAAAATACTACACTCAGACTGGTTAAGGATATAATCAGTGGCTTTCCAATGCTCATTTCAGACGTAAATTCTAAATTTCAGATGTAGACAATGTGTCTCATTTCCCTCTCCCACTTCAGATATTTGATGTATGAAATATCATTGACACGGACAAGTGTCATCAAGAGTGGACCCTTTCTTTGCCCTGATACAGCAAAATATGGGTCAATATTTGCTTCATACGTTGAAAAGGCATTTCATCCGGAACTCTTAGACCTGAAACAATTCCATGGTTTCAGAAAGGAGGAGACATGGATGAGAAATTGTATTGCATCCCATTCCATGTGACATTTCCTCATCAATTTCCATCCTCTTTTCCATCACAGCCTACACCCGACCCTGTTCCTTGCTAAAGGCAGGATGATATAGACCTTAAACTGACTCTTTTAAATTCATTACAAGCTCAATTAAAACTTTGCAATAACTAAATCTAGTTTTCTGACATTTAATGAAGGACTCACGAGTAAGACCCTCATTTTAAATTGACTACCCCAAGCAGACTAAAAATATAATTTAGGCTCAATCATTGATGTTGCTGCATTTACCTCAGCAGCAGCCAGTTTGGAGAAGTCTGATTGGCTTCCGATGTAGAAATTGATTCCTTTAGAGGCTCCCTCCAGTGTAAGTCCATGGATCAGGAGTATGGTTAGAACCACATGAGGGAATATTGCAGTGAAATAAACCACCTGAACATGGAGTGAAGCTTGTTAGATTTTCCTGTATTACTGTTACACCAGGAGAAAATAAAATCAAGGAGCAGCACTAGGCCACTTGGCCCTCAAGCCTGCCCCACCGTGCAATTAGATCCTGCTGCTCAGATGTTAAACATAAGTTTGTTTTCGCGCCTGATCACCTCAACACATGCCCTCTCGCTAACCTTGACTCTCTTGTAAATCAACAAATGATCAAATTCTGCCGTGAATGTATTCAATGAACGAACCTCTCCTGCATTCTGAGGAAGAGAATTTTAAACTTTGAAAATACGCCGATGGAAAAGATTCCTCTTCGTCTCAACCTTACCAGGAGACGCCTTATTTTGAACTGAGCTCCCTGTTCTAGATTCTCCCATGTGGAGAAAAAAGCCTGTTAAGACCATTCAGAATTTTTGAAGACAGTTTCTCAGTTTCCTAAGTTCCTGTTAGTATAGGCCCAAACTTCTCAAACATGTTATTTTTTATAGAATAAACTTTTTATTTGTGAAATTAGCCCAGAGACGTTGACAGAATTGTCTCTAAAACAAATACACCCCTTAAACAAGGAGACCAAAGCAGTACATGCTGTACCTTTATAGTAAGACTTGCCCCATTTATACTTCATCCCCCCTTGCAATAAAGATAATATTTCCAACTAAATGGCAAAGTAACAGGATTCTCATCAGTGCATTGAAAGTAGCAGAAGTCAACCAGGAGAGAAATAGTGACATGGAGGGTACACAAACAGATGTGTTTGCATGCGGTTCACAGAGTTTGCATCTTGAGACAGTCTGAGACCTTGTTATAAATGTGCTCATTTAAAATGTGCTAAAATCATAGACATAATAATAGAAATAACAAAATGAGGATAATCAGTTGAGGGTAATTACATTTTTTTTGAGGATCAAAAACATGAATATACACGTACAATCACTTATTACTGAGCAGGATTTGACAATGTACCAGAACTAGTTGCAGGCGGAGCTAAGTTGTTCCATTACAATGTGGAAAGTTGCCCAGGTATACCATATCTTCAAAAAGCAGAACAAATCTAACCTTACTGAGTAATGCCCCATCAGTAAATTCTCGGCCATCAGTGAAGTGATGGAAGGGGTAGTTGATAGTTCTATCAACTGTTACTTACTCATCAGCTGCTTAATTCAGGTTCTTCCAGGCTCACTCAGCTCCTGACATTATTATAACCTTGGTCCAAGTCAATTGAACCAAACTCTGGAGGTGAGGTGAGAGAGACTGCCCGAGACATCACAGCAGCATTTGACTGAGTGTGGTTGCAATGAGTCCTAGTAAAACAGAAGGGAATGGAAACCAACAGCAGGGTGGGAAACGGAGGGGGGAGAATTTTCCACTGGCTGGAGTCAGACCAAGCATGAAGGAAATGGTTTGTGGTGACTAGGGACTGAACAACTCAAACCTAGGACTTCTCTATAGGAGTTGCTCAGGATCAGGACCAAGGCACAGCCACCATCAAATGCTTTATCAATTGCTTTTATTTTTGCTCCAAAATAATGTCAGAAGTGGACATTAAACCTTTCATAATGTCAGAAGTTTGCTGATGATTGCACAAAATTTGATACCATTCCCAAATCCACAGATACTGAAGCAGCCCATGTTCATATTCAGTAAAACTTGGTAACACTTAAGCTTGAGGTAAGCAACATTCACAGCATTTCAGTGCCAGGCAATGACCATAGCATCCCTACAGCATGGAGACAGGTCATTTGGCCCATTAAGCCCCTACCAACCTTCCAAAGAGCCGCCCTATCCTGGAAGTCCTGCATTTCCCATGGCTGACCCACCTAGCCTGCACATCCCTGGACACTATGGGAAATTTAGCATGGCCAATCCACCTAACCTGCACATCTTTGGACTGTGGAAGGAAACCGGAGAACTTTGAAGAAACCAGCGTAGACACAGGGAGAATGTGCAAACTCTCCACAGACCAAGGGTTGAATTGAACCTGGGTCCCTGGTGCTGTGAGGAAGCAATGCGAACCACTGAGCCACCTGTTCCAACCATCTCCAACGAATGAGAATCAAGCCATAGTCCAGTGGAGTTCAGTCATATTGCCATAACTAAGTGTACCATTATCAACCTACTCAGGGTCACCATTTACCTGAAATCTCAATGGAATACCCACATAAATATCACCACTACACAAAATGTTATTCATACTGTTCATGACATTAAATCTTTCAAAAATTTGGACTTTGTTTTCCATCCCCCAACATAAATATTGACTTCCTCTAATACTTGTGCACTGTGGCAGCTACGTATACCAGAGACAAGATTTAGAGAAGTAACTCGCCAAATTCCAGATGGTACTTTCCAAATCTATGACCTCTGCCATCTAGAAGGACAAAGGCAGCAGACACATGGGAAAAACACCACTTGCAATTTACCCTCCAAGCCACTCACCATCCCAACTTGGAAATATGTCACTGTTGCTTCAATGATGCTGGGTTAAAATCCTGGAACTTCCCCCTTAACAACACTGAGGGTGCCCTGACACCTGTTCAACTACAGTCGTTCAAGAACACAGCTCACTACCACCTTCTCAATGGCAGTTAGTAATGACCAATAAACACTGGCCCAGCCAATAGTGCCCGTATGGTTTATAATAATATCATAGATAACCTTAAAGCTACTTCAGCGAAACATTGCAGATGCTGGATATCTGAAACAAAAGCAAAACAAAAAATTTTTGGAAGTACTCAGCAAGTCAACTAATGCCTGCAATGAGAGAGAAACAGAGTTAACATTTCAGGTCATTGACTTGTCAATAGAACAATAGCAAAATAAAACAGAGAGTAGGATGTGTCCATATTAAGAACTCATGGTTTCAGGAAAAGCCAGCGATATCAGAAATGCCAGTGTGAAAGGCTGCAACATCAGATCAATGTGACAGAGATGGAAGCAGGGTGTGAAGAAGTATAGTCAAAGGTAGCTGTGAGAGTTGTTGCTTTTGAGTAAAAATTAGGAAGGCTATATCCATAAATCACAGACATCGGGAAAGGGAAGATGAGATTCAGAGCTGAATCAGGTGAAGGTTATGGAAGTTGGAAATTGGAATCAAAATCAATGAACTTTTCCAGTTTGTGGTGAGAGCAAGAAATGACACTGATACAGTCATCAATGTACTGGGAAAATGAAGCAGCTACCAAGGTAACAGGCACGTGTCTCAAGGAAGCGGTAAGAGTTCTCAGATATTACCTAAACACCAATGAAATCGACACCATTCCTGTTGATAAATTCTGCAGTGTTGTGATATGGCCATCTCATAGCTGCATGTGAGCAGTCGATGACATCCTGTTTGTTGGGGAAGCCTGAATCCTATATTTCAGAATCCTATTGCCTGAGTGGCAGCACTTACCCCACCGTTGGGATACAGATGGCATCAGTGATGCAATCCATGTCCCAACAGTGAGGCAAGTGCTGTCCTGATGCATTTGTGGGTGCACATGTCACAAACTGGGAACACAACAGGGCCAAAGAGGTTCATCGCTATGAGAACAGTCAGTGGATGAATACCCTGCAGATGAGGGCTGCACACATCTCTCCATACAGCGAGACATATTGCTCATTGGGGAGACAATGGCCTAGTGGTGTATCATCACTGCAACATTAATCTCGAGTAATGTTCCGGGGACCTAGGTTCAAATTCCACCACAGTATATGGTGGAATTTAAAAGCAACAAAAACCTGGAATTAAGAATGTAATGATGACCATAAATCCATTGCTGATTGCTTGAAAAACTCATCTCATTTACCAACACCTTTGGGGAAGGAAATCTGCCATCCTGACCTGGTCTTGGCCTGCACGTGACTCCAGACCCACAGCAATAAGGTTGGTCCTTAGCTTCCCCCGGGCAATTAGTGATGAGCAATAAATGTTGGCCTCACCACATCCCATAATGGTCATGAAGCATTGGCAAATACTAGCTGACAGTGTTTGTGGATGAGGACTCCTGGATTGTGCTGTTTGACGGTGAGCAACATGGAAGCTGTTCACAGCCAGTAGCGATCTGAAGTCACCAGTTACTCGCTCTGATTTTCAGCTCAAGAATTCACAACATTTTGCTTGTTTGGCATATTTGGTAAAATGGGAAACTGGATGTTAATAAGCAATTTGTATCATTAATAAGGCATTAAACAAGCTACAAGCCCTTAATTCACAACTTGTCACTGCCTAGTAAGAAACTCACCTCCTCACTTGACAGATACATCAGCCAGTTGTTCCTGATGTTGATTTTCTGCACTATATTTCATCATAGGTCACGTGGCTTATGTCAGTAATAGATTCTGCCAACAGTAATTACTACAGGGCTACTACAACATAGTCCTCCAACATTAATAACTATTGAAAGAGAGGTGGGTAACATTATACTGGAATGTCACGTGCTGTGATACTTTCCAACAGGCTTAAAACTACATAAGCTATTGTGCAATACCAGTATTTTATTGTTTTGTCCCAATGATTACTCCTTATCACCTGGGAGATAATCCAGCCCCTCTACAAATGATTTATCAATTCTAGTTTCTTTATTTCATAAATCCATACTTTGTCATTAATTATAACTCTATTCATCCCCAATCAATTACCTTTCCTGATGATTTGGTTCCTTTCGATAACACCAGTCCAACTATCAACTGGGCCAGAAACAAACAGAGAGCTAAATCCCAGACTATCTCCCCAGTCTCATGCATTGAACTGGAACGGTGTAAAACTATCTTACTGAAGAAGATAAACAAGAGCATCTTGTGTCAGGATAAAATTCATTGCTCACATTTACAAAGCAACTAAGTATTTATTGAAATAAATAATTTAGATTTGAACATCATAAAGCTTGCGTGTGTCTTTAAAAAAATTGTTCCAAAGAGTTTAGGGGAAATTTGATATTCTTTCTGACCCCTGTCACTATTCCTATTGCTCTTTAATATAGATCCTTGTTTAAACAGCGAGTGCTAATGTGGTCCATCAGACAGCAGATTTGCTTTGAAGAAGCTTCTGACAGAGTTTCACTGACTGCCTAAAATTGAACTGTTAAAATTATCTGATTTAATCATTCTGTCTCCCAATGAAATCAGCTCCTTCATATTGTTCAATATGGGATCTGCTTCCAGACAGTTAATCTAAATACAGTTCCCAAGTCTATGTGTTAAATGCAAGACCTTATCATAATTAAAAGGTCATTGGTCATTGATAATTTAAAACATTTAATGTTTTGGAATTCTGGTGGTGAATACTTCCCTTGATGAACTAAAAAAAAACCTTTTGAGGTATAAATGTTGTCAATGTTTTGAAACCAGAAGGCTTTTAACTCGTAAAGAGCCCATGGCAATAAAGCTTTGATATAAAAATGCAATGAAGCAAATGATATTAATAAACTCTCTATGAAAATCAAACAGCTTCCCTCTCACTTAACAGGGCATTCACAAAATAAACATCCCAAGAGAAGTTACTGGCCCAGCTGTGCAGATTATTGGTGCAGCAATGTACTTACTCCCAGTATTGCTCACTCGGACCCTGGTGACGAATGGAGATTTCTGAACCATTTGGACATGTTTCATTGTTTGCCTGCAACCATGTTGTATTAACAATTTCAAAACATCCACCATCGAGAGTGAAATTGCAGAGTAGATCTGGAAATGTGGAACGTGTTTCAATATTATAAATATTGGATTCTATTTCAATAATAACCAGAGTCACTGTTTCACTCTGACTGCATCAGTTAATCATTTTGATTACATGGGCAAGGTTATAGATGGATCACAACACAGAGGTAGAGCCTGTACACTCAATCACAGCACAGACTGACTCTGGTGCTCAATCTGCTAGTTCTCCTGTTTGACAAAATCTGCCATATGCCTGATCATAAAACCAAATTAAAATGTTACAGTATAAAAAATTACTTCAAAAGCATTCAATTAGCAGCTTTTGCAGAAGACATCAGGGATTATAATGAGCTGGACTTTCCAGGGAAGAAGACTTTCACACACTATGCTACACCACTCCTTTTTCATTAATGAATGAATGGAGCTCCTAATTGCTGAGAGGGAGATTCAACTCTGGGTCCCCTCAGAAATGTGAAGCCACATTTCCATCCAGACAGTTCTGTTACAGCACAGAGGCTATCAGAGGAAGTCAAACCATGACCCGTTTTCACAGCAGTCAGCTGCTGTCTCCTGACATTTTAAGGTTCCTGACAGCTATTTTTCCAGCTGCTGTCAAACAGTAAGCGCATAATGTAATTGTGTCAGAGATAATGGGAACTGCAGATGCTGGAGATTCCAAGATAATAAAATGTGAGGCTGGATGAACACAGCAGGCCAAGCAGCATCTCAGGAGCACAAAAGCTGACGTTTCGGGCCTAGACCCTTCATCAGAGAGGGGGATGGGGGGAGGGAACTGGAATAAATAGGGAGAGAGGGGGAGGCGGACCGAAGATGGAGAGTAAAGAAGATAGGTGGAGAGGGTGTAGGTGGGGAGGTAGGGAGGGGATAGGTCAGTCCAGGGAAGACGGACAGGTCAAGGAGGTGGGATGAGGTTAGTAGGTAGCTGGGGGTGCGGCTTGGGGTGGGAGGAAGGGATGGGTGAGAGGAAGAACCGGTTAGGGAGGCAGAGACAGGTTGGACTGGTTTTGGGATGCAGTGGGTGGGGGGGAAGAGCTGGGCTGGTTGTGTGGTGCAGTGGGGGGAGGGGATGAACTGGGCTGGTTTAGGGATGCAGTGGGGGAAGGGGAGATTTTGAAACTGGTGAAGTCCACATTGATACCATATGGCTGCAGGGTTCCCAGGCGGAATATGAGTTGCTGTTCCTGCAACCTTCGGGTGGCATCATTGTGGCAGTGCAGGAGGCCCATGATGGACATGTCATCAAGAGAATGGGAGGGGGAGTGGAAATGGTTTGCGACTGGGAGGTGCAGTTGTTTGTTGCGAACTGAGCGGAGGTGTTCTGCAAAGCGGTCCCCAAGCCTCCGCTTGGTTTCCCCAATGTAGAGGAAGCCGCACCGGGTACAGTGGATGCAGTATACCACATTGGCAGATGTGTAATTGTGTGTTAGGGTTCAGGGAGGGTAAGATGCTTGACTTATAGGAGTAGCGTGCCAGCTAAATGGGATACGTGTATCCTTAAGGGTGCAGATATACAAAAGGATAGCTATGCAAGGTACATTGTCGATTGAAGCAGGGTGCCAGGTAGATAAGGTAACAGCTGAGTCGATGTAGGGTGCCAAGTGGGTAAGGTGTGATGGTGCAGCATAACAATGGATTTAGCTGAATAATGTGGTGTTTAAAGGCATTTGGAGGGAAGGGAGCAATTTTGAATGTCAGGTCCAGCAGCAGTGACATTAGGAATGGGTGATGGGGTGGGGCAGGGGATGGGAAGTTCAATGCTAACAGTGAGCAGGAGAGTGTGGTCATCGTCAGAGATTGGGGGGTAATGTCACGTCTCTAAGAGAAGCTGGGGACAGTTGAAGAGGTGCAGGGCCTCTGGTCAGGGTCTAGACACTAAGGGGTTGAGGGGATCGGATTATGTGAGATGAGTGTGTGATATGTTTCAAAAATTGCTCAGGCATTTGACCATATGTGTAATACTCTACCTTTTGCTGAATAACTGCATAACATAATTTAATTAGTCATGTCACTTTGGGTATGTTGCAAATCCATTTAAATCTTGACCCTGTTTCTTGAGCCTTCCACCAATTCGAACAGTTTCTGTCAGTCTATTCTGACCAAACCCACCATGATTTTGAACAGCTCTGTCAAACCTCCTTTCAACTCTTTCAGTTCAAAAGAGAACTGTAACAGCTTCGGCAATTCTTCCGGGTGTCCGGACCTCAATCCCTGGAATCATTCCCATCAGCCTTTTCTGAACCCACTCCAATTACTTCACTTCTTGTGCAGTGCAGTACCCAGGACTGGACACAATAACCCAGCTGAGACTGAGGCAGTGTTTAAAAAAAACGGTTCACCATAACCTCCTTAGGTGATGCCTGACCTTATTGTCCAGACTGAGACTATGGGTGATGTGTGATGTTGAGTGATGGATGATTAAAATGACAAGAATTAATAGCAATCTGCGAAGTAAATTTAGTAAAGGAAACAAACTTCAAATACTTACCAACTCCATATTTGGTCAGGGATTACCCATAATCCCAGCCTGTACAAAAAGGAATTTTGTTTCAAAGCTGAAACATTTTGTCCTCTGCTTCAGAAATTTCAAATTCACTCATCTCAAGATTTCAGACTTACTTTTTCCAATTCAAACAGAAGTAATCTTTGATAACAACATTAGATAATAGGAGTTAAACCACGTTGATGTGGGAAGTGAGATGAAACTGAAAGAAACAAAGCTTTTAAATAACGCAATAAAAACTGAGTGTGTCACAGAGTCAGACGGTATAAGAAATATATACAAGAGGTAGATTAGATTCCTTACGGTGTGGAAACAGGCCCTTCGGCCCAACAAGTCCACAATGCTCCTTGATATATCCCACCCAGACCCATCCCCATTCCCCTATAACCCACACACCCCTGAACACTACGGACAACTTAGCATGGCCAATCCACCTACCCTGCACATCTTTGGACTGTGGGAGGAAACCGGAGCACCCGGAGGAAACCCACACAGACTGTGCAAATTCTGCACAGACAGTTGCCTGAGTCTGGAATCGAACCTGGGTCCCTGGTGCTGTGAGACTGCAGTGCCAACCACTGAGCCATTGTGCCACCCTCAATGATGTTTGGGAAGATCACAGAAGAGGAGAAAATAATACCAGCACAAAACACAGAGATTGAGAAAAGGATCAATGTGAGACACAATACTGGGATGCTAGAGAGATACTAACAATGAACACACAGTCCGAAAGAACACAGGACAGAATTACCGAAAAGGTGAAATAAAAAAATGAGTTTGGTTTTGGTTTCTCCAAACCTGAGGAAAAGACCTTGTTTATTTATCCTATCCATGCTCTTATAAACCTTTCTAAGGTTACGCCTCATCCTCTGTCTTTCCAGGGAAAATAGCCCCAGTCCATTCAGTCTCTCCCTATAGTTCAAACCTTCCAACCCTGGCAATATTTTTGTCAGTCTTTTCTGAATTCTTTCAAGTTTCACAACATTCTCCCAGTAGTAGGGAGAACAGAATTGCACACTAAATTCCAAAAATGATCTAACCAATGTCCTGTATAGCCGTAACATTACCTCCCAACTCCTGTGCTCAATGCACTGACCAATGAAGACCAACACTTCAAATGGCTTCTTCATTATCCTATTTATCTGCAGCTCTACTTTCAAGGAACTATGAACCCACACTCTAAGATCTCTTTGTTCAGCAACACTCCCCAGGACCTTACTGATAAGTATTTAAGTCCTGCCCTGATTTCACTTTCCAAAATGCAGCACCTCACATTTATCTAAATTAAACTCCAACTGCCACTCCTCGGCTCATTGGCCCATCTGATCAAGATCCCATTGTACTCTGAGGTAACCTTCTTCGCTGTCCATTACGCCTCCAATTTTGATATCATCTGCAAGCTTTCTAACCACAGCTCCTGTGTTCACATTCAAAATTATTTTCGATAAAGGATAAAAAGCAACACAGATCCTTAGGACACACTGCTGGTCACAGGCCTCCAGATGAATTATGGATCTCCCACTCCCCAGGCAGCCACTGGTAACATCACCTGGGAGATAAGCCAGCCACTTCACAAATGTCATAGAAATCTGTAGTTTGATCAGCAATCATTTACCTTTCCTGACGATTTGGTTCCTTTTGATAATGCTGCCCCTGCTAGCAGCCAGGTCGGGAGCAGGCAGATGACTAAATACCAGACTATCTCCCCAGTCTCATCCATTGAACTGGAATGCCGTAAAACCATTTTACTGCAGGAAACAAAAATAGATAATGTTACATGTAAGGATATTTTTCTTCATTCATTGCATGCTTATTATTACCTGTATGGTTCAGTAATATATTTAAGGAAGGAAACCTGTCTTTAGCCACTGCTGGGAAATTGCATTGCCAGAAAATTTAGAGTTTCTCCAGATCTCATATCATTTCCAGCATGGGTCAGAATCTTGTGAGGTTGGTAGAGCCAGTGAAAGCCCTATACTATTTCTTTTCCAAACAGGCTAAACATCCTGTGCCATGCAAACATTTAATGGGACAGTGGTGATCATTTCTATGGGATCCAAGAGATCAAAGTCAGAATTCTTGTGGTTTAACACCTACGGCTGAACTTGTATTCAGTAACACCGCTGAGGAACTAATGGTTGCATCCAAGTCAACACCCACCTGAGACCTCATATCATTGAGGCATGGGTAAGTAATGCAAAATAGAATTACAGGAAGGAGTTCAGGAGAGAACAGTTGAGGGAGGGTATCTGAAGCATGGATTTTGAATAAAGGGTTTTCATTAACAACAGTAGAGGCATAATGATGCCTTAAAGATGCATTTTATGCTAATTCAATTGGCATCAAGGCAGAAAAGCCATTAATGGGCTCTCCCACCCTGTATTTTATTGGGGTGGAGGCAGAAATGTGGTTTCCAGCTGCCAATCTCTTGCTCCCTAAGTACAGAACCACCGTGGGTGGGGCACAAGGCTCCTCCCAATGATATGGAGTGTAAATAGCTGAGGCCATAGCTGCTGTTATGGCTTGGGCCAATCCACTTGTCACAGCCTGAAAATGTCCTTTACCCCGATTTCTTTACCATTAAACAAACCTTCCTCCTTTTTGAACAGATTGTCCAAGATCAGGAATCCTAATCTTGCAGAGTAACCATTTGTATAGCAACTTATCAAATGCATATTGGAACTTCAAACATACAATTGCAATGCCCTCATCTTTATCTACTCTATAAATTACAGCTGACAGCTTCAATTATTTCATGGATTTCCCCTTGGTAAGGCAATGCTGCCTTTGTCCAATCAGACTACCAATTTCAAGGTATTTGCAATCACTCCGTTCAGTCATGTTATGACACACCTCTGAAGAGGGTATGATTCGAGCATAGACATTGTGGTTCAAAGTAGGGCATCCTTAATAAGACATTGTAGAATTTTTTCTTCTTTCTTGAACATTTATTAATTTCCAGTTTCATGGGACCATTCCAGAATCTAACAAATTTTGGAAATTCATAACCAACATAATCATTATCTCCACAACATATTTGTTTGGTTTTAGTTTTTAAAATCTATTCAATTTATCCTTCACTGTTATTCTGAAATTCGTCTTTTTTAAAATCCCTTGTTTTCATCTATTTCTGGTAACTTTAGTTTCTTCTGTTGTGAATACAGATCATAAAGCACAGAAGCAGAAGTAGGCTACTGAGCCCATTGAATTTGCTTCACCATTCAACGAGGTAATTGGTTGATCAAATAATTATTAAATTAATTTTCCTGCCTTTTCTCTATAACCTTTGATTCCCTCACCGACTAAAAATCTGTCAGTCTCAGCCTTGTATAGGATTAACAGCCAACCTTGACACCTTGGAGGGCTTATCAAACCAAGGTCACTTGGGTAGAGCTCAGGAATAGGAAAGGCACAATCGCTTTGATGGGATTGGACGACAGACCTCCCAACAGCCAGTGGGTGATGAATGAACAGATATGTGGAAACGTTATGGAAAATGTGAAAGTAATAAGATTGTTGTGCTGGCTGATTTTATTATCCCCCAGATAGACTAGGACTCCCCTAGTGCCAGGGGCTTGGATAGTGGGTGGGAATTTGTTAGACATGCCCAGGATGGTTTCTTGAAGCAATATGTAATTAATCCAACTTGGAAAGTGGCCATAGTAGACCTAAGTAGTGGGGAATGAGCCCCGGTAAGTGATCAAAGTTTCTGTGAGGGAACCTTTCAGGAAGAGTGACCATAATTCTGCAAGTTTTAAATTACTTATGAGCATGGATGAGGAGTAGTCCTCTGGTGAAAGTACTATAAAGTACAGAACCTTAATAGGATCTATCCCAGATTACATGAGGGAATTAAGGGAGGAAATTGTTGGGTTCCTGTATGAAATCTTTGTGTCCTCTTTAGTTACAGGAGAGGTCCCAGAAGATGGACAGTAAGCAAGTTCGTCCTTCATTTGAGAAAGGCAATGAGGATAATCAGGGAAATTACAGGCCCTTTAGCCTTGCATCAGTGAGAAGGAAATTATTAGAGAAGATTCTTATGGACAGAATTTATTAATTTTTGGAAAAAATATAGTCTGGTGGTATGCAGTGTCTCACAAATTTGACTAGCTTTTTGAGAAGGTGACAGAGACTAGCAGTGGAAGGATATTTTTTTTCTGGCTGAGATCTGTTGTTCCACCTGAGTCAGTGCTGGGACCTCCGTTATTTGCAATATATATAAATGGTTTGAAGGAGAATGTAGGTGTTCTGATTAATAGGTTTGTGGAAGAGACAAAAATTGGGGAGCTACAGATAGGGAGGAGGGTTAACAGAGGCTACAGCAAGATATAAATATGTTGGAGAATTGGGTGGAAAAATTGCAGATGGAATTTAATCTGGAAAATACGCAGTGCTACATTTTGAAAAGTTTATTGCCTGCGGGTGATAATGCATGTTTTGAGTTGATTGACCCTTCTTCGGTGCTTATTTCTCTCCACAGATGATGCCAGACTAGCTGAACTTTTCTAGCAATTTTTGTTGTTGTTTCTGATTTCCAGCATCTACAGTTCTTTTGGTTTTATTTATTCAACTCCTTTGCTATCTCCTGGGTCCCCATTATTACTTCCCCAGCTTATTTGCTATGTTTGCTTGACCTCCTTCTTCCTTTTGAAGAAGTGCTTATTGTCTGTTTTTACACTACTTGCTAGTTTAACTTAAAATTAATTTTGTCTTTCATTATTGAGTTTTAGGTCATCTTCAGTTGAATTTTTTTGCCATTCATTTGTCTTACCATGGATCCTTGCCACATTTTACATGTTTGTTTCTTTCCATTTGATACTATCATTAACTTCCATGATTAGCACTGATTGGCTTATTCCCTTCCAAGAATCTTTCATCTTCACAAAGATATATCTTTGTTGTGAGTCGTGAACTGTTTTTTAAAACATCCATCACTGTTTATCAACCACCTTTTCTGATAAACTCCTGTTTCTAGTTCTTTCCAGGCAAGTCTGCCCTTGTTCTTTTGAAATTATTCATTTAAATGTTGTACAATTAATATGTGTCATGGTAGAATTCAAACCCATGTGCCCAGGTGCAGATATGTACGCTAACACACACACATTTTCAGTTATTGAAAGGATCCCTGTTGCAATTTTATTTTTCAACAGCTGTATGACAAATAATACTTCAGTCAAAATCCAACCATTTCCCTCTCAATAAACAGAACATTTACCAACCAATCTTCTCAGCAGGAGCTACTGGCCCAGCTGTGCAGGCCACAGGTACAGTCATCTGCAGCAATGTACTTACTCCCAATATTGCTCATTCAGAACCTGTTGGGGAATGAAGATTTCTGATCCACTCGGGCAAGTTTCATTGTTTGTCTGCAGGCATATTGTCTTTACAATTCCAAAATATCTATCATCCAGAGAGAGATTGCACAGTGGACCTGGAAAATATAGATTTTTTTTTTAGAATTATATTTCACTGGGAACAATACTTTCAATTTCTCATTACATAATCAGGGTTATCTGTCTTTGATTGCATTGATGAAGTTGCAGATGGGCCAGAACACAGCAGTGCAGTCTGTATACTCTAGTTTAGGTGCTCACTCTGTGCCTGATGATAGATTTTATTTGGCGTTGTCCAATACTAGCAAGCACAAGAATAGATCATGGCATTATATGTTATGGCCCCTGATTTGGGCTCTTAATCTGGCCCAATCAGCGAGCCCTGGCTCTCAGATAAAAAGAGGAGTGTCAAAGATTCTCACACTCTGGGTGTTGACTCTGATGAGGCTGTGCCAGAGTTAAGCATTTTCCACATGTAACCAAAGTTTGACTTTGTGACGGGATACCGGCCTCTCTGCAGTTATTTCAGTAGTGATGATAGTAAAGCATGTTCCTGAAGAAACTTGCTCACAACAGTCATCTTTGAGTTAGGGTAAGTATTTCTTGCATCAGCCGTCATTAGGAAGCATGGCTTGTTTGAGATTGCAATTGAAGACTGAGTTGACTATATTGAAAGAATGCATTCTTTTTCCCAGGCCAATAATATTGGGGCAGATGAAAAGCAATGATTAATTCTCCTGACAGCTTGTAGAGCCACAACTTTTTCTGTGAACAGGGGCCTACTTGCCCTGAGGGACCAGATACTAAAACCTTTCAAGAGTCGACAGATTTAGTTAAGGAATATTAAATCCCCAGGTTCCTTAAATTCTGAGGTGCTATTGCTTTTACTGAGCAATTTGAGAACCAGGGGAAGCTGTGCTGTGATTTTTAACTAGGTTATCCCTTAATGAGAAAGAGTTATAGAGTTGTATAGCACGGAAGCAGACTCTTTGGTCCAACTCTTCCATGCCAACAAGATATCTGAAATTAACCTAGTCCCATTTGCTAGCATTTGGACCATATCCCTCTAAGTCCTTCCTATTCATGAACTCAAGCAGATGCTTTTTAAATATTGTTCTTGTTTCAACCTCCACCACATCTTCTGGCAGCTCATTCCATACACGCACTGCCCTCTACATGCACCAGTTTAAATCTGATTTTCCCAGAGCTGGGAGGGTGAAACAGCATCAGGGGCACCAATGCTGAACTCAAGATTCTGCCAAGCAAGAGAAACAGTTTACCAAAGGATTTGGTGTAGGAACCATGGAAATGGCTCTGTATGGGTAAGGGGCATGATCGCCATGCGGTCGGGAGGCAGTGATGTACAAAGTTTGGATCAGTGCAATGGCCCTGAACTAGCATATGGGCCTTTATGAAAGCTGCAAACTTGCAAATGGTGCAGGAGCAAAGTGTACCCTGCCCCTCAGAACCGCCAACAGTCATGGGTTCATCCTCTCGGTCAAGCGTTGATGAGACTTCTGAATTCAAGATGGACATGTTGGATGTTGTGCATCGGCGCCTTTGCTGGTGGAAGGAGAGAATGAATTTCTACCAAGGCATTCCTGGTGCAAGAGGTGAGGTCACAGTTACTCGCTGCCCACATTGAACGCTGAGACAGAAGAACCTGATGCAGTGCTAAAACATTCCGGGAAGCTCTCCGAAAGAAAAGGACCGACCTACATCCCCTCGGAGGGGACAGATTTAATGATTGTAATGAGGTCAGCTAGGTGGGCACCATAGAATATGAGATCCGTGATTGGGGCCGTTAAACTAGTCTACTCAGGGAGCATTGGCTGACAGATAAAAAAGAGGTGTATCAGAGATTCTGGCACTCTGCCTTCTGACTCTGATGAAGCTATGCCAGAATCAAGGACTTTCCACTTGTAAATAAAGGGACTTGGTGACAGGATACTAGCCTCTGTGGAGTTATTTCAATGAGAGTTTCAATTTTAATTGACTGTAATATTGACTCCACAAAGTCTTTACTCCCTGCTCCCTCCCCATTCCTATCTTCCTTATATAAACTGACATTTTCCTAGCTACCATTAGTTCTGAGAAAGGGTCACTGAACCCAAAACGTTAACTTTGACTTTTTCTTCACAGATGCTGCAAGACCCTCTCAGCTTTTCTAGCAACTTCTGTTTTCATTTCTCAAAGTCTTTCCCCAATCTACAAAACACAAACTAGGTGGATAAGTGCAGTCCACCAACAATTAGTTTCCTTTAAAGATTTTGTCATATACAATATACGATTGTAACATTATCATCACTATACCAGTTACTCAGTGACATTGAATCAGAGAGCAACAGAGATGTCACTGAGAGGAATTCTGGGAGATGCCAGTGCAGTCACCATGACTGATCGGAATATTGCAGAGGAACTGGTGTCAAGGCTTAGTGACTGTAATTCCATAAAGTTTTGAGTAGTCATGAACAAGGACAAGAGTGGCTCTTGGGTGAGGGTGCTTAATTGGGCAAGGGCTAATTACATCCAAATTAGACAAGAACTGGGAATGTGAATTGGGTGAAATTATTTGAGGGCAAATCTATGCCTGGCACGTGGGAGGCATTTAAAGACCAGTTGTTTAAAGTGCAGGATATGCATGTCCCTGCAAAACTGAAGGATAGGAATGGCAGGATTCAGAAACCATGGATGACAAGAGAAATTGTGGACTTAGTCAAAAGGAAAAAGCAAGCACACAATAGGTCTTGGCAACTACAAACTAACAAAGCCCTTGAGGAGTATAGGGAAATTAGGAAGGAAATTAAACACAAAATTAGGAAAGCTAAAAGGGGCATGAAATGCCTTTAACAAACAGGGTCAAGGAGAATCCCAAGGCTTTTTATGCACACATTAGAAGAAAGAGGGTAGAAAGTGAAGGAGTAGGCCCCCTCAAGGATAAAGGATGTAAGTTATGCATGGACCCAGTGGAAGTGGGAGAGATCCTTAATGAGTACTTTGTATCAGTACTCATCAAGGAGAAGGACCTGACTGATGTTGAGGTCAGGGATGAGTGTGTGAATACTCTAGGGAAAGCCAATATATCGAAGGAAGAAGTTTTGGGTATCCGAAATTGCATTAAGGTAGACAAGTCCCCAGAGCCAGATGGAATCTATCCCAGATTATGTGGAAGGCAAGGGAATAAATATCTGGGTGTGCAGGTCCACAGTTCCCCAAAAGTGACAACACTTGTGCCCAAAGTGATTAAGAAGGCACATAGTATGCTTGCCTTCTTTGGCCAGGGCATGGAGTTCAAGAGTTGGCAAAACATATTACAGCTATATAAAACACCTGTTCGGCAGCATTTGGCGTATTGTGTGTAGTTTTAGTTGCCACATTACCAGAAGGACGTGAAAGATTTGGAAAGAGTGCAGAGAACTTTCACTCGGATGTTGCTCAGTCTTGAGGGCATTGGCTATGAGGAAAGGTCAAAAAGACTAGGATAGTTTTCACTGGAAAGATGGCAGCTGAGAGGAGACCTGATAGAGGTCTACAAAATAATGAAAGGCATAGATCGGGTGGATAGCCAGAGGCATTTTCCCAGGGTTGAAATTTCAATTACAAGGGGTACAGGTTCCAGCTGAGAGGGCAACAGTTCAAGGGAGGTGTGAGAGGAGAGTTTTTCACACAGAGTGGTAGGAGCCTGGAATGCACTGCCAGAGGAGGTGTTGGAAGCAGGCATGTTGGCAACATTTCAGAGCCATCTGGGGATGGTTACATGAATAGAGAGGAAATAGAGGGATATGGACTGAATAAGGACAGAAGGTTTGTTTCTTAGCTTAGCCAGGGCATGATGACCAGCACAGGCTTGGAGGGCCGGAGGGCCTCTTCCTGTGTCGTATTTCTCTTTTTTTTGTTTCTTTTCTTTCTTTTCTTTTCATTGTGCTGCTATTTTCTATCCAAACCTTTCTGCTAGATGATGACAATCAGGATGGTCACTAAAAGTATTGTCCACTTGTCTCCCTCATTCAATCTGACAGAATGAATAATGAACAGGTGGTGTCTATACTTTCCCCAATCGAAGTGAGTACTGTACCTTTAGGAATCCTGCTGCATGTTTCATCTGCTCCCCAACAACTGAAGCAGTCTGCCCACGGCAGGGGCGATTGGAAGGAAGCAAACAGGTAGTACAGACTGTAGGCAAGGATGCAACAGTAGGAAATGTTTGAAATAATGCCATATAGAAACATAGCTCACCCCACACCTTAAAAGGGTAGTAGGAACAAGAGTTTAGTTTAGAGATAATGTACTTAAAAATGTTTTAAACAGTTAAACAGACAAATGTTGACTGGTTGCCAGTCAGTAATACAATTTCTGAGATAATGGGAACTGCAGATGCTGGAGAATTCCAAGATAATAAAATGTGAGGCTGGATGAACACAGCAGGCCAAGCAGCATCTCAGGAGCACAAAAACTGACGTTTCGGGCCTAGACTCTCTCTGATGAAGGGTCTAGGCCCGAAACGTCAGCTTTTGTGCTCCTGAGATGCTGCTTGGCCTGCTGTGTTCATCCAGCCTCACATTTTATTATCTAGTAATACAATTTCTGTTGTCATTTGTCCATCCACTTATACCATTTATTGATGAGGGAAGCAGTTTTGTGTTAAGAAAAGTTCAAACATATGCAGATGTAGACATTTCCTGTCCATCTGACTCCAGGTATCTTACCCTTGTTGCCTACTCAAAGAAGTATTCAGAAATATAATGTATAACAATAAGAAGAAACAAACCAATGATGACCTGTTGTTAGAGAAATCAAGCAAAGTCAACCAGCAACCATTCCTTGCAGGAACTTAGTGCAGCCTGAGCAATAGGAGCATACATGGAGTGTTTGTGAGCTATGAATAATCAGTCATTTGGAAACAATTGGCTGTGCATTTAAAAGAAGGAGGGTTTTTATCAGTGGTAAGGACAAAGCATTTAATTTTCATGAATATGTGATATTCAGAAAATGATGGAGAAAGAAAATGGGAGGTACAGTAGTAGTGACTAGAGAAGTGTTGGAAATGGATGATTGATGTGATTTGAGGCAGAGATACAGAGTACATTTGGCTACAATTGAGAAGTGAGAGGTTATTGCCTATCATATTGGTCATAGTATTCCAGAAAAAGAGAGATCTTATAAGGGAGAAAGTCTATCGGAAAATCACTGATAAATGTAAGACCAATAGAATTGTGATATTGTCACTTATAAGTAAATGAATATGAATTAGTGTAAAGGGTGAAAAATGGCAGAAATTTCTGATAAGTTAAAGAGTTCAGTTCTAACAGGAAGGCAACATTGCTGGATCTCATGTCGCAGTTACACGTGTCTGTGGGGAAGCAGCTATGTAAGACAGAAAAGATCAAGTCTATAATAAAGAGATAACAATGTGTGGAGCTGGATGAACGCATCAGGCCAGGCAGCATCAGAGGAGCAGAAGAGCTGACGTTTCGTGTCTGAACTCTTCTTCACAAATGGGGTAGGGAAGGGGGCTCTGGAATAAATAGAGAGAAGGGGAGGCGATGAGAGAAGGTGGATAGAGGAGCCAATAGGAGGAGAGAAGATGGACAGGTCAGGGAGGTGGAAATGAAGCCAGTACAGGTGAGTGTATGTAGGAAGTTGGTTTGTGAGGAGGGAGAGGCGGGTAGGTGGAAGGGAAATCTGACAGGTCAAGGAGACAGGGATGAGGGTAATAGGTAAGAAGTGGGTGTGGGTGTTGGTCAGTAAGGTGGGAAGAGTGGATAGGTGGGAGAAAAGACGGACAGTTCAAGGAGGCGGGGATGAGGGCGGCTGGTCTTGGGATGGTCGGGGGAGAGGAAATTTTGAAGCTTCCAAAGTCTACATTAAGACCATTGGGCTGCAGGGTTCCCAGATGGAATATGAGATGCTGTCTCTCTAGCCTTCAGGTGGAATTGTTGTGGCACTACAGGAGGCCCAGGATGGACATATCGTCCAAGGAGTGGAAGGGGGAGTTGAAGAGGTTCGCGACTAGGAGGTGTAGTCATTTGTCATGAAGTGAGCATAAGTGGTCCTCAAAGCAGACTCCAAGCATCTGCTTGGTTTCCCTGATGTAGAGGAGGCCACATCGGGAACAGCGGATACAATATAGCACATTAGCAGTTGCCTGCAACGGTAGTAGATTCGCCAACTTTAGGTACATTTAAGTCATCATTGGACAAGCATATGGACGTACATGGAATAGTGTAGGTTCGATGGGCTTGAGATCGGGATGACAGGTCGGCACAACATCGAAGGCTGAAGGGCCTGTACTGTGCTGTTATGTTCTATGTTCTATGTGCAGTTGAACATTTGTTTAATGTGGAACGTTTTCTTGAGGCCTGGGATGGAGGTCAGGGGGGAAGTGTAGGGGCAGATGTAGCATCTCCTGTGGGTTGCAGGGGAAAGTGCTGGGGTGGTGGTGCTAGAATGGCCCCTCTGGAAGGCAGATAAGGTTGGGGAAAGAAATATATCCTTGGTAGTGGGGTCATATTGCAGGTGGCGGAAGTGGCAGAGAATGATGCGTTGAACCCAGAGGTTAATGGGGGGATACAAGAGGACGAGGGGGAATTCTAGATAATAAAGTGTGAAGCTGGATGAACACAGCAGGCCCAGCAGCATCTCAGGAGCACAAAAGCTGACGTTTCAGGCCTAGACCCTTCATCAGAGAGGGGGATGGGGTGCGGGTTCTGGAATAAATAGGGAGAGAAGGGGAGGCGGACCGAAGATGGAGAGAAAAGAAGATAGGTGGAGAGGAGAGTATAGGTGGGGAGGTAGGGAGGGGATAGGTCAGTCCAGGGAAGACGGACAGGTCAAGGAGGTGAGATGCAGTTAGTAGGTAGGAAATGAACGTGCGGCTTGGGGTGGGAGGAATGGATGGGTGAGAGGAAGAACAGGTTAGGGAGGCAGAGACAGGCTGGGCTGGTTTTGGGATGCAGTGGGGGGAGGGGAAGAGCTGGGCTGGTTGTGTGGTGCAGTGGGGAGAGGGGACGAACTGGGCTGGTTTTGGGATGTGGTGGGGGAAGGGGAGATTTTGAAACTGGTGAAGTCCACATTGATACCATTGGGCTGCAGGGTTCCCAAGCGGAATATGAGTTGCTGTTCCTGCAACCTTCGCGTGGCATCATTGTGGCATTGCAGGAGGCCCATGATGGACATGTCATCTAAAGAATGGGAGGGGGAGTTGAAATGGTTTGCGACTGGGAGGTGCAGTTGTTTATTGCGAACCAAGCGGAGGTGTTCTGCAAAGCGATCCCCAAGCCTCCACTTGGTTTCCCCAATGTAGCGGAAGCCACACCGGGTACAATGGATACAGTATACCACATTGGCAGATGTGCAGGTGAACCTCTGCTTAATATGGAAAGTCATCTTGGGGCCTGGGATTGGGGTGAGGGAGGAAGTGTGGGGCCAAGTGTAGCATTTCCTGCGGTGGCAGGGGAAGGTGCTGGGTGTGGTGGGGTTGGAGGGCAGAGTGGAGCGAACAAGGGAGTCACGGAGAGAGTGGTCTCTCCGGAGAGCAGACAAGGGTGGGGATGGAAAAATGTCTTGGGTGGTGGAGTCGGATTGTAGATGGTGGAAGTGTCGGAGGATGATGCATTGTATCCGGAGGTTGGTGGGGTGGTGTGTGAGAATGAGGGGGATCCTCTTTGGGCGGTTGTGGCGGGGGCAGGGTGTGAGGGATGTGTTGCGGGAAATGCGGGAGACGCGGTCAAGGGCATTCTCGACCACTGTGGGGGAAAGTTGCGGCCCTTGAAGAACTTGGACATCTGGAATGTGCGGGAATGGAATGCCTCATCGTGGGAGCAGATGCGGCGGAGGCGGAGGAATTGGGAATAGGGGATGGAATTTTTGTAGGAGGGTGGGTGGGAGCAGGTGTATTCTAGGTAGCTGTGGGAGTTGGTGGGCTTGAAATGGACATCAGTTACAAGCTGGTGGCCTGAGATGGAGACTGAGAGGTCCAGGAAGGTGAGGGATGTGCTAGAGATGGCACAGGTGAACTGAAGGTTGGGGTGGAAGGTGTTGGTGAAGTGGATGAACTGTTCGAGCTCCTCTGGGGAGCAAGAGGCGGCGCCGATGCAGTCATCAATGTAACGGAGGGAGAGGTGGGGTTTGGGGATACTGTCTTGTTATTTCGGTGTGTGAGGGCTGATGTTCAGGAAATGCAAGAGATGCGATCGAGGGTATTTTTGACTGCTGTGGAGGGGAAGTTGCGGTCCTTGACAAACGAAGACATGTGGGATGTCTGGGAGTGGAATGCCTCATCTTCATAGCAGATGCAGCAGAGGTGAAGGAATTGGGAATAGGGGATAGCATTCTTGCAGGAAGGTGGGTGAGAGGAGGTGTGGCCTAAGTAGTTGTGGGAATCGGTGGGCTTAAAATAGGTATGTTTCCAGGTGATTACCAGCAATGGAGACAGAGAGGCCCAGGAAGGAGAAAGAGGTGTCAGATATGGCCCAGGTGAACTTAAGTTGGGGTGGAAGGTGTTCATCAAGCTGATGAACTGTTCGAGTTCCTCATGGGAACACAAGATGGCGCCATTACTGTCATTGATGTTACAGAGGAAGAGGTGGGGTTGGTGCCTGTGTAGCTGCAGAAGAGAGATCATTCCATGTATCCTACAAAGAGGCAGGAATAGCTTGGGCCCATGCAGGTACCCATGGTCACACCCTTAGTCTGAAGGAAGTGGGAGGAGTTGAGGGAGAAGTGATTTTATGAATGGCTTTGTTTTGTCTTTTTTATCATCCCACAGGTACCAAAGAGTCCATGAAGCTTTTTTTTTCTTTCTCATTCAATAATAGAGTTTGAGTACTTTTGGAAATGTTAGCACTTGTTGTCCATTTTGAAAGACGCTGGGGAGGGTGGTGGTAAAGTGCCTCCTTAAACTGCTGTACTCCATGGGCTAGAAGACCTACAATGCTGAAAGACTGGGAGATCCAGGATTTTGATGAAGCGATAATTAACATACAAGTTGCCACTAATCTGTACTAATCTTACGGTTGGTGTAGTGTACTCTATAGAATGAATTACAGCATGGTGTGTCAGTGGTGAATGTGATGCTAAACAAGCAGGCTGCTTTCCAACTCTTCAGTACTGTCAGAGCCACACTCATCCAGGCAAGCAGTTAAGGAAGGCAACTCACCACCACCTTCTAAAGGGCAACAAATGCTAGCCCAACCAGCAATGCCCTCATCCAGCGAGTGAATTAAAAACGAAATACATTATCAATACTGACTGAAGCTATGGACTTCAGTAAGGCATTTGATGAGGTTCCCCATGGTAGGCTCATTCAGAAGGTCAGGAGGAATGGGATACAGGGGAACTTAGCTGTCTGAATAGAGAATTGGCTGGCCAACAGAAGACAGCGAGTGGTAGTAGAAGGAAAATATTCTGCCTGGAAGTCAGTGGTGAGTGGTGTTCCACAGGGCTCTGTCCTTGGGCCTCTACTGTTTGTAATTTTTTTTAAGACTTGGATGAGGGGATTGAAGGATGGGTCAGCAAGTTTGCAGACGACACAAAGGTTGGAGGTGTAGTTGACAGTATAGAGGGCTGTTGTAGGCTGCAGCCGGACATTGACAGGATGCAGAGATGGGCTGAGAGGTGGCAGATGGAGTTCAACCTGGATAAATGCGAGGTGATGCATTTTGGAAGGTCGAATTTGAAAGCTGAGTACAGGATTAAGGGTAGGATTCTTGGCAGTGTGGAGGAACAGAGGGATCTTGGTGTGCAGATACATAGATCCCTTAAAATGGCCACCCAAGTGGACAGGGTTGTTAAGAAAGCATATGGCGTTTTGGCTTTCATTAACAGGGGGATTGAGTTTAAGAGTCATGAGATTTTGTTGCAGCTCTATAAAATTTTGGTTAGACCGCACTTGGAATACTGCGTCCAGTTCTGGTCGCCCTATTATAGGAAAGATGTGGATGCTTTGGAGAGGGTTCAGAGGAGGTTTACCAGGATGCTGCCTGGACTGGAGGGCTTGTCTCATGAAGAGAGGTTGACTGAGCTCGGACTCTTTTCATTGGAGAAAAGGAGGAGGAGAGGGGACCTAATTGAGGTATACAAGATAATGAGAGGCATAGATAGAGTTGATAGCCAGAGACTATTTCCCAGGGCAGAAATAGCTAACACGAGGGGTCATAGTTTTAAGCTGGTTGGAGGAAAGTATAGAGGGGACGTCAGAGGCGGGTCCTTTACACAGAGAGTTGTGAGAGCATGGAATGCGTTGCCAGCAGCAGTTGTGGAAGCAAGGTCATTGGGGTCATTTAAGAGACTGCTGGACATGCATATGGTCACAGAAATTTGAGGGTGCATACATGAGGATCAATGGTCGGCACAACATCGTGGGCGGAAGGGCCTGTTCTGTGCTGTACTGTTCTATGTTCTATGTTCTATGTTCTATCTGCTATACTGATAGTGGTTTTGAACATATTACACATGTGAAATGTTGCTCGTCTAGATTTTCTAAATAAACGTTAACCTTGTAACATTGGCATGGCTTTCCACACTGCTACAGGTCCGAGGCTGGGAAACTGTCCAAAAGAAGATTCCAAGAAAAACTCTGGCATCCCAACAAGGAAGTGAAGGGAATAAGGAATGCCCCTGGAAAATATTTTAAAAAGTGAAATAAGTTGTATGAATGTCAGAGTGAGTAAGATCATTCAGGGAGTTTTGGAACAAATGTTAAACTCTTAAACAGTCAATTTCATATTAATGCAGTAGTGTTATTGTGCTAAATCTTTTCATTGACTTGACTGCATAATGGCAACTTATACGTTTAATCAGCTTTGAAATACAGAATTAAAAACCACCAAATAAACATTCAGAGTCCTATGTTGTTTTCATCACTCAGTTCCTGACTCTTGAGATTCTTAAATGACATCCAACACAAAGCAAATGCTCAATTTCAACACAATCAAGTTTTTGATAAGGAATTTATTCATTCATAGAATCGCTACAGTGTGGAAACAGGCCCTTTGGCACAATACATCGCCCCCAACATTCACAGCATCCCACCAAGACCCATCCCGCTAAAGCCCACCTAATCTACACACCCCTGAACACTACAGGGTAATTTAGCATGGCCAATGCACCTAGCCTGCACATCTTTGGATAGTGGAAGGTAACCAGACAGCATGGAGGAAACCCACGCAGACACGGGGAGAATGTGCAAGCACCACACAGACAGTCACCTGAGAATGGAATTGAACCCAGGACCTTGGTGCTGTGAGGCAGCTGTGCTAACCACTGAGCTACCGTGCTGCCCAACGTACAGGGAAAATGCTCAATAATGGCACACTCACTCCAAAGACAAGCATGCATTGGAACTGCACATGAGGACTGTATCAGAGATAATGGGGGAACTGTAGATGCTGGAGAATCCAAGATAACAAAGTGTGAAGCTGGATGAACACAGCAGGCCAAGCAGCATCTCAGGAGCAGAAAAGCTGACGTTTCGGGAAGGGTCTAGGCCCGAAATGTCAGCTTTTGTGCTCCTGAGATGCTGCTTGGCCTGCTGTGTTCATCCAGCTTCACACGTCTTTGTCTTGCACATGAGGACTTTCACTTTAACCAAGATTGAAGCAGTCACATCCCTAATCACTTACCATTTACAAGCCACTGAAAGAAATTTTCAGGAAATAGTACTCTTTCAGCAGTGGGATGAAGCATGCCCCCAAATCTAAAAATATTGCTGGACCACGTACCCAACAATGCAGGAGATAAGAGGAATTGAAGATACTGGAGAATCTGAGATAACAAGGTGTAGATCTGGATGAACACAGAGGGCCAAGCAGCAACATAAGAGAAGGAGAGCTGACATTTCGGGTTGAGAATTTTGAATTCTGAATTTCTGAAGAAGAGTTTAGGCCCGAAACGTCAGCTCTCCTGCTCCTATGATGCTGCTTGGCCTGATGTGTTCATCCAGCTCTACACCTTGTTATCCCAACAATGCAGGTATTTGTTTAGTATTTTACACTCTTTATTTAAATATAAGTCTTAAAGACTTCACTACCTCAGTGCATACTCAAGCACAGCTACAGAGGTATTGATTCAATGTTGTGCTGATTTTTATAAAGTTGTACAAATACATCATTCTCATTGACAACTTTCTAGCCACTAATGAGAAATTAGTTGTGTCAAATTGCGATGCTGTACAGACGCCATTGTAAATATTTAGAAATTACAAAGTGCTATGCAAGGACACGATACTCAATTTCATGGCCAGGCATGACTTAGCGTATCAAAGACGTGAATTTATAAGTTGTACAATCTGTGCCATAAATAGCCAGGAATGAGAAGAAGTGACAATGGGAACTGCAGATGCTGGAGAATCCAAGATAATAAAATGTGAGGCTGGATGAACACAGCAGGCCCAGCAGCATCTCAGGAGCACAAAAGCTGACGTTTTGGGCCTAGACCCTTCATCAGAGAGGGGGATGGAGTGAGGGCTCTGGAATAAATAGGGAGAGAGGGGGAGGCGGAACGAAGATGGAGAGAAAAGAAGATAGGTGGAGAGGAGAGTATAGGTGGGGAGGTAGGGAGGGGATAGGTCAGTCCAGGGAAGATGGACAGGTCAAGGAGGTGGGATGAGGTTAGTAGGTAGGTGATGGAGGTGCGGCTTGGGGTGGGAGGAAGGGATGGGTAAGAGGAAGAACAGGTTAGGGAGCCAGGTTGGACTGGTTTTGGGATGCAGTGGGTGGAGGGGAAGAGCTGGGCTGGTTGTGTGGTGCCGTGGGGGGAGGGGACGAACTGGGCTGGTTTTGGGATGTCGTGGGGGAAGGGGAGATTTTGAAGCTGGTGAAGTCCACATTGATACCATTGGGCTGCAGGGTTCCCAAGCGGAATATGAGTTGCTGTTCCTGCAACCTTCGGGTGGCATCATTGTGGCACTGCAGGAGGCCCATGATGGACATATCATCGAAAGAATGGGAGGGGGAGTTGAAATGGTTTGCGACTGGGAAGTGCAGTTGTTTATTGCGAACCGAGTGGAGGTGTTCTGCAAAGCGATCCCCAAGCCTCCGCTTGCTTTCCCCAATGTAGCGGAAGCCACACCGGGTACAGTGGATGCAGTATACCACATTGGCAGATGTGCAGGTGAACCTCTGCTTAATATAGAAGTCATCTTCGGGCCTGGGATAGGGGTGAGGGAGGAGGTGTGGGGGCGAGTGTAGCATTTCCTGCGGTTGCAGGGGAAGGTGCCGGGTGTGGTGGGGTTGGAGGGCAGTGTGGAGCGAACAAGGGAGTCACGGAGAGAGTGATCTCTCCGGAAAGCAGACAAGGGTGGGGATGGACAAATGTCTTGGGTGGTGGGGTCAGATTGTAGATGGCGGAAGTGTCGGAGGATGATGCATTGTATCAGGAGGTTGGTGGGGTAGTGTGTGAGATGAGGGGGATCCTCTTTGGGCAGTTGTGGCGGGGGCGGGGTGTGAGGGATGTGTTGCGGGAAATGTGGGAGACACGTTCAAGGGCGTTCTCAACCACTGTGGGGGGAAAGTTGCAGCCCTTGAAGAACTTGGACATCTGGGATGTGCGGAAATGGAATGCCTCATCGTGGGAGCAGATGCGGCGGAGGTGGAGGAATTGGGAATAGGGGATGGAATTTTTGCAGGAGGGTGGGTGGGAGGAGGTGTTTTCTAGGTAGTTGTGGGAGTCGGTGGGCTTGAAATGGACATCAGTTACAAGCTGGTGGCCTGAGATGGAGACTGAGATGTCCAGGAAGGTGAGGGATGTGCTAGAGATGGCACAGGTGAACTGAAGGTTGGGGTGGAAGGTGTTGGTGAAGTGGATGAACTGTTCGAGCTCTTCTGGGGAGCAAGAGGCGGCGCCGATACAGTCATCAATGTATCGGAGGAAGAGGTGGGGTTTGGGGCCTGTGTAGGTGCGGAAGAAGGACTGTTCCACGTAACCTACAAAGAGGCAGGCTTAGCTGGGGCCCATGCGGGTGCCCATGGCCACCCCCTTAGTCTGTAGGAAGTGGGAGGAATCGAAAGAGAAGTTGTTGAGGGTGAGGACGAGTTCGGCTTGGCGGACGAGGGTGTCGGTGAAGGGGGACTGGTCGGGTCTGCGGGACAGGAAGAAGCGGAGGGCCTTGAGGCCATCTGAATGCGGAATACAGGTGAATAGGGACTGGACGTCCATGGTGAAAATGAGGTGTTCTGGGCCAGAGGATTGGAAGTCCTGGAGGAGCTGGAGGGTGTGTGTGGTGTCACGGACGTAGGTAGGGAGTTCCTGGGCCACAGGGGAGAAAATGGAGTCCAGATAGGTGGAGATGAGTTCGGTGGGGCAGGAACAGGCTGAGACAATGGGTCGACCAGGGCAGGCAGGTTTGTGGATTTTGGGAAGGAAATAGAAACGGGCCATGCGGCGTTGGTGAACAATGAGGTTGGAGGCTGTGGGTGGGAGGTCACCTGAGGTGATAAGGCCATGAATGGTGTTGGAGATGGTGGTTTGGTGCTTGGGTGTGGGGTCATGATCGAGGGGGCGGTAGGAGGTGGTGTCGGAGAGTTGGCATTTGGCCTCGGCGATGTAGAGGTCAGTGCGCCATACTACCGCTGCGCCGCCCTTGTCTGCGGGTTTGATGGTGAGGTTGGGGTTTGAGCGGAGGGAGCGGAGGGCTGCCCGTTCTGCAGGGGAGAGGTTGGAGTGAGTGAGAGGGGTGGAGAGGTTGAGGCGGTTAATGTCTCGACGGCAGTTAGAGATGAAGAGGTCGAGGGAAGGTAGGAGGCCTGGGGGTGGTGTCCAGGAGGAGGACTTGTGTTGGAAGCGGGTGAAGGGGTCAGTGGAGGGAGGGTTAGGTTCCCGGTTGAAGAAGTAGGCATGGAGGCGAAGGTGGCGGAAAAACTGTTCTATGTCCAACCGTGACTGGTATTCGTTGATGTGTGGTTGTAGGGGGACAAAGGTGAGTCCCTTACTAAGGACTGACCTTTCGTCCTCAGTTAGTGGAAGGTCTGGGGGAATGGTGAAGATGCGGCCACCTCCCAGTCGCAAACCATTTCCACTCCCCCTCCCATTCTTTAGATGACATGTCCATCATGGGCCTCCTGCAGTGCCACAATGATGCCACCCGAAGGTTGCAGGAACAGCAACTCATATTCCGCTTGGGATCCCTGCAGCCCAATGGTATCAATGTGGACTTCACCAGTTTCAAAATCTCCCCTTCCCCCACCACATCCCAAAACCAGCCCAGTTCGTCCCCTCCCCCCACTGCACCACACAACCAGCCCAGCTCTTCCCCTCCACCCACTGCATCCCAAAACCAGTCCAACCTGTCTCTGCCTCCCTAACCTGTTCTTCCTCTCACCCATCCCTTCCTCCCACCCCAAGCCGCACCTCCATCTCCTACCTACTAAATTCATTCCACCTCCTTGACCTGTCCGTCTTCCCTGAACTGACCTATCCCCTCCCTACCTCCCCACCCATACCCTCCTCTCCACCTATCTTCTTTTCTCTCCATCTTCGGTCCGCCTCCCCCTCTCTCCCTATTTATTCCAGAACCCTCACCCCATCCCCCTCTCTGATGAAGGGTCTAGGCCTGAAACGTCAGATTTTGTGCTCCTGAGATGCTGCTGGGCCTGCTGTGTTCATCCAGCCTCACATTCTATTATCCAGGAATGAGAAGAATCACGGTTACCTTCCTCTTATGACTCTCTTATAACTATTGGAGCACCCGGGAAATGATAAATTTGAGTTCACTAGAAAATTCTCTATTATCACGATAGGTTATTATTCAAGATTAATTGAAGCAAATCATTTTCTTAGGAACACAATGGAAAAAGTAACTAAATTGCAAGAGAGCTTGTTCCACATGTGGAATGCCACAGGTTGTAGAGTCTGACAAGGGGTTACAATTTGTGAATGAACAATTCCAGAATTTCACAAGTAAATACAAATTACTTCATACTAGCAGATGGCTAATCAGTGTTGAAATCCAAGGAGAGATTATGGCTGTGTATGCTTGAGGCATATCACAAAATCATGGGACCATAAGACAGAGAAACTAAAGTAAGCCATTCAGCCCATGGAATCTGCATTGCCATTCAATGAGGTCATGGCTGATGTGATCATTCTCACCACTGCTTTGTTGCCGTTGCTTCATAACTCTTGATTCTCATATTGATTGAAACTGTAAATCTCTACCTTGGATATATTTAGTGACTGAGCTTCATCAGCCCTGTAAGCAAATCACACATCACTTTGAGAGATAAGATTCCTTCTCATCTTTGTTTTAAATGTGTGTCCCTTATTCTATGATTATTCCCTTTGGTACTAATCACTCCTTGAGGGGGAAATTCTATCAAATCCTTCAAGTGTCTTGTATGTTGCAATAAAGTCGCCTCTCACTGTTCAACCTACTCAACCTCTCCTCGTAAAACATACCCAGCATCAGCCTAGTAAACCTTTTCTAGGCTACCTCTAATGCCTGGATACTCTTAGATAAGAGGCCCAAAAGCAGCTTACAGTATTCCACTTGTGGCCTGACTAGTGCCTTGGATAGTTTTCCCAAGGCGTCCCGGTTTTATACTCTATTCCCTTTGAAGTCATGGCCATCATTCCCATTGTCTTCGTTATGCCATGGTATAAGAAGGATGAATTGTGGTGTCTTATTTTCCTTAAGGCAAAGAAACCTGGGCCATTAGATACACAAATGAAGATGGAGAAAGCATTACATTGAATTCTACAGCTTCTCAGGATGCAGAAAAAGCACTCACACCAAAAGCAGGGAGAATGCAAAGTATCCTCAACCTCAAAAATAGGCCAAAACCAGATTGATCTAGTCATCATGGAAACTAACTTTATGAAGTCTGAGTCTCTAAGATGAAATGGAGGGGAATGTATAGAATCTAAATATGGCTGAGGCAGAGACCAGAGTGGGGGTGCAAATGAAGATTAAAGAATTATCATCAGAAATATATGTTGTGTATCTATATACTGTGATTTGCAAACTCTGGACAATCCAAATAGTTTTACAGTTAAAGTTGAAATAACTGCACCCCTGTCACCAAGTCACCCATTATTTACATTTGGAGAGTCCTTGAAACTGATCCAACTCCATCAGAGCCAACTCTGATGAATAAACAGGATGTCTGACATCCCTGCTTTCTTTTTTTCCCAAAATAACTTTATTGGATACTTCCAACAACAGGGAAACACCCATGTAGCCAATGAAGCTATAAACAAACAAAAACAAAGTTGCTGGAAAAGCTCAGCAGGTCTGGCAGCATCTGTGGAGGAGAAAACAGAGTTAATGTTTTGAGTTTGGTGACCCTTCCTCAGAACTGATGGTGACTGGGAAAATGTCAGTTTATATGCAGAAAATAGGCAGGTGGGTGGGGTAGGGAGTAAACAATAGGATAGAGCCCAAAGAGAGAGAAAGACAGGTGGACAGACAAAGGAATTGCTAATGATCAGACTGGAAAGGTGAATGTTTGTTAATGGGGACTGTTACTGATTAACAAGAGGCCCGTGTGTTATAGCAGCCTACGTGGGAACAAGGCCTGGTGCGTGGGTAGGGGACTAGGACATGGGAGAGTCCAGGCCCTAAAATTATTGAACTCAATATTGAGCCCAGAGGGCAGTAGGGTCCCCAAGTGGAAAATGAAGTGTTGTTCCTACAACTTGCATTAGGCTTCACTGGAACACTGCAGCAAGCCAGAGACAGAGAAGTTGGACAAGGAGCAGGGTGGTGCATTGAAGTGTCAGGCAACAGGTAGTTCAGGGTCTTGTTCAGTTATAAGCAAATCCTATTAAGGGCAATGCTTACATGATAAAAGTGAAGGGGGAGGGTAGTGATTAAATCCAAATAGAGTTGGAGAGGGAAATAAACCAATCTACCCTCAAAATGCCCATTTCTGCCTAAATACATTCAGCATATTGGTGAACACTGTGAAGTCCCTGTCCAAGAACACCCGGACTCGAAAATAACCAAGGAAGAGGGGCAGGAAGTTGGCAGAGATGACCCCCTCCATGGCCCACTGACTAGATGTGTTTTCAGTCAGCCTGGCCAGGCCCAAGGGTAGAGCCACGAGGAAGACGTCCGACTGGCCCCCAACCCCTCGCATTGGGGTCCAAAGGTCAGGAGCGTAGGGCTGAAGTGTAACCAAAAACACAACAAAAGTTTTTTAGGAAACTAAAGTGGGAGTGTAAATGCCCACAAACTACATACATGGTCCATGGACTCCACAGCACCACAAATTAAGCATTTGGGCTGGGAATCCATGAACCACTGCAATCTGAGGTTATAAGGGATTTCTGTGTGCAACTCCACCCACCCCAGATGTCAGATGGCAAGAGGGAGGACTCCCTCACAGCTCCACTAGGGATTCACATCGACCGGCGGTAAATACAGACATGAGGATAGTGGATGAAAGAGAAGAGATGGGATAGCGCTGTTCTTATCTGTGAGCCAGGGGTCCCTGATTGGAACAGGTTAACAGCCCCAATTGGGGAGCTCATATTCTATGAGGTCCACCTGGTTGACCATATCACAATTACTCCTCAAGGGCACAGGACGGTTCTCTGTTTTTGCAGCTGCTCCTGGGACATTTTAGCACTGAGTCATGTTCTTCTAACACTGCCTCTGATACAGGCAATGCAAAATGCAATTTACCACAGTAAATGGTATCTTTCTCTCAGGAGTATCAAGAATGAAATTAATTCTCCTCTTCAGGTGGCAAAAGAAACGAAGAGGTAAAATCTGCCATGTCCACCTCAGATTATAAGGTATAGAACATAGAACATTACAGCACAGTACAGGACCTTCGGCCCTCGATGTTGTGCAGACCTGTCAAACCGATCTGAAGCCCATCTAACCTACACTATTCCATGTACATCCATATGCTTGTCCAATGATGACTTAAATGTACTTAAAATTGGCGAATCTACTACCATTGCAGGCAAAGCGTTCCATTCCCATACTACTCTCTGAGTAAAGAAACTACCTCTGACATCTGTCCTATATCTTTCACCCCTCAATTTAAAGCTATGCCCCCTCATGCTTGCCGTCACCATCCTAGGAAAAAGGCACTCCCTATCCACCCTATCTAACCCTCTGATTATTTTATATGTCTCAATTAAGGCACCTCTCAACCTTCTTCTCTCCAACAAAAACAGCCTCAAGTCCCTCAGCCTTTCCTCGTAAGACCTTCCATCCATACCAGGCAACATCTGAGTAAATCTCCTCCGCACCCTTTCCAAAGCTTCCACATCCTTCTTATAATGTGGTGACCAGAACAGTACGCAATACTCCAAGTGCGGCCGCAGCAGAGTTTTGTACAGCTGCAGCATAACCTCTTGGTTCCGGAATTCGATCCCTCTATTAATAAAAGCTAAAACACTGTATGCCCTCTTAACAGCCCTGTCAACCTGGGTGGCAACTTTTGAGGATCTGCGTGCATGGACAGCGAGATCTCTCTGCTCATCTACACTACCAAGAATCTTACCATTAGCCCGGTGCTTTGCCTTCCGGTTACTCCCACCAAAGTGTATCACCTCACACTTGTCCGCATTAAACTCCATTTGCCACCTCTCAGCCCAGCTCTGCAGCTTATCTATGTCTCTCTGCAACCTACAACATCCTTCGTCACTATCCACAACTCCACCGACCTTAGTGTCGTCTACAAATTTACTAACCCATCCTTCTACGCCCACATCCAGGTCATTTATAAAATGACAAACAGCAGTGGACCCAACACCGACCCTTGTGGTACACCACTAGTAACTGGTCTCCAGGATGAACATTTTCCCATCAACTACCGCCCTCTGTCTTCTTTCAGCAAGCCAATTTCCGATCCAAACTGCTATATCTCCCACAATCCCATTCCTCCGCATTTGGTACAATAGCTTACTGTGGGGAACCTTATCGAACGCCTTGCTGAAATCCATATACACCACATCAACCGGTTTACTCTCATCTATCTGTTTGGTCATCTTCTCAAAGAACTCAATAAGGTTTGTGAAGCATGGCCTACCCTTCACAAAACCGTGCTGACTATCCCTAATCAATTTATTCTTGTCTCTTATAACCTTTTCCAACACTTTACCAACAACTGAGGTAAGGCTCACTGGTCTATATTACCAGGGTTATCTCTATTCCCCTTCTTGAACAGGGGAACCATATTTGCTATCCTCCAGTCACGTGGCACTATTCCTGTAGACAATAACGAGTTAAAGATCAATGTCAAAGGTTCAGCAATCTCCTCCCTGGCTTCCCAGAGGATCCTAGGATAATTCCCATCCGGCCCAGGGGACTTATCTATCTTCACATTCTGTAGGATTTCTAATACGTCTTCCTTGTGAACCTCAATCCCACCTCGTCTAGTAGCCTGTATCTCAGTACTCTCCTCGACAACATTGTCATTTTCTAGAGTGAATACTGTCGAAAAATATTCATTTAGCGCTTCCCCATCTCCTCTGACTCCACACACAACTTCCCACTACTATCCTTGATTGGCCCTCATCTTACTTTCGTCATTCTTTTATTCCTTAAATACCTATAGAAAGCCTTAGGGTTTACCCTGATCCTATCCGCCAACAACTCCAATGTCTCCTCCTGGCTCTTCTGAGCTCTCTCTTTAGGTCTTTCCTGGCTGCCACGTAGCCCTCAAGCGCCATAACTGAGCCTTCACGTCTCATCCTAACATAAGCCTTCTTCTTCCTCTTCACCAGAGATTCCACTTCCTTCGTAAACCACAGCTCCCACTCTCTACAGCTTTCTCCCTGCCTGACAGATACATACTTATTTAGGACACACAGGAGCTTTTCCTTGAATACGCTCCACATTTCTAATGTGCCCATCCCCTGCAGTTTCCTTCCCTATCCTATGCTCCCTAAATCTTGCCTAATCTCATCGTAATTGCCTTTCCCCCAGCTATAACTCTTGCCCAGTGGTATACACCTATCCCTTTCCATCACTAAAGTAAACATAACAGAATTGTGATCGCTATCACCAAAGTGCACAGCTACTTCCAAATCTAACACCTGGCCAGGCTCATTACCCTCAGTACCAAATCTAATATGGCTTCGCCCCTTTTTGGCCTATCTACATACTGTGTCAGGAAGCCCTCCTGCACACACTGGGCAAAAACTGACCCATCTGTCGTACTCGAACTATAATGTTCCCAGTCTATAGGAAATTTGAAGTCCCCCATGACAACTACCCTGTCTCTCTCGCTCCTATCGAGAATCATCTTTGCTATCCTTTCCTCTACATCTCTGGAACTATTCGGAGGCCTATAGGAAACTCCCAGCAGAGTGACCTCTCCTTTCCTGTTTCTAACCTCAGCCCATACTACCTCAGTTGACGAGTCCCCAAACATCCTTTCTGCAATTGTAATACTGTCCTTGACCAACAATGCCACACCTCCCTCCCTTTTACTATCTTCTCTGTTCTTACTGAAACATCTAAATCCCGGAACCTGCAACAACCATTCCTGTCCCTGCTCTATCCATGTCTCCGAAATGGCCACAACATTGAAGTCCCAGGTACTAGCCCATTCTGCAAGTTCACCCAGCTTATTCCGGACGCTCCTGGCGTTGAAGTAGACACACTTCAAACCAACTTCTTGCTTGCCGGTGCCGTCTTGCATCACTGAAACTTTATTTCGGACCTCCCTGCTCTCAACCTTTTCTAAACTCAAAAAGTATCTTCAACATTTGACGGAGACAGAGAACCCTGGGTTCTAGAACAGTCAGTAAGGCAGTCAAGGAGCTCGGTACATTTTGCTCCTGCAGCATTTGCGAGATTGCAGCTTTCACATGTTCCACGCACTTTTTTAGGATTGTTATGCCTGCCTGAACTTTATACTTCACTGGACCTGACCTCACGCCGACCTTGCCTCTTACCAATGCAGGGCATTCCCAATGGTTCCTCGACCAAACTGCATCACCTGAAGTAAACTGTCTGTCTTGCTTAACCAAGTCTTGTGTCCAGCACTGGTATTTCTGATGTCATTTCACCCTCACCTGTAGATCCGAGAAGATCAGATTTGACCTGGTGTAGACTGTTTTCCCCATGAACAACTCTTCTGGACCTATCCCTGTGGTTGCTTGAGGGGCAGTCCAATAACCAAATTGGAAATTGGGCAATTGGGTATCTAGTGATGCTATAGGCTGTTGCATTAAGCTGGCCTTCAAATTTTGGACTGCTGTCTCTGCCAGACCATTGGATGATGAATGGGATGGAGCGGTCTAATTACGACAAATACCACTTGACTCTTGGAAATACCTAATCCCCTGCTGTGAGCGATGGCCCGTTAACTGTAACCAAAATTTCCAGGAGTCCGTGTATTGCAAAAGACACGTGCAGTTTTTCTCATGTCATACCGATATTTGGCAAATGAGCTCTATGCACGCCCAGCCATTTTGAGTGGGCTTCTGCATTGTCTAAGAATGCTACACCCATGAAAGCTATTGTGGACTGAGTCCAGGGTTTACCCAGCCATTCCCGCAAATGTGAGGGAGCTGCAGGCGGTAATTTTTGATTTTGTTGGCACTCTGGGCACTGCTCCACCAATGTAGCTATGTCTGCATCCAATCCTGGCTACCAGCCATTAGGTCTCAGCAAAATCTTCATTTTGGAAATGCCTGGGTGGCCCTGAGGAACTTCAGTCAGTATCTGGCGATGACCTTAATGCAGTACAATCACTCTTGCTCCCCATAATAATATGCTGCCCTCTACTGTGATCTGGTCACTCTACCAGCTGTTTCAATTTTGCCACTTCCTGTGTTCAAAGTCTGACATTGTCAGCTGTGACTGGACGTGGGTCCAAAAAATTTAAAACCATTATGGAATCTTCCAGTGATGGTAACACCTGTAGGAGTGAGCAAAAATTCCTATCATCTAATATATTGGACAAGACCCTGGGCTTTTCTAATGCCTAAAATATTGGAAAAAATACTTGAGTTCAGGCTGCAACAAACACACAACAGAGCCAGAATGATTTCTGTCTGGGAGCTTTGTTCAGCCTGGAACTCCAATTTACACCTCCACTTGAAGAGAACAATCAACCAAGCTTAATACTCTAGACTAAAACTAACGTTTACACCTCGAGCTACAAAGAACAGACAGAATGGGGCCTACAGAGATATCAAACATTCATCTTCAATCAAAATACATTCACAGAGATATTTGGCATTCAACTTCAATAGAAATCCATTCACAGAGACCCTGAACAATTAACTTCAACTAAAATCCACTCCACATATTCTTAACTATCAGGAAACCAATTGACTTCAAAAGGAACACCAGAAACACAATTAAGGCTTAGATTTGGTACAAAGACAAGGGGTCCACAATTAGTATAATTGCAGGACCTAACATCACTTGAGGCAGCTATCCCTGAGAGCATTCCAGGGGGCTATCCTCAGAAGGATCTCAAGAGCTATCCTCACAAGTGTTCCAAACAGCTGTCTCCAGAAGAATTCCAACAGTTAATCCCACTGGCTATTTCCAAGAGCTATCTCCTGAAGGGGGATCCCAACAGTGATTCCAAGAGCTACTGATACATATCTGTTCCGAACAAGCAGAACCAGTGGCAACTGACCATGACCAGCAGGTACAAAAACTGACAAACTCTGAAAACCACTGATCTAACCGATACCGCAAGGCCTCAAGCACATCCTGAGGTCAAACCAGCAGAAAGGGAAGAAATTCAAATACTTACCTGATAGGTCTGTTACGCACTTTACTGCACTAGTGGACTCAAGCCAAACTGAAAGGCTTACAAAGTCTGAAGTCTTCACCCAGGCTTTGAGTACAGCGAGCGGGAACAGCCAGCTGCACTGCAAAACTGTGTTTTCCTCAGTAGTGCGCTGATATTCCCCAGGCCACAAAGTTTCCCACCTACCTAGCAGGGAATGGAAAGTAGGTGGTGAAAGTGCATGGGACCCCAAAAGGTAGGAAACCTGATTAAAGAAGTCTGTGATTAAAACTGTTGCTTTTAGATCCTAATTGTGTTGATTCTAACTAATAGTGCTTTTAATAGTATTACTGTCCTCTGTATAACTGAGTTGGTCAATCTCACTGTTCGTTGCACCTACCTGTATTTGTTGTATTATACTTACTGTGTTTGTATTTTAAATAAACACAGAGATTTTTTTGCTCTGGAATACCTGTCTGCTGCCTTCTTCATTTTGTATTCCCTAAATAAGTCCAGTGTCTAGAACCAGGGATCTGGGAGTGATTTGAACCACCTAAAACCAACAAACAACTTATGGCAACTAGAACCCGGCACACTGGTAATGTGTATGCCAGTGGGAGGCAGTTGAGTGCATCCACATTTGCAACTTGGCCTCCCGTGCAGTGTTCCAACTTGCAATTATGCACACTTAGTATGAGAGTCCACTGCTGAATTTGCTCTGAAACACTAGGGTGGGCTTCCTTGTTCTTCTTCAAGAAGACCTAGCAGGATTTTGTAGTCCATTATTATTCCAACTTTACATCCATAAAGATATTGGTGGAACTTCCTGGCTCCAAACATGACAGCCAAATCTTCCTTCTCTTTCTGGACACATTTGCACTCTGCATTAGCCAAAGTCCTGGATGCATAATCTATTCGGCTTTATTCTCCATTAGGCCACCTTGGGCTAATACTACTCCAATACCATACGGGGACACATCACATGTTAGTACCAGATCTCACTTGGGATCATTGTGTGGCAACTCCTTACAGAATGATAACTGTTTCTTCACTTCCCTGAAAGCGATGGCTTAACAGCATGAGCATTTCCAAGTTTGATCCTTTTTATGAGTTGGTGCCAAGGTGGAGGCCAGGTTATGTTTTATTGTTCTGTTACAATTCACCTGTCCAAGGAAACACCTAAACTCTAGAATGGATGTGGGAGCCAGACACCTTGATTGCACACAATTTATCTTACAATGGGTGTCAGTATAGGTACTCAGTCTAGCTGAGAACTTACACAAACTTAGTGGTTGTATACCAGATCCAATTTTGTTAAAGACTGGTTCTGTGATCACTGAAAAGCCTGCGCCCGAATGGAGCTTCATGACAACCATGTAACTATTTATTTTGATTGGTCCTGACTGGGGTGTTGCTGAGCAATTTAACTGTTTCAAGCCAGATGTGGGGGACTTTCCAAGCAGTGCACTCTCCTGGATAACTGGCCTATCCATTTTCTTATTCAATTTAGGTCTGGTGGGACTTTTTTTGCTGTCTTGAGTATGTGTACATGCAGAAACAACAGGTGGTTGCTGGCTCAGATTGTGGGGAAAATTTTAAAAGTTTGGTTAAGGCCTGCCTCTGTTTTGGGGTATTGTGGAGTGCTGATCAAGAGAAGTTCTGTTCAGGATATATCCCGCAACTCATATGCTCCACTTGGCTGCAATTTTCTAATGATAAAGCCAATTATGGGTGCCTTGTTTGAGGTTGAGTTATTGGGTGCTTTTGCACGGTTACATCATTAATCCCACATACCAAATGGTCTCTTAGCATCTCATTAGGGTTAAAACAAAATCACATGCATCTGCCAGATGTCTTAACCTAGCCAAAAATCCTTATACCGAACACAGGTCCTCCAATCGCCAAGTAAAAGCAATGGAGTCTCAGAAGTACAGGAGGCTTGGGATCGTAAAATTTCTTAACTAAATCTATCCACTCTTAGATAATAAAATGTGAGGCTGGATGAACACAGCAGGCCCAGCAGCATCTCAGGAGCACAAAAGCTGACGTTTTGGGCCTAGACCCTTCATCAGAGAGGGGGATGGGGTGAGGGTTCTGGAATAAATAGGGAGAGAGGGGGAGGCGGAACGAAGATGGAGAGAAAAGAAGATAGGTGGAGAGGAGAGTATAGGTGGGGAGGTAGGGAGGGGATAGGTCAGTCCAGGGAAGGCGGACAGGTCAAGGAGGTGGGATGAGGTTAGCAGGTAGGAGATGGAAGTGCAGCTTGGGGTGGGAGGAAGGGATGGGTGAGAGGAAGAACAGGTCAGGGAGACAGAGACAGGTTGGACTGGTTTTGGGATGCAGTGGGTGGAGGGGAAGAGCTGGGCTGGTTTTGGGATGTGGTGGGGGAAGGGGAGATTTTGAAGCTAGTGAAGTCCACCTTGATACCATTGGGCTGCAGGGTTCCCAAGCGGAATATGAGTTGCTGTTCCTGCAACCTTCGCGTGGCATCATTGTGACACTGCAGGAGGCCCATGATGGACATGTCATCTAAAGAATGGGAGGGGGAGTGGAAATGGTTTGCGACTGGGAGGTGTAGTTGTTTATTGCGAACCAAGCGGAGGTGTTCTGCAAAGCGGTCCCCAAGCCTTCGCTTGGTTTCCCCAATGTAGAGGAAGCCACACCGGGCACAGTGGATGCAGTATACCACATTGGCAGATGTGCAGGTGAACCTCTGCTTAATGTGGAAAGTCATCTTGGGGCCTGGGACAGGGGTGAGGGAGGAGGTGTGGGAGCAAGTGTAGCATTTCCTGCGGTTGCAGGGGAAGGTGCCGGGTGTGGTGGGGTTGGAGGGCAGTGTGGAGCGAACAAGGGAGTCACGGAGTGAGAGGTCTCTCCGGAAAGCAGACAGGGGTGGCGATGGACAAATGTCTTGGGTGGTGGGGTCAGATTGTAGATGGCGGAAGTGTCGGAGGATGATGCGTTGTATCCGGAGGTTGGTGGGGTGGTGTGTGAGAACGAGGGGGATCCTCTTTGGGCGGTTGTGGCGGGGGCAGGGTGTGAGGGATGTGTTGCGGCAAATGCGGGAGACACGGTCAAGGGCGTTCTCGACCACTGTGGGGGGAAAGTTGCGGCCCTTGAAGAACTTGGACATCTGGGATGTGCGGGAGTGGAATGCCTCATCGTGGGAGCAGATGCGGCGGAGGCGGAGGAATTGGGAATAGGGGAAGGAATTTTTGCAGGAGGGTGGGTGGGAGGAGGTGTATTCTAGGTATCTGTGGGAGTCGGTAGGCTTGAAATAGACATCAGGTACAAGCTGGTTACCTGAGATGGAGACTGAGAGATCCAGGAAGGTGAGGGATGTGCTGGAGATGGCCCAGGTGAACTGACGGTTGGGGTGGAAGGTGTTGGTGAAGTGGATGAACTGTTCGAGCTCCTCTGGGGAGCAAGAGGCAGCGCCGATACAGTCATCAATGTAACGGAAGAAGAGGTGTGGTTTGGGGCCTGTGTAGGTGCGGAAGAGGGACTGTTCCACGTAACCTACAAAGAGGCAGGCATAGCTGGGGCCCATGTGGGTGCCGATAGCCACCCCCTTAGTCTGTAGGAAGTGCCAGCTATGCCTGCCTCTTTGTAGGTTACGTGGAACAGTCCCTCTTCCGCACCTACACAGGCCCCAAACCCCACCTCTTCTTCCGTTACATTGATGACTGTATCGGCGCTGCCTCTTGCTCCCCAGAGGAGCTCGAACAGTTCATCCACTTCACCAACACCTTCCACCCCAACCGTCAGTTCACCTGGGCCATCTCCAGCACATCCCTCACCTTCCTGGATCTCTCAGTCTCCATCTCAGGCAACCAGCTTGTAACTGATGTCCATTTCAAGCCCACTGACTCCCACAGCTACCTAGAATACACCTCCTCCCACCCAACATCCTGCAAAAATTCCATCCCCTATTCCCAATTCCTCCGCCTCCGCCGCATCTGCTCCCACGATGAGGCATTCCACTCCCGCACATCCCAGATGTCCAAGTTCTTCAAGGGCCGCAACTTTCCCCCCACAGTGGTCGAGAACGCCCTTGACCGTGTCTCCCGCATTTCCCGCAACACATCCCTCACACCCTGCCCCGCCACAACCGCCCAAAGAGGATCCCCCTCGTTCTTACACACCACCCCACCAACCTCCGGATACAACGCATCATCCTCCGACACTTCCGCCATCTACAATCTGACCCCACCACATTTGTCCATCGCCACCCCTGTCTGCTTTCCGGAGAGACCACTCTCTCCGTGACTCCCTTGTTCGCTCCACACTGCCCTCCAACCCCATCACACCCGGCACCTTCCCCTGCAACCGCAGGAAATGCTACACTTGCCCCCACACCTCCTCCCTCACTCCTATCCCAGGCCCCAAGATGACTTTCCACATTAAGCAGAGGTTCACCTGCACATCTGCCAATGTGGTATACTGCATCCACTGTGCCCGGTGTGGCTTCCTCTACATTGGGGAAACCAAGCGGAGGCTTGGGGACTGCTTTGCAGAACACCTCCGCCTGGTTCACAATAAACTGCACCTCCCAGTCGCAAACCATTTCCACTCCCCCTCCCATTCTTTAGATGACATGTCCACCATGGGCCTCCTGCAGTGCCACAATGATGCCACCCGAAGGTTGCAGGAACAGCAACTCATATTCCGCTTGGGAGCCCTGCATCCCAATGGTATCAAGGTGGACTTCACCAGCTTCAAAATCTCCCCTTCCCCCACCGCATCCCAAAACCAGCCCAGCTCTTCCCCTCCACCCACTGCATCCCAAAACCAGTCCAACCTGTCTCTGCCTCCCTGACCTGTTCTTCCTCTCACCCATCCCTTCCTCCCACCCCAAGCTGCACCTCCATCTCCTACCTACTAACCTCATCCCACCTCCTTGACCTGTCCGTCTTCCCTGGACCGACCTATCCCCTCCCTACCTCCCCACCTATACTCTCCTCTCCTCCTATCTTCTTTTCTCTCCATCTTCGTTCTGCCTCCCCCTCTCTTCCTATTTATTCCAGAACCCTCACCCCATCCCCCTCTCTGATGAAGGGTCTAGGCCTGAAATGTCAGCTTTTGTGCTCCTGAGATGCTGCTGGGCCTGCTGTGTTCATCCAGCCTCAAATTTTATTATCTTGGATTCTCCAGCATCTGCAGTTCCCATTATTACTCTCTCCACTCTTGAAAGGTTTTAATATTTGGTGCCTCAGGGAAAAATAAGCTTCTGATAAACAAAAAAAGCTGCCGTTCCACAAGCTGTCAGGAGAGTTACTTATTGCTTTTAATCTACCTTAATGTTATTTACCAAGAAAACAATAAGACATTCTTTTCACATAATGTGCACAGTCTTCAATGGCAGGATCGAACAACACAAGCTTCTCAAATAATGGCACAATGCGAGAAAAGCTTAACCTCACTCAAAGGCAAATGTTGCAAGTGAATTTCTATCGGAACATGTTTGTCTTTTGTTGCCACTGAAAAATCTCCACAGAAGCTGGTATCCTGGCCATTCTTTATTATGAAATTGATCCAGCTCCCTCAGAACCCATTCTCAGAGCAAACAGAACCTCTGACACTCCTTTTTTATTTATCAGCCAGGGCTCCTGGATTGGGCTAGATTAGCAATCTCAATTAGGCAACTCATATTCTGTGAGTTCCACAGTGCTGACCTTGTTACAATCACTACAAGTGTGGGAAGGTAGCGAGAGCAGGAGCTTTTATTAACACTGAACATTTACTGTAATCCTCTGTATTTTCGCCAGGACTCATATAAGACATGAGTGAAGATATGAGTGCAGGAGGCTGTGTTTGTGGCTTATATCACTGCTGGAGAAAGCGGTGGCGACAGTCTAATCATGCAAAATCAGAAGGCAACTGGTCTATGGCCATGTCCAAATTTGCCTCTGGCTTATCTAGAGAGTGAGATCATGTTATTATACCTTCCCGGAAACCATCTCAAATTTCCCAAGGACATCACCAATCAGGCGCATCGAGTTAACTGTTTTTATTATCTTGAAATGTTAACATTAGCTTTTGATAGTTTGCCGGTGAAGAAGGGGAAGGAAGTGCTTCCCCAGTTTCTGGATTGATCAGATAAGATTGAAGGGTCTATTTGATTGAAAGCTGTGTCCCTGTGAAGAGATGGGGCCAAACAACAAGTCACGACTGGACTGTGTCAGCAGAGACACTAACCATCAGTGTCACACATTGTCAGACAGTGCTTTCAGTCAGCGCTGGTGTGAAAGATCTGTATGGAGCAAGGTCTCCAGTGAAATTCTTACTAAATCCTGTGGATAATGGGAGGGAACCCAGCCACTGCAGACTGGAGGTAGGGTTTGCTGTGAGCCCAGGAACTTCTGTCTACAATATACAATGACTGGAATCCTGTGTATTAGCACCAGCACTGAAGCAGGAGCATGGCTAAAGTTTCATGATGTGAGAAATCTAATCTTCTTTAAATCCACAACATGCCACCCTAGTCCTGCTGCATAGCAGTGACCCCATGTTCCAGTACACTTCAGAGAGCTGGAGAACCAGCAGAAACCAACTCAAAGTACTAGGAGCAATACCTTTGCAAAATCGTCCAAACGCAATGTCAAGAAAGATCCAGCAACATTACCAAAGCAAACCTGTCAAGAATTGATGTGTAATCACTTCACATCAGTTTCATTAAGTAGTATACATCTTTCACATGCCTTATACCAGACCTCGCTAGAACTATTCCACTGAGACTCGGCCACTGCAGGACTCTACCACAAGGACAGCAGAAACACTTATGTATGTCCTCAAAGGATTCCCTGAGGAGATAAATGCCCTCTACTGTCTTCTGGGAGTGCCTAGTTTGTAAACAAATAAAATGGTGAGTCTCATCTGGGAAGATTTTGAAGACATTAAGAGACTTGATGCAGAATGTGCAGAAGTGAAATTGAAGAGTGCACTGAGCCTCAAACAGCCCATTTAAACCCCTTCAAACTCTAGGAGTCCACATGAGGCTGAGTTTAAAGATCAGCCATCTCAGAACGAATCAAACTGGAGAAGAGTCGAGTCATTCATAACCGAGGAACTGCCTAAGACTCAAAAGAAGCTAAAGAAAACTTTATTGCAGGCACGGTCATGTCAGTTTAAACAGAATTACTGAGTCATCAATTTATTCTAATTTCATGAAATACCTACTACATTTAAAAGATAAACATTTGATTGAGAACGCATCACTAATTGATTGGTGTGACTTTTAGCGTTTCCCAATCACTCATTTTGGAGACACATTGTGAGCTGGTGACACTGCAGGAACACATTGACAATATGGGTACTGGGGCTCAAGAAGCAGCCCCACCAGGACTTACTGAAAGAGACAGCCAAACTTATTGGTAAAACCATTGAGTTTTCTGTGTGGGAACAAACAATGAAGGAGAGCATAGAGAAGTTGGAGGTCTAGCAGAATATTGATGGGAAGGGAGGAAAGAAATTTATAGAACCAGAGCTTTAAAATGGTCTAAACATGAATTAACAGGCAAAGAGATTGAAAGAAAAATGTCTCTACAGTAATGTACTAAGATAAATGATTAAGGACAATGGGAATGAAAGACTGCTGCACATAACACACAGACAAGACAGGGAAAAGCCAAGGTGGATCAACTGTGCTTTTGTAGGATAAATTAATGGCTATAGCAAAAGAAGTTGGCGAATTTGACGCAGAATTCATGTGGATAGAGATGACAAATAGAGGATTAATCACACTAATGTACAGAGCAATTAGTGGTGAAAGGGAAGTGGAGGACGGCTTAGAGAAATTAGAAAATAAAGTAAAAACAATAACTGTAGGGGATTTCACACACATCAATTGGACATAAAAGATTGGTAAAGGAGACAAAGGGAATGGCGATCTTACTGTGTCTACTGAGCTCATTTGTAAGCCAGGGTGTGAAAAAAATCCACAAGGGAAGCTTTGTTCCTATATATTAATGAAACATGATCCAGAGCAAACAAGGGAGGTAAAAGTTGGACAACATCTAGGCATTGTTTTCATTTATTATAAGATGATTGCGAAAGGCCCCAGTTCCAGTCAATCTGGGAGGGGTTGCCCTCCAGTCAGGCTAGGAGAGTTACACACTGATCAGTCCAGGGTTTTCCCACATACAATCTGCCTCGGGCCATACTCTGGGTTCTCAGTCAGTCTGGGGCAGGCAGCGTTTGAGGTTCTGTGGGTGGGGCTTGTAGCCTTGAGGAGGATGTGGTTAAGAAACATCACGGTGCAAATAACCTCAAGCAGGCAGGTGTAAGGTGGAGGCACCTTGATCACAGAGGGGGCTGCATAGTAAGCAGGTGGGGTTAAAGTGTAGCAAGGATGTTGAGACATTGAGGATGGACTTGAATGGGGTAATATGGCAGGTGATTTAGCAAAGGGTGGGGGAGACATGCTGAGGGATGGGGCAAGGTTTGTACTCAGACAACCCACTAAGCAAACTGAATTACTCCATGACTTACTTGGAAGGAGCTGTACTACACTCTTGTCACATCCAAATGGAAGTGACCAAAGTGGGAGGGACTTTACCAGGCATGATGGAGAAGGCTGTCAGTGAAACAGTCTCAGATAAACATGGCGATATGCATGGCAAAGTCTCCACACATCATGTGAAAGCAACATCGTTTTGGCGCAGATCAACTCTGTCATCATGTCCAACAGGGATAGTAGCAAGTGGAATTGGCACCATTGCATACCAGCCTGCAGGGGCACAGCAGCCAGCTCAAGAGTGCCCATGACAGCATCAGCCTGAAAAGATTACAAGTCTATAGGTCTGGTACAGCTTTCCTTAAATGAAAGACCAGTGCTGATGATATCTTGAGTGTCCTAGAATGTCATCTTCTACATCTGCTTGTTAAGTACATGCTTCCTCATGGGCTATGATGGAGTCTAACCCAGGTTGGCATGAAGTTAACAGTGATTCTCAACTTGGACTCCAAGGAGATCATTTCAGGGAGCCACTGGAGATCTGTGGAATCTCACAGGCATCTACACAGAAATATATCAGCAAAGAGGCTGATGCTGTCTTTGTTAGAGGGCACCAATTTATTCATTTGCTCTGAATCTAGGGACACAGTCAGCTGGGGCAGTCCCTGTGCTGCAAATGATGGATTTCAAGGTGTATTCAATTGTACCCATACAGCTATTAAAGAGGCCTGTCAACAACTAGTAGTGCTCAGAAATGTGAAAGGCTCACAGTTCGCAGACCCACTGCGAACCTGCCAATTTAATAAAGCGGGTCTGCACATTATTACAAATCAGGATCTCAGAAAACTCAAACTTTGCAGTATTTTCTAATATGCTCCAAGTAATTTTGTATTTCTTGTTCAAACGTTAACAAACCCAAACAAAACAAGGACAAAAGGCAATTTCAACGTGATGATTTGTTTTAGCACAAGGGATATTCCTGTCATATGCTGGGCCATCCCTCCATTAAAGGGCAGGTTGATTTGGATGCATTCAATTTGGAGAAGCTTCCCAAGGTCTGTGACAATCTACCTGACATCATTATTCTCATTCTCACCCCTCTTTTGCTCTTCACAGCCCTGTAGAATGTTAGGATCCCATACCATTGCAACGGCTGAACATCCGCAGTGATTGACTCCCAGTAGAAGCTGCATAGATTTCCCTATTATATCCCACTAAGGAAAAGAGAGAGTCACCTCGCAGGTGTCTTGATAATGCCTAGCCTGTCTATGGAGTCCCCAACTAGGGAATGACATTTGCCCCTGGTACCCTGTAAATGCCAAAGGCTTCCCTGCATCACTTCCATGCGATTGAGAGAGAGTGTCTCAAGCCCTAGATGCTACCTAGGAACAGACGAATAAAAGTGGATGCCTGAATGCTGCCTCTGATATTTGGAGGAACAAATTACCACAGAAGTTTATAATCTGTGCTGAAAATAGCAAATGTTGGAGATCACAATGGGTCAAATAGTATCCAAGGAGAGAGAGCAAACTAATGTTTCAAGTCTAGATGACTCTTCAGAGCTGATGAAGTTTGGAAATTTGGAGTTCACTAACAAATGCCGGGTCAATATACGTATAACATGCACACACACTACGCACACGTGATACAGTGAGACATTCAAAGGTATCCTGAGAGAAGGGCAGTTTATGCTCAGAATGGGGACAGATGTTGCACTACTTTCACTTCAGACAGCCTAGTGAGCAGACAAGGCTTCAGTAAGTGTTTGAATTATATAAACAAATGTTTCTATTTATGTTTAGGCCAGGCCACATCAGGAGCGGGAAAGTTGATGTTTCGGATCAGGACCCTTCCATCCAAAATGTTAACTTTCCTGTTCCTTTAATGCTGCCTGGCCTACTGTTTTTCTCCAGCTCCACACGGCTATCTGGCTCCAGTATCTGCAGTTCTTACTATGTATTTAACTAAGAGATTTTCATACATCAATGTCAGGCCCGAGTTACTAGGGTCCCCTCAAAAAGGATTTTTCTTTTCTTGCCAATCGCCACGTCTGATTGTGGGCCTGACATGTACAGGTGATGCAGATGGAGCGTGTTTGACTGGTCTGTCCTGGTGACTGAAGAACTTGGCCAGTGTCCTGAGGAGACGAAGGGTGTAGAGGTTTCCAAACAGATAGGAGTGTCCTGCATTAGTATAGACACATCCTACTCAACCTGCTGGCAGAGCGGATGGGAGCAGGGCACTTCTGTACTTTCCTGGGATAAAGCTCCCAAGGTCTTGTCTATTGACTTTTGTGCCTCCTGATATTTGATACTTGCACACAATACCCTGTGACTCCTTGCAAGTTACAGATGCCTGGGGGGGGAGGGGAGTTGAATCACCTTGCAGAAGCAATAAATGATTTGGAAAGTGAAATCAAACATTCAAGGAGGTACATAAAAACCAAAAGAACTGCAGATACTCTAAATCAGGATCAAACACAGAAGGTGCTGGAAGAGCTCAGCAGTTCTGGCAGCATCTGTAAAGAAAAATTGGTTCACGTTTCAAATCTGGTGACCCTTCCTCAGAACAAGATGGTACAATGGGTGGGAAGTCTAGGGAGATCATTAGTTACTTGGAAGGTGCTGTTCCAGGTGGGACAGAGGACTAAAGGAATGTTGGAAACCAATGATAGAAGTTGTGTCATAGTTTATCAAATCAAGAAATGGCAAAATGAAACTCAAGGATTTATTTTGAGACAGCCAGAATTGAAAAGTGGTGAAGTTGTGCTAAACTGTGTCAAATGTTGAAAGTTAGAATTGAGTAAGCTGATTTGCTTTCCATGTTATAAAAAGGATATAAAGATAGGTACAGAGAAGATTTACCAGGATAACATGCAATGGTGTACATATGAGGCAAGAATTCACATTCTGGCTCTCTCTACTGAAGAAGAATTATAAGAGTGACTGAATAGCGATCTTTAAATTGATGAAAGGTTTGACAGAACAGGTAGAGAAAGATTGTTTCCGCCTGAACATAAAAGCATAACTAAATGTTACCAATATAAGATAGTGACCCTAACATGCAATACAGAACTAAGCAGATGCTTCTTGACCCACAAAAGGGAGGAATGTGGGATAGAATTTCAGAAGGTGTTGAGTGTGGAATGGAGTCAGATTAATTGATCTCAGAAACAAAGCATCAGCAGGCACCAATGTGGGCAAGTGCTAAGGTGAGCTGGTTAGAAGGTGCTCAGCACTTTTCTGGGACTTTGACCCAGTTGTGTTAGAAGACTTTAGGCTCTCTATTCCATCCTCATAATACATGCTGACCACTCCCGCACCCATTTCATGACTCTTTACAGCTTCCATGCCAACTGAGCACCATTTCAGTTCCCCCTCCTAAAGCTCCCCCTCCCTAGACTGTCATAAATACATCCATTCTAAAATTCAATTCACATCCTTCCATAGCCATTCAGTTATGTTCTCCACATATAAAATCAGTGATTTTTAGAAAAAGAACAGCAACAATGGAGTTGCTGATAAAAGCAACTACCCATTCACCAAATCTTGTCTTGAAGATCAACTTGGTGAATGAGTGTATTAGCATTCAGTAGAAATGGGTAACCACAATAGGCATGGCTAAGAAGTTTCATTCTCACCATGTACAAAATTTCCCAAATCCAGATTAAAATCTACAACTCTTGAAGAATGCTCTGAACCAGTGCCACGGAGAAGCTGTCCCAACTTCACAAAAGTTGAAGTTTGAATGAAGGTTCTTGCTCCTTGAAACCAGTCAGGTCAAGAACGTAGCGGTGCATGCTTGTTAGCTATGCAATTATCCTAGACCAGTAAAAACTGGCCACATCAGGAAGGGGGCTGAATTCTGTAATCAAACACCATTGCCATCTTTAAATGACTCTAGGTTTCTTTGAAATCTCTGAAAACTAGGCCCTCTTCTCCACTGGTATCCATGGCCCTCCTTCTGTAATCACCTCCAGTCCCACAATCTTAGAGATATCTACACTCCTCCATTTTTTTCTCTAGTAGTCGTCAAAAGTCCAAACTCTGGAATTGCTCCATTCATTTCCACTTCTCTTTTAAAGACATCTTTACACCTATTGGGTCAACTAAGCTTCTGGTCTTCTATCCTGTAATTCCTCGTAAGGTTTGGCATGAGATTTTGCTTTGTGACGCTCATTTGGAGTGCAGTGGGACATAGTTTAGCAGCATAGGTGCCATACTAATACAAGCTGCTGTCAAGTGGGAGACTGAGAGACTGTCGCAGAAATTCTATTCCCTGATCTTTAATACATTCAGCTTGGACAACTTTCATCACATATGTGGGAACCCACATAATACAGAAGATGATCATACACCAGCCCTGGGTGAGATTACCGAGGCAGGGCATTTGACAGGTTCATATGTTGGAAGGGCAAAGGTTATCAGGGCCAGGTTAAGATAGCCTATGTAAAGTAAATATACAAAATAAAATCAATAACATGATGAGAGAGATTCCATTCAGCTTAATCAAAAATGTAACATCTCCTTATGATTAAAACATGGAGAGATCAGAATCTAACCAGCTGTCCACCTAGGCCAGAAGAGCCAATTCCTTTCCCCAATCATCATCTCAATATCCTTGGTGAATCTGTTTATCCCTGTGAACAGCAAGGAAGCAAAGAGACACCATCACTCACTCTGTCCTGTCTTCAGGGCAGCTTGCTTACCGATGAAGGTCATTTTGTACTGAGTGCCACTAATGAACAAGTGAAACCAGAGATAGGATTGCCCAGGATTTCAAATAGGACAAATACACTGTTCCCTGCTACCAGCTTGAATACCTGTATTCCAAGATTTAAAGGCCTCGAAAGGAACTCTCACACTGTTTAGGGAAGTTTCAGATAAATGGGAGATGGAATGGAGTGGCAGATTGTAATTATGAAGGGGGCTAAAGGTGGCAGGTAGGTGAGGCCTCGGGTGCCAAACTGAGTGGGGTTGGCTAATGTGGAGGCATGTTGGCTGAGTCGGGAACAGTGAGGGAGGAAAATTTGGATCTGGTCAGGTATGGAATTGGGGGTGAGATGTGTTTACTAGTGGGAGTGATGGGCGTGTTGCCCAGAATAGAGGAGAGTGGTGAGTCGGTGTATGCCCGTGGGGAGTGGTGTCACAGGTGAATGACTTGGGGTGGGGTCAGTGTCAGTCATTTTCAGATCGATGTGAATGATTTAGGGGTGGGGGTGGGTGGTCAATTTTTACAGTGAAGAAAATTTTATCCCTCTAATGCTTCCCGGGTAATAAGTCAGTTAGAACTCTGAACTCAGAACTGGGAGCTTTCTGGAGTTTCTTGACGTTGGGTAATTGCCCATCAAAGTTGTACATTCCCAGGCAATTCCCAAATAGCCAGAGTCTTAGGACATCCACCTAATTGTGATATACAGCTTCCAGACTGTCTGGGCTCCAAAAATCTGTCAGTGTGAAATATAGGCTAAGAGATCATATTTGCCACTAGTGAATTGGTCAGCTTGACCTTTGTGTAAACAATGCTTAGGGAGCGGGAACAATACAAAGGCTAATTCCTGTAAACAGGAAATCAGTATAAGATATTCCCTTTACGAATACCCTTCTGAGGAAGGGTCACCAGACACGAAACGTTAACTCTGTTTTGTACCTTCACACATGCTGTCAGACCTGCTGAGCTTTTCCAGCAACTTTGTTTTTGTCCCTGATTTACAGCATCCGCTGTTCTTTTGGTTTTTATACAGTATTCGCTTGGCTGTATTGTTGTAAGCAGCACAAGGGCAAGAAGATGCTCAAGGAACATGTCTAATCACATGAATGGTTATGGGTAACATGGGTAAAAGACATTGGAGCGTTGAAATCAAAATGTAGGAAGTAGGGGTGCTGTCTTCAAAGGTTGCCCTTTTGCAATTTGGAGGCACCCCAACTGAGCATAGCACCATTGCTCCTGAAAGTCCCACACCCAACCAAAGATTTTGAAACCTTCCCCCACCCATTATCTGTGTGATCCCTTGGTCCCATCTTGTGGGCTCGCCTGCAATACCAGCAATGCCCAGTACTGAGCTCATGGCAATGCTGACTCTGTTGGAGCGACTTGTCAATCAGATTGTCCAGCTAAGGGTGGGACCTCTTCTTTCTGGTGAAGAGCCCACAGCACTGTAAGACTGCAGGGAATGGACAAGTCACTTCCAGTTGACTTTCCACTTGGAGAGAGAAGGAAACAGAGCACTCTCCAAGATCTACTTATGTTTTAGCCTTTCTCCACAGATGCTATCTAATCTGAGGAGTATTCCCAGAATTTGTTGTTTATGCTTCATAAGATCCCTACTACCTGTATTTCTACCTCCAAGGTTTGCACCATCCCAAGCTATATCATAGTTTTTCCAGTGTTGCTGAAACTCTATCCTTAACAACACAGCAACTATACCTACACCTAGCCCCAGTAGGCTGTGGAAATTTAGAAGACCAGCACCTTCTGAGGACAATTTGCCCTGAGCAAAAATGATGGTCTAGTTAGCAATACCCATATTCCCCAAAGAAAAAAGTGTCACCGAATTGCAAACCGAGGCTATTTGTCTCATTGTGTCTACACTGCTTTCTCAGTCGGCATTATGTCTCCTGCCTTTCCCCCAATCCTTGCAATTTATTTCAATGGAAACAATTGCCAATGCCTCTATTGACTCGGCCTCCATGACATTTCAAGGTGGTCTATTCAGGCCTGAAGTGTGAAAAAGATTTTCCTTATTACATTTGCAAATTCCTTTAAATCTGAGCTGTCTCATTCTAAGTCCTTTCACAAAAGGGGAGACATCTCATGAATTTGAAAATTTGTCACATCTTTTCTTGACCTCTCCTCTCCAATGGGAATGACCCTAAACCTTCCAATGTATGATCATAAATTACATTTATCTTTGGAATAATTTTAGTCAATTTCTCCTGCACTAACGTGCTCACATCCTTCTGATATCGCGGCATTCAGAACAGTGCCCAGTACACCTGCTGAGGTTAACAAGTATCTTGTGCAAGTTCAACATAATTTTCTTGGTATTAGACACTAACTATTATTAAAGCCCAGGATACTGCATGCTTTATTAACTGTTCTCTCTGTTTTTCTGACTGCCTTCAATGATCTATGCAAATATGCCCACAAATCCTCTGCTCCTGCAACTCTTAGGTTTTGTGGCCCCATGTTCTACAGTCTGTCAAATTATTTTTCTACCAAAACAGATCATCCTCAAACTTCTTGCATTGAACTTTACCTGCAAGCAAGCTGCCCACTCCAACATGTGTATGAACTTGTGGACTTTCTCTGCTGTCCTGCTTCTTAGTTTAACATCCTTCCAAGTTTCAAGTTATCTGCGGACTTTGAAGTTGTCCCTTCCAAAAGGAAGATCTAGGCCATAAGTATAAAACAGGAAAAGCAGGGCTCCCCTACTGATGTAAAAAAGAAGGGACAATGGATGCTGGAAATCTAAAACACACGTGAACAGAAATTGATGGTGAAACTCAGCAGGTCTGCCACTATCTCTGGTGAGAAAGCAGAGTTAACTTTGAGTCCAGTGAACCATTGAAGAATCACCACTGAAATGTTAACTCTACTTTCTCCCTACAGATGCTGCCAGACTTGCTGAATTTCACCAACAGTTTCTGATTTTGCTCTAATACTGATCCCTGGGGAATTCACTATAAACCTTCCTACAGCCCAAAAATATCCAATGACCATTATTCTCCATTCCCTTTCACTCAGCCAATTTTATATCCATCTACTACTATCTCCTTTGTTCCATGAGCCATATCTTGCCTCATGTCAGTTGTATGACACTTTATAAAGTACCATTTGAAATTTCAGGTACACCACATCAACAGCATTACCCTCATTGATACACATTCTTTTACCCCTTCAAGAATTGTCAGCTATGATCTGTTTTTCAGAAATCCACGTTGTTCCTAATCAACGCACAGCCGTTTTTTATTTCTATGTGACCACTGATTCTATTCTAAATAGTTGCTTGATTATTACCCACCACTGAAGTTGAAATGAGTTATCTGTCATTGCTCAGCTTATCCTCACGGTTTTATTTTTAATGACCAGAGGCATAACATCTGCAATTTTGTAACTGTTTAGCACCTTCCGAGTCTTCGGAAGGCTGAAAGATGATGCTCAGTGACCCTTCAATATGCATGCTTGCATCTCTCAATACTCATGGATGCATACCATCTGCTTCTGAAACCTCGGAAATTTAAGCCTACTCAAAACATCCCCCATACGAATGTTGACACTTATTGTGACAGAGCCTCCTCCTCTATACCAGACATGGTGACAGTTCATACCTCCTTGGTGAAGACAGATGCAATGTATTCATTTCACACTTGAGTCATGTTTCTTGTCTCCATTTGTTGATCATCAAGGTAAATGCCAGCAAGGAGTTGTGTTGCGAATTTGGGTAGAGTACTCATGGTTTGGGAGGCAGGAAGTTACATGCTGGTAAAATGCTAGGGGAAAAGAATTGTGTGGTCCCTTTAAAAGGTGTGCTTTTTCATGTGTTTAAGAGATTAAAAAGGCTTGTGAACAGCAGCTTGAAAGTTTGCAAGTACACAGACAGGGTCCAAATTGAAACAAAAGGGCGTGCATTTATCAGGCTATGCAGCAGATTTTAAAACAAGACAAAAAGTTTTGAATTTAACCAGTTAATTTGAACCAGGCACTCGGATACCAAAAAACAATTAAATTTAAATCTGATGGTTTTGATATCATAGGACCAATCCAATTGTAAGAAATTAATAGGTCATCAAAGTATAAGTGAAGGAGCAGTTGGGTAAAGACAGGAAAACTAACTGCCATTTGCCAGAGTTAATGGCTCCCAGCTCAAGAAAGAATCACGAGCTCTCAAGACTCCTATAGGTCTTGGATGCACCACCTAAAATACCAAAGGTACCAATGGCACAACAAGTTAATAATCCTGACAGAACGTTCAACAGAAAAGGCACAGAACATTCTGGAAGACGTAACCTGGCTGTAATTTTAAGGCTAAATTCTACCTTTTTTTATTATGCAAGTGGTATTTATATTTACTGGAACAACATACCTTTAAGAATCTTGCATTATTTGGGAATAGTTAGTAGTTAGAAGTGGTTTATTTGGTTTGTTAATAGTTTAGTTCATGTTTTCCCCCAGATGGCAATCCTATGTATTGATATAAACCATTATGGATGTTTATTTTAGCACAATTCTGGGGCACCTCATCCAGTTGTACTTGTAGGTAGGTATGGCTCATGTCCAGCTTTGTTAAGGACTGCACTCCTGCCAACTTTGCATACAAGTTCTCCAAACCAGGGATTGGATTTTTAATTCAGCTGTGAGAAGTGGTTTACCATTTACTTAAAATCTGCAGAAAGGCAAATTGAGGGCCATTAGGATTCATAATTGGTATGACTGGTGCTACCCATTCACCAAATTATACCGGCTTATTGATTCCTTTGCTCTCCAACCATAGATACAGCTGCACCAGTATCAACCTCCATGGGAACTGATTGACCATTTAACCAAACATTCATTTTAATCAGTTCCAGCTCCACTGAGCAATTAATTGTTCCAACCCACATGTAGGGGGACTTTCCTGGGTGTGCACTCTCCTTGTACAGCCCTACAAGTTCTTTTTTCCCCCATCCCCCTTGAGTCCTACATGCCTTGTAGGGCTCTTTTGATGTCTCAAGTGCACATACTAACAGCAATTACAGTGGCTTGCTAGCCCAGATCCACAAAAATTTTTAGCCACTTGGCCAAGGCTTAGCTTTGTTTTGAGATTCTGCAGTGGGTTTAACCTGGGTCCTTCTGCTCAGGATACACTCTGCATGAGGATCTGCAATTACCTACACACAAGCTCAGTCAGAGAGGGGAGGGTGCCCACTTCCATTGGGATGCCTTGTAGCTCTCATGCTCCACTTCCTGCATTTTCTAAAGACAGGGGCAATTGTAGCTCCTGTTTGAAGTCCAGTTGGGTTTCAGCTAGTAGGCATATCTGCATGGTTACATTATTAATCCCAGATACCAAACAGTCTTTCAGCATCCCATTCAGTCTTAACCCAAAAATCACATGCTTCTGCAAGTCATCTTAACCTCAAATCAAAAATCCTGATAGATTTTCCAGGTTCTCTAATAACCAAAAGAAACCATAGCATATCAGAATAAGAGGAGGTTTGGGCTTTTAACATTCCTTAACCAGCTCTGAACTCTTGGAAGGTGAAAGTGTTTGGCACCTCTAGGAAAATTAAGCCCCTTAATCACCAAAAATACTACAGGTCCACAAGCAGGACCTGTTTCCACACTGTAGGGAATCTAATCTAATCTAACCTAATCAGTCAGAAGGATTACACATTGCTTTCAATCTGCCCCAGTGTCATTTGCCCAGAGACAAAAAAACACCACATTATTCCCACATATAGGGCCCAGTCTTCAGCAGCAGGATTGAAGAAGTCAAGCTTCCTAAATAAAGGCATAATGCCAGAAATGCTTATCACAACTGCACAATGACTGATACAAGCAAGCTCTCTTCAGGTACATACTGTTCTCTCCCATCATAACTGAAATAACTGCACAGAGGCCAGTATCCCATCACCAAGTCACCCTTTATTTGCACACAGTACACTGGCTGTGACCAACCAGCTTGGAGTCAGTCTCCTGGACCAAGGGGACTCTAAATCTCGTGGTTATATTGGTCAGCCAATGATCTCCTGATTGGTCCAGGTGAGCAAGCCCAAACAAAGAACTCGAAGTCAACAACATGCAGTTGGTTCCATTCCCTACAGATGTGCAATTACTGATCAGTTCCACTGAATAGCACATATCTTTCACATGCCTGACACCAGATCTCCCTAACTATTCTACTCAGACTCTGTCATTGCAGGACATGCTGCATGGACAGCAGAAACATTTACACATGTCCTCAAAGCATTCCCTGAGGAGATCAAAGTCCTCTGCTGACTCATAGGAGTGCCTAGCTTCTGAACAACCCAAAATGGCGAAGCCTCATCTGGGAAGACTTTGAAGACATCAAGAGACTTGATGCAGAATGCTCAGAAGTGAAGTTAAAGCATCAGAAAGATTGTGCTAAGCCTCAAAGAGCCCATTTAAAACCCTTCAAATGCAAGGAGTCCACAGAATGCTGCATTTATAGATCATGCATTGGATTTATCAGCCATCTCTGAAACCATCAAACTGGAGAAAAAGAAAGTCATTCTCAACCTCAAGGAGCTGTCTAAAAGGTGAAGAATATCAAAGAAAATTTTACCCAAGGTAGTTTCAGAGATTGTAGGAACTGAAGATGCTGGAGTACCTGAGATAACAAGGCATAGAGCTGGATGAACACAGCAGGCCAAGCAACATCAGAGGAGCAGGAAGGCTGACGTTTCCCTTCTTCAGAAGAAGAGTCTAGGCCCGAAACGTCAGCCTTCCTGCTCCTCTGATGCTGCTTGGCCTGCTGTGTTCATCCAGCTCTGCACCTTGTTACCTCAGTTTACCAAGGTTATCCTGGTGGTGTTGAAGACTGCTCTGAAGAAGTCCCATTGCAGTTATAGTGACAGTAAACCATAAAGGGGAATTTTCACGGCCATTGTTGTCCAATTGAACAAGAAATTTTCTCAAACTTCCTCAAATCTGAGGAGTCGCAAGAGGTTGCACATGATTCAGGTCTTCTGTAGAATCCAGCTTCTTTCTGTATCTCTCTCCTCTGTGTTGTTCCAGGTATGGTCCCCATTCAGGAGCTGATGTGCATGCGGCAGAAATTTTCTGTGGAAACAATGTGAAATATTTAACAATTCCTGCACAATATTTATCAATTGTTAAATTCCACTGGAAATGAAAGCTGTGCCTAATCACATTATATTGTAATTTGTTCCAACATTTGGCAATTCAAATTGTAGTGAAACATGTTCAATCTGTGCATTTATTGCAAAGATCATACTCCCATGTCTAAACTGACTGAATTTCTCAGGCAGCGATGTTCACTTGCAACAAAATGCTCTGGAGAAACATGAATCACATCTAAATAATCCTGAAATTAAGTTGAACGATGTTAACAAAAAGCTTTATTGCAGACACTGTCATGTCAGTTTAAACAGAGTTACTGAGTCATCAATTTACTTAATTTCATGAACTGCTACATTTAAAAGATGATCATTTGATTGAGAACATATCACCAATTGATCTGTTTTATTTTTAACATTTCCCTGCTCACTCATTCTGGAGACACATGACAACATGGGCTACTGGGGTACAAGAAGCAGTGCCAAGCAGAACTTACTGAAAGAGATAGCCATACTTATTGGCAAAACCATTGATTTTTTTGAGTGGAAACAAACAAGGAGGGAGAGCTTAAAGAAGATGAAGGACTGGCAGGATATTGATGGGAAGGGAAGAAAGAATGTTACAGAACCAGAGTTTAAAAATGGTCCAAACATAAACTATGAGGCAATCTGATTGAAAGAAAATGTCTCTGAAATAATGCACAGCAAAATGGTTACAGAGAATGGAAATGAAAGACTGCTGTATGTAACACACTTAGACTGGACAAGAAAAAGCCAGTATGAATCAATTGCACTTTTGTGGGATAGCATAATAACTGTAGCAAAAATGGTTACAGAGTTGGCGAATTTGATGCAGAATTCATATGGATAGAGGTGGCAAATAAGGGTGGATTAATCACAATAACAGTGATAGCGAAGTTGAGGAAATTAAGGCACCAAGCAGAACGCAATGCCATCCATGCTCTCAAGACCAATCACAACATCATAATCAAACTAGCAGACAAAGGAGGAGTCATCCTCATACAGAGTAGAACGGACAACTGTAAAGAAATGCAATGACAATGAACAACCAGGAACTCTACAGATAACGACCTGCAGATCCATCCAAAGAACGCACCTGTCAAATCAACAGATCGATCAAGATCTTTGTTCCAGACTTTCAGAGTATCCTATACACGCTCATCTGCATACTTATTGAATAGGAGTCTTCTACTGCCTTCTGAAAATACACAAATCCAAGACACTTGCACATCCCATCGTATTGGGCAGAGGGGCCCTGTGTGAGAACCTCTGCACTATGTCAAGGACATCTTGAAACCCATTGTACAAGGAACCCCCAGCTTCTGTCACAATACTACAGATTTCTCACAGACTCTGAGTACTTACGAATCTGTCGAATCAGGAACATTCCTTGTCACAATGGATGTTTCAGCACTCTACATCAGCATCCCCCACAATGACAGCATCACTGCAACAGCCTTAGTACTCAATACCAATAAATGCCAATTTGCAGACACCATCCTACAACACATCTACTTCATCCTTGACCACAGCATCTTCACCTTTGACAACCAGTTCTTCATCAGGCACATGGAACAGCCATGGGGACCAAATATGCACCCTAATATGCCAACATTTTCATCCACAAGTTTGAGCTCTTCTTTGCTATGCAGGACCTCCGACCAACGCTATACACCAGATACACTGATGACATCTTCTTCCTTTAGATTGATGGCAAGAAATCATTGAAACAACTACATAGCTATATCAACAAGTTTCATCCCACCATGAGGCTGACCATGGACTACTCTTCAGGATCAGTCTCATTTCTTGGTCACACGCATCTCCATCGAGGACGGACACCTCAGTACCACAAACCCACAGATAACCTCACAAAGCTGTTTTTCTCTAACTTCCACCTTAAATAAATTGAAGAAGCCATCCCACATGGACAAGCGCTGCACAAACACAGGATCTAGTTCGATAAGGAGGAATAAAACGGACACTAAAGGTTTTGAAGGACACCCTCATAAGAACAGGGTATGATGCTGAACTCATCGTCACCAGTTCTGGCATACCACAGGTGAAAAACCGCAATGACTCTCTCAGAAGATAGACACAAGATACGAATGATAAAGTACCCTTTATCGTCCAGTAATTCCCAGAGCAGAGACACTATGCCATATTCTTTGCAGCCTTTAATATTTCATCGATGACAATGAACATCTCTCCAAGATCATCCTACGTCTCCACTTCTCACCTTCAAATGACCACCAAGCCCTAAACAGGCTATCATTCACAGCAAATTACCCAGCCTTCAGGACGAAATCGACCACAATACCACACAAACACTGCCACAGCAACCTCTGTAAAATGTGTCAGATCATCGACATGGAAACAACCATCACATGTGGGAGCACCACTCACCATGTACATGGCAGATACTCATGGACCTCAGCCCATGTTGTCTATCTCAAGCTTGGTTATATTGGTAAGAATATGCAGACACTACGACAATGGATGAATGAACACCACGCAACAACTGCCAGACAGGAATGTTCCCTCCCGGTAACTTCAGCTGTCAAATAAGTTCAACCTCTTATCTTCAGGTAAGTGTCCTCAAGGCAGACTTCAAGATATATAACAATGCAGAATCGCTGAACAGAAACTGATAGCCAAGTTCCGTACCCACGAACACGGCCTCAACCATGATCTCAGGTTCATATTGCACGATGTGTGACCCCACCACACTGTTTTGTATCTGAAAAATTTTCCTTACAGTCCTGTTTTGACACCATCACCTTGACAAATTGTTGTGATCTCTCTACCTTAAACAGTTTGTACAGTTTTGGATTACTTATGGCTTTGGTTAGAGTCTCAGCATGCAACTCTCATGGCTATCATGGTAATCCAGTCAGAGATAATGGGAACTGCAGATGCTGGAGAATCCAAGATAATAAAATGTGAGGCTGGATGAACACAGCAGGCCAAGCAGCATCTCAGGAGCACAAAAGCTGACGTTTCGGGCCTAGACCCTTCATCAGAGCTGAATGTTCTGGGTGTAGAAGTGGTCACGGTTGGGGCCAAATTGGGAAGGCTGAAATGTGGACTGTAGTCCCTTGGGGATGATCTGGTTCCGTAGGCAGGTGCTGAGGAAGGTGATGTGGCTGTGGTACCTGGTTTGCTTCAGGACATGGTCGAGCAGTTTCAAGGCCGAAGAGATTACAAGAGAGTTGCAATGGGACAGAGATTCCCTGAGGTTGGTCCGGAGGGAGGAGGGTAACTTCTTCAGGTTAGGCATCCCTGGAAGAGGCTTCGCAGTGAGGTTAAAATAGTATCAGAGATAATGGGAACTGCAGATGCTGGAGATTCCAAGATAATAAAATGTGAGGCTGGATGAACACAGCAGGCCTAGCAGCATCTCAGGAGCACAAAAGCTGACGTTTCGGGCCTAGACCCTTCATCAGAGGATGAAGGGTCTAGGCCCGAAACGTCAGCTTTTGTGCTCCTGAGATGCTGCTTGGCCTGCTGTGTTCATCCAGCCTCACATTTTATTATCATGGTAATCCAGTCATTTAGTTTGTCTCCGGCTCCACTTTATTTTAAATTTCTTCTAATTATCTCTCTGCTTCATTTAATTATCATAGAATCCCTACAGTGTGGAAACAGGACCTTTGGCTCAACTAGTCCACACCAACCCTTGGAACATCCACCCAGACCTATTCCTGATAACCCATAACCCACCATCCCTGAACACTATGGGACAATTTAGTATGGCCAATCCACCTAGCCCGCACGTCTTTGGAGTGTGGGAGGAAGCAGACCAGCTGGAGGAAACCCACACAGACACTGGAAGAATGTGCCAACTCCACACAAGCAAGCGCCTAGGCTGGAATAAAACCCGGGTGCACTATGAGGCAGCAATACTAACCACTGAGACACTGTGCTGGAGGTTCCTTGTACAATGGGTTTCAAAATGCCCGTGACATAGTCAGAGGGGTTCTCACACAGGGTCCCATTGCCTGATGTGATGGGACATCTAGCTGTGTTGGCTATGTGTATCTTCAGAAACAACTACATAGCGATATCAAGGAGTTTCATCCCACCATCAGACTTACCATGGACTCCTTTTTAGAATCAGCCTCATTTCTTGGTCAAACGCATCTCCATCAAGGGCAGACGCCTCAAAAGAAGTCTCATAATCAATAAGTTCACAGATGAGAGTGCATAGGATACTCTGAAGGCCTGGATCAAAATCGTCATTGGTCCATTGATTGGACGGGTGTGTTCTTTGGTCAGTTCAGCAGGTAGTGCTCTTGGGTGTTCAGTTATCGTTACACATCTTTGCAATTGTCCGTTCTACTCTGTACGACCATGGCTCCTCTTTTGCAGGTTTGATGGTGATGTTGTGATTGGCCTTGAGGGCATGGATGGCATTGCGTGCTGCTTGGTACCCTAATTTCCTCAACCTCCCTATCACCGTTATTGTGATTAATCCTCCATTATCTGCCATCTCTATCCAAATGAATTCTGCATCAAATTTGCCAACTTCTGTAGCCATTTTCGCTACAGCTCTTATGCTATCCCACAAAAGTGCTTTAATCCACACTGGCTTTTTCTTGTCCTGTCTAAATATGTTATGTACATATGTAAATATGTAAATGTGTTATGTTATAGGTCATCCCTTCATTTGTTATTCAGCTGCTGACATTTTACTCAAACCATCTAACACTCTTGGTCACCTGCAGGAATTTATTATTCTTCAACACTTCACCCACAGAGTTATATGATCCTTTGATCTCTCTGCCCTTGATCTCTCTGCCTATAAATTCCGTGCCTATGTGGTCTTCTCTCACACTTCACCTGATGAAAGAGCAGCACTCTGAAAGCCTGCAATTTCAAATAAACCTGTTGGACTACAACCTGGTGTCGTGTGATTTCTGACTTCATTACTTCTTTAGAAGGAGCTGCACAACATTCTTTGTAAACCAAATGGCAGCACCCAAAGTTGGAGAAGTTTTTACCTGGGAGAAAGATGTAGTTACATCGTACATGTTTTGGCCCCCTGTTTGACCCCTCGTTCATCAGAACTCCAGTGGATGGTGAGCTGACCTCAATATTTACAGCACTAGCATAGCAACAATACTCAATGGTCACATCCCACTGAGATTATATACTATACAGTGATGGAGCTAGGGTCAGCTGATTGCCACCTAACACTTGAACGCACAAACAAACAACAAGAGTAGGCCACTCTCCTTTCAAGGCTCCTCCATCATTCAGTAAGAATACCTCGATCTGAAAACAAAATCTGACCCAAGGGCAACTATTTAACCATTGTCAGTTATTGTAAAAACCCATCTGGTTCACTAATGTTCTTCAGAAAGCTGCCTGCTGGGCAGCTGGAGATGGGCAATAAATGTTGGCCTGGCCAATGACACCCATATCCCAAGAACGAATGGGAAAAAAAAGCTATGCAGTAAGCTTTACAGTAAAGGAAGCAAATGCTATTCAGTAGCTGCCCTGTTAGCATAGGGCAACCATCACAAGCCTTGCTTATACTGGCATCCTGGCCTGATGCCTCTGCCAAACAAGGGGAAGGGTGGTAGTGATTGGGCATTAAGTGGCAGGGTGGGTGACGGTAGTGCCATCATACCAATGCCACATTAGAAGAGTTTTCATTCATGGTCTCAGAGGGAAGCTGATTACTGTTGTGGGAAGGAGCGGTGACAGGTTTTCAGTATCCTGGCAATGCCTGCTGCCACAAGAAGCTGTCCTCCTAAACCACACAGGATGCACTTTCCAGGCAGACACACAATGGTTCTGCAGGAAGCTGGGTGGGAAGCATTATGAGGTGACAGGCTCTGCCAGGCACGATTGAGAAGGATGCCAGTGTGAGATTCTCAGATAAACATGACGATATGCAGCGCACTGTCTCCACAGATCATGTGAAAGCAATATCGCTTTGGCGCAGATCAACTCTTTCATTCTCCTGACCATCTTGTTTGTCACCACCTCCGACAGTCATAGCAGCAACAGGAATTGGCACCGTTGCATACCAGCCTGTAGGGGCACAGCAGCCATGTCAAGAGTGCCCATGACAAGCATCGGTCTGAAAGAATGCAAGTCTACAGATCTGGAGCAGCTTTCCATAAACCAGTGCTGATGATGTCTTGAGTGTCCCAGAATGTCATCTTCTAAATCTGCTGGTCTTCTCATGGACTAGGATGGAATCCAGTCTTTGGTTGCCTTGAAGGCAATAGCGATCCTCGACTTATACACCAGTGGATCATTTCAGGGAGCTGCTGGAGATCTCACAGGCATCTACACAGAAATATATCAGGCAAGTCACCGATGCTCTCTTTGTTAAGGGGAACCAATTCATTAACTTGATCTGAATCTAGGGAGATAAGCAGCTGGTGCAATTCATGTACTGCCATCAAAGGTTTTTAGGGTACACTCAATTGTACCCGTACAGCCATCAGAGAGGTCTGTCAGCAACTAGCAATGCTCAGAAATGGGGAAGGCTCAGTGTGCCTGAAGGGACAGACCCACTGTGAACCTGCTAATTTAATGAATCACGTCCGCACGCTACTAGAAATCAGGGTCAGCCAGAAAACCAAAGCGGTTGCACTATTTTCCAGTATGCTCTGAGTAATTTTGTGAAACTGCAATTGCAGCAGTTATCCTCCTTGCTGAAACATAATAACCCCATACAAAAACAAAGACAAAAGGCAAATTTGACTTAATGTCGCAAAGGCTACCAGGCCAATGTGTAACACGCAGGGTGCTCCTGTGATGTTTTAGGCAATCCCTCCATTAAAGGGCAGGTAGATCAGGATGCTTCAATTTGGAGAAGCTTCCCCAGGTTTCTGACAATCTACCTGACATAAATATTCTCATTCTGGCCTCTCTCTCTTGCTCTCCACACTGCCCTGTAGAACTCGAGGATCCCACATTGTACCATTGCAATGGCTGAAGATCCTCAGCGACTTACCTCCCAGTATCATAAGCTGTGTGGATGTTAATATTTCTCCATTATCTCCTGCTGAGAAACAGTGACAGTCACCTTGGAGGTGTCCTGGCAATGCTTACCTTGACAATTATGACCTCAACAAGAGAACGACATTTGCCTCCTGCAGCCTGTAAATACCAGTCACTTCCCTGCATCAATTCCATTTGATTGCAGCAGTCTGAGGCCCAACATCCTGCTTTGGAACTGATGACTACGTGTGGATTCCTGAACACTGGCTCTGAAACTTGGGCTTCCCCACCAAAACGCTTGGTCCATGGTTCACTGGATTGGGAGAACGATTCCAGGCACACACACACATTGATGACGGAGTGAGACATTCCAAAGAGTCCTGACAGAAGGGCAGCTTCTGCTCAAAAGACAGCCCAGTGAGCAGACCATGCTGCAGTAAATGTTTGAATAACATAAACTAGTGGATTTATTTATGTGTGTCAGCAGTCGATACATCAACGTTACACCCAAAGTTGAGTCACCTTGCAGAATCAATAAATAACTTGCAATGTGGAATTCAACATTCATGATGATACAATTGGTAGGAAGACTAGGGAGAAAATTAATTACTTGCAAGGTATTATTCTAGATGTGATAACGGACCAAAGGGATCTTGGACGCAAATATAGCAATCAAAGTTGTGACATTGTTTAACGAGCCCAGAAATGACAAATGAAGCATGATGATTTATTTCAAACTAGCTAGAATTGAAACATGGTGAAGTTGTGCTGAACTGTATTGAACCTTGATAGTTAGAATACAGCAAGAGGTTTTGCTCACCACGTTATCAAAAGAATACAAAGATAGGTACAGAGAAGAGTTACCAGGATGACGTGCAATGGTGTACATATGAAGTAAGAATTCACAGCCTGGCTCTCTTTTACCATGAACAAGAAGTTTAAGAGTGACTGAATAGTGAACTTTAAATTGATGAAAGGTTTGACAGAACAGGTACAGAAAGACTGTTTCCGCTTGTGCAGAAAAGCATAACTAAATGCTACCAATATAAGATAGTGATCTCAACATGCAATAGAGAACTAAGAAGATGCTTCTTGACCCACAAAGGGGAAGAATGTAGAATGGAATTGTGGAAGGGGTTGAATGTGGGATGGAGTCAGATTTATTGACTTCAGAAACAAAGCAGCGGCAAGCTCTTGGGTAGCCAAGTGCTAAGGTGAGCTGCCTAGAAGGTGCTCATTTTGCTGGGATTTTGACCCAGTTTTGTTAGAAAACTTTAGGTTCTCTTTCCTCACCCTTAATATGCACTGACCACTCCTGCACCCATTTCATGGCTCATTTCAGCTTCCATGCCAACTGAGCAATATTTCAGAGCCCTTCTTCCAAAACTCACCCTCCCCAGTGTCTTACAAAGCATATGCAAAATTTAGTGTCGACACACATCCCTTCCATTCCCTTTCACCAATTATGTACTATACATGTAATCAATGATCTTTAGAAAAACAATGACAACTATGGAGCTGCTGACAAAAGCAAATATCCATTCATAAATCTTGTTTTGAATATCAACTGGGTGAATGAGCATGGGTTAGCATTCATTAGAATCGGGCACACAGAAGAGGCATAGATAAGAGGTTTTGTCCTCACCTTTCATCTCACCTTTCCCAAACCCAGATTAATGTCTACAGCCTGCGAGGGGCTCTGAACCAGAGCCATGGGGAAGTTGTCCCAACCTGCTTTTCACTCCCTGGAAGCAGTCAAGTCAGGAATGCAGTGGCGCAGGATTGTCAGTTATGCACTTATACTGGACCAGTAAAAATTGACCACATCTGGAAGGGGGCTGAATTCTGAAATCAAAGCCCTTTGCCATCTTTAAATGACTTCAGAGGTAATGGGAACTGCAGATGCTGAGAATCCGAGATAACAAATTGTGGAGCTGGATGAACACAGCAGGCGAAGCAGCATCTTAGGAGCACAAAAGCTGATGATTCGGGCCTAGACCCTTCATCAGAAAATGACTTAAATGATTTTAAATGACTTCAGTTTTGTTCAGACTCTGCAAAGGCATGGCTGCTTCGTCCATTGATATCCATGACCCTCCCTCTAATCACCTCTAGTCTGTTGAAGATATCTACACTCCTCCAATCTTTCCTCTAGCAGTCAAGGATCTAAACTTTGGAATTGCTCCATTCATTTCCACCTCTCTACTTCTCTTTTGTCCTTTCCAATACATCTTCACGCCTATCGGTTCGGCTAAACTTCTGGACTTCTATCCTGTAATTCCTTGTAAGATTTGGTATGAGATTTTGCTTTATGACACTCCTTCAGAATGCAGTGGGACATACTGTAGCAGCATAGGTACTGTACTAATAAAGGCTACTGTAAACTGGGAGACTGAGAGACTGTCACAGGAATTCTATTGCCTGATCTTTAAAATATTTCCTTACCTGCCACAAGGTGGAGCCCTCAGCTTGAACAACTCTCACAATGGCCACAATGGGCACCCACATAATACAGAAGATGATCATACACCAGCCCAGTGCTATTGCCCAAACAGTATACTCAACAGGTCCATATGTTGGAGCTGAAAATGTTGATAAGGACCAGATTAAGATTGCCTGAGTGAAATAAACGCATAAAATAAATTCAGTAACATGATGAGAGGGACTTTCTGTACATTTTTACATTCAATTTAATCACTCAAATATACAGCATTTCCTTACCATTAAAACACAAGGAGAGATCACAATCCAACATGCTCTCCACCACAGCCAGAAGAACCAACTCCTTTCCCCAATCATCATCTCAATGTCCTTGATGAATCTATTTATCCCTGTGAACAACAAGGAATCAGAGAGACACCATCACTCACTCTGAGGTAACAAGGTGTAGAGCTGAATGAACACAGCCAGCCAAGCAGCATCAGAGGAGCAGGAAAGCTGGCGTTTCGGGTCTGGGCCCTTCTTCAGAAATGGGGGATGGGAAGGGGGTTCTGAAATAAATAGAGAGAGAGGGATAGGTGGATGGAAGATGGACAAAGGAGCAGATAGGTGGAGAGGAGACGGACAGGACAAGGAGGCGAGGATGGATCCAGTAAAGGTGAGCGTGGGTGGGGAGTTAGGATGGGGGTTGGTCAGTCCAGGGAAGACCAACAGGTCAAGGAGGCGGGATGAGGTTGGTAGGTAGGAGATGGGGGTGGAGCTTGAGGTGGGAGGAGGGGATAGGTAGGTGGAAGGCCGGGCAGGTTAGGGAGGCGGAGACAAGCTGGGCTGGCTTTGGGATGCTCTTGGGGGCAGGGAGATTTTGAAGCTGTGAAGTCCACAGTAGTGCCATCGGTATCAATTCTCCAGCATTGGTAGTTCTTACTATCTCTGAAGCTTATCTCGAGTGTCGGTGCCTTCCATTTCTGGTTGCAGCAGCAGCGTGAGCGGGAGCTTGGAGCAGGAGCCTGTCGGGAAGCCGGTGAGTCACTGTTTTTAAAAGGCTTACCTTGTGAATAGGCGAGGTACGCTGAGCAGGAGCCGACATGGGACTGGTGAGTGAGTGAGGTAATATTTGTGAGGTTGCGTTACCCGAAACACTACCCGGCTAGTGTCTCCCACCCATCCTCCTCCTCTAACCAAAACAAAAAGGTTCTGTGTGCCTGATTAGTAAGGTAACAAGTTTATTTTTTATTCGTTATTTTTTAAGTCTTGGGAATTTAGAATAATGGGAACGGAGGTCAGGGCAGTTGAATGTTCCTCCTGCAGAATGAGGGAGGTAAGGGTCACCTCTAGTGTCCCTGCTGACTACATCTGCGGGAAGTGCACCCAGCTCCAGCTCCTCGAAAACCGCTTTAGGGAACTGGAGCTGGAGCTGGATGAACTTCAGATCATTCGGGAGGCAGAGGGGGTTATTGAGAGGAGTTACTGGGAGGTAGTCACTCCTCAAGTACAGGAAAAAGGCACATGGCTTACAGTCGGGGACGGAAAGGGAACTGGCAGGCAGTGCAGGGATCCCCTGTGGCCATTCCCCTCAACAATAAGTATACTGTTTTGGATACTGTTGGGGGGGACAACTTACCAGGGGAAAGCAGTGGGGCACAGGTCTCTGGCACAGAGTCTGTCCCTGCTGCTCAGAAGGGAAGGGGGAAGAGGAGCAGAGCAGTCGTCATTGGGGACTCCATAGTTAGGGGGATAGATAGGAGGTTCTGTGGGGACAAGAGAGACTCACGGTTGGTGTGTTGCCTCCCAGGTGCCAGGGTGCGTGATGTCTCTGATCGTATTTTTGGCATCCTCAAGGGGGAGGGGGAGCAGCCCCTAGCTGCAATGTGTGGTCCACATTGGCACCAATGACATAGGTAGGAAGAGAGATGGGGATTTAACGCAGAAATTCAGGGAGCTAGGATGGAAGCTTAGAGCTAGGACGAACAGAGTTGTTGTCTCTGGTTTGTTGCCCATGCCATGTGCTGGTGAGGCAAGGAATAGGGAGAAAGAGGAGTTGAACAAGTGCTACAGGGATGGTGCAGGAGTGGGGTTTTGGATTCTTGGATAATTGGGGCTCTTTCTGGGGTAGGTGGGACCTCTACAAGCAGGATGGCCTTCACCTGAACCAGAGGGGTACCGATATCCTGGGGGGGAAATTTGCTAAGGCTATTCGGGTGGGTTTAAACTAATTCAGCAGGGGGATGGGAACCAAAATTGTAGTTCGAGTATATAAAAGGTTGAGAGTAGGGTGGACCGAAATCAAGTTTCAGGGCGCAAGATGGCACTGGCAAGCAAGAAGTTGGTTTGAAGCGTGTCTACTTCAATGCCAGGAGTGTCCAGAATAAGGTGGGTGAACTTGTAGCATGGGTTAGTACCTGGGGCTTCAATGTTGTGGCCATTTCGGAGACATGGATAGAGCAGGGACAGGAATGGTTGTTGCAGGTTCCAGGATTCAGATGTTTCAGTAAGAACAGAGAAGATGGTAAAAGGGGGGGAGGTGTGGCATTGTTGGTCAAGGACAGTATTACAGATGCAGAAAGGATGTTTGGGGACTCGTCAACTGAGGTAGTATGGGCTGAGTTTAGAAACAGGAAAGGAGAGGTCACCCTGTTGGGAGTTTCCTATAGGCCTCCAAATAGTTCCAGATATGTAGAAGAAAGGTAGGCAAAGATGATTCTCGATAGGAGTGAGAGAGACAGGGTAGTTGTCGTGGGGGACTTCAACTTTCCAAATATAGACTGGGAACACTATAGTTCGAGTACTACAGATGAGTCAGTTTTTGTCCATTGTGTGCAGGAGGGCTTCCTGACACAGTATGTAGATAGGCCAACAAGGGGCGAAGTCACATTAGATTTGGTACTGGGTAATGAGCCCAGCCAGGTGTTAGATTTGGAAGTAGGTGAGCACTTTGGTGATAGCGATCACAATTCTGTTATGTTTACTTTAGTGATGGAAAGGGATAGGTGTATACCACTGGGCAAGAGTTATAGCTGGGGGAAAGGCAATTACGATTAGATTAGGCTAGATTTAGGGAGCATAGGATGGGGAAGGAAACTGCAGGGGATGGGCACATTAGAAATGTGGAGCCTATTCAAGGAAAAGCTCCTGTGTGTCCTAGATAAGCATGTACCTGTCAGGCAGAGAGGAAGCTGTAGAGCGTGGGAGCTGTGGTTTACGAAGGAAGTGGAATCTCTGGTCAAGAGGAAGAAGGCGGCTTATGTTAGGATGAGACGTGAAGGCTCAGTTATGGCGCTTGAGGGCTACGAGGCAGCCAGGAAAGGCCTAAAGAGAGAGGTCAGAAGAGCCAGGAGGAGACATGAGAAGTTGTTGGCGGATAGGATCAGGGTAAACCCTAAGGCTTTCTATAGGTATTTAAGGATTAAAAGAATGACGAAAGTAAGATTAGGGCCAATCAAGGATAGTAGTGGGAAGTTGTGTGTGGAGTCAGAGGAGATATGGGAAGCACTAAATGAATATTTTTCGACAATATTCACTCTAGAAAACGACAATGTTGTCGAGGAGAATACTGAGATACAGGCTACTAGACGAGGTGGGATTGAGGTTCACAAGGAGGAGGTATTAGAAACCCTACAGAGTGTGAAGATCGATAAGTCCCCTGGGCCGGATGGCATTTATCCGAGGATCCTCTGGGAAGCCAGGGAGGAGATTGCCGAGCCTTTGGCATTGATCTTTAACTCGTCATTTTCTACAGGAATAGTGCCACGTGACTGGAGGATAGCAAATGTGGTTCCCCTGTTCAAGAAGGGGAGTAGAGACAACCCTGGTAATTATAGACCAGTGAGCTTTACCTCAGTTGTTGGTAAAGTATTGGAAAAGGTTATAAGAGACAGGATTTATAATCATCTAGGAAAGAGTAGATTGATTAGGCATAGTCAGCACGATTTTGTGAAGGGTAGGTCGTGCCTCACAAACCTTATTGAGTTCTTTGAGAAGGTGACCAAACAGGTAGATGAGTGTAAACCGGTTGATGTGATGTGTATGGATTTCCGCAAGGCATGTGATAAGGCTCCCCACAGTAGGCTATTGTACAAAATGTGGAGGAATGGGATTGTGGGAGATATAGCAGTTCGGATCGGAAATTGGCTTGCTGAAAGAAGACAGAGGGCGGTAGTTGATGGGAAAATGTTCATCCTGGACACCAGTTACTAGTGGTGTACCGCAAGGGTCGGTGTTGGGTCCACTGCTGTTTGTCATTTTTATAAATGACCTGGATGAGGGCATAGAAGGATGGGTTAGTAAATTTGCAGACGACACGAAGGTCGGTGGAGTTGTGGATAGTGACGAAGGATGCTGTAGGTTGCAGAGAGACATAGATAAGCTGCAGAGCTGGGCTGAGAGGTGGCAAATGGAGTTTAATGCGGACAAGTGTGAGGTGATGCACTTTGGTGGGAGTAACCGGAAGGCAAAGCACTGGCTAATGGTGGTGTAGATGAGCAGAGAGATCTCGGTGTCCATGTACACAGATCCTCGAAAGTTGCCACCCAGGTTGACAGGGCTGTTAAGAGGACATACAGTGTTTTAGCTTTTATTAATAGAGGGATTGAATTCCGGAACCAAGAGGTTATGCTGCAGCTGTACAAAACTCTGCTGCGGCCGCACTTGGAGTATGGCGTACAGTTCTGGTCACCGCAGTATAAGAAGGATCTGGAAGCTTTGGAAAGAGTGCGGAGGAGATTTACTAGGATGTTGCCTGGTATGGATGGAAGGTCTTACAAGGAAAGGCTGAGGGACTTGAGGCTGTTTTTGTTGGAGAGAAGAAGGTTGAGAGGTGCCTTAATTGAAACATTTAAAATAATCAGAGGGTTCGATAGGGTGGATAAGGCGAGCCTTTTTCCTAGGATGGTGATGGTGAGCACGAGGGGGCACAGCTTTAAATTGAGGGGTGAAAGACATAGGACAGATGTCAGAGGTAGTTTCTTTACTCAGAGTAGAACATAGAACATTACAGCACAGTACAGGCCCTTCGGCCCTCGAGGTTGCGCTCATCTGTAGAGTAGTAAGGGAATGGAACGCTTTGCCTGCAATGGTAGTAGATTCGCCAACTTTAAGTACATTTAAGTCATCATTGGACAACCATATGGAAGTACATGGAATAGTGTAGGTTAGATGGGCTTCAGATCGGTGTGACAGGTCGGCGCAAATCGAGGGCTGAAGGGCCTGTACTGTGCTGTAATGTTCTATGTTCTATGTTCTATGAATCACTTGCTCCGTCCTGTCTTCATGGCAGCTTGTTTGTTGTTAAAGTTCGTCTTCTACTGGGTGCCACTGATGAATAGTTTAAAGTAGAGCTCAACATATTGAAAGTTGTATTCCCTCCCATATTTCCTACTGATACTGAAGACGTGAGCAGAGACTGGAACATTGTAATGCTCATCAACAAACATGTCACCCTTTTCTGAAGAAGGGTCGTGACCCGAAATGTCAACTGCCTGCTCCTCTGATGCTGTCTGGCCTGCTGTGTTCCTCCAGTTCCATACTGTGTTACCCTTTTCAGTCGGCTGCTTAATATAAAGCATAGATTGTGAGGGAAAGTTTAAGTTTTTATGTTAGTTAAATAAAGAGGCCTGGATAAATAAGAAGGTGTGGGTGCATGGGTGTGGTGTATGGGTGTAGGTGTGAGTTGCATGTACATATGTGTACGCAAGGATACGAGTGTGTGTGCATGTGCACGCACGTGCATGCATGTGTGTACATGTAGGCTTGTTTATATGTGTATGCATGTGTGTGCATGCGTGCATGTATTTCTACGTGTTCATGTGTGTGCGTACACGTGTATGTGTACATGTGTGTATATTGCGTGTATGTGTATACACATGCATTAAAACTATGCATGCGCACGTGTTCAGACTGACTTTACAGTCTGTTTTATAATAATCATTCAGATTAACTAGATTTGTGATTTTTTGATATCCCAGTTTCAATGAAAACAGGAACCTTGAAGGAAAATAGAATAGAAGGATAATAAAATGTGAGGCTGGATGAACACAGCAGGCCCAGCAGCATCTTAGGAGCACAAAAGCTGACGTTTTGGGCCTAGACCCTTCATCAGAGAGGGGGATGGGGTGAGGGTTGTGGAATAAATAGGGAGAGAGGGGGAGGCGGACCGAAGATGGAGAGAAAAGAAGATAGGTGGATAGGAGAGTATAGGTGGGGAGGTAGGGAGGGGATAGGTCAGTCCAGGGAAGACGGACAGGTCAAGGAGGTGGGATGAGGTTAGTAGGTAGGAGATGGAGGTGCGGCTTGGGGTGGGAGGAAGGGATGGGTGAGAGGAAGAACAGGTTAGGGAGGCAGAGACAGGTTGGACTGGTTTTGGGATGCAGTGGGTGGAGGGGAAGAGCTGCTGGTTGTGTGGTGCAGTGGGGGGAGGGGACGAACTGGGCTGGTTTTGGATTGCGGTGGGGGAAGGGGAGATTTTGAAGCTGGTGAAGTCCACATTGATACCATTGGACTGCAGGGATCCCATATGAGTTGCTGTTCCTGCAACCTTCGGGTGGCATCATTGTGGCACTGCAGGAGGCCCATGGTGGACATGTCATCTAAAGAATGGGAGGGGGAGTGGAAATGGTTTGCGACTGGGAGGTGCAGTTGTTTATTGCAAACCAAGCGGAGGTGTTCTGCAAAGCGGTCCCCAAGCCTCCGCTTGGTTTCCCCAATGTAGAGGAAGCCGCACCGGGTACAATGGATGCAGTATACCACATTGGCAGATGTGCAGGTGAACCTCTGCTTAATATGGAAAGTCATCTTGGGGCCTGGGATAGGGGTGAGGGAGGAGGTGTGGGGGCAAGTGTAGCATTTCCTGCGGTTGCAGGGGAAGGTGCCGAGAGTGGTGGGGTTGGATGGCAGTGTGGAGCGAACAAGGGAGTCACGGAGAGAGTGGTCTCTCCGGAAAGCAGACAAGGGTGGGGATGGACAAATGTCTTGGGTGGTGGGGTCGGATTGAAGTTTAACACCACCTTGAAGGAAAAGATCAGTTGTCCTGTATTTCAAAAGATAAAATACAAATTGAACAAAGAACAAAAAACATTCAGCATAGGAACAGCCCATTTGGCCCTCCAAGCCTGCGTTGACATATATTGCCCTTCCATACTAAAACTGTCTTCACTTGCAGGATCTGTATCGCTCTGTTTCCTTCCTGTTCATGTATCGTCCACAAGCATCTTGAATGCTGCTATTATGTCTGCTTCCACCACCCAATCTGGCAGCATGTTTCACCCTTTGTGTGAGTAACTTACCTCGCACATCTCATTTAAACATTCCCCACTATCCTGTGTCCCCTGGTAATTGACCCCTCCACCCCAGGAAAAATGCTGATATTTACTGCTCTATCCATATCACTCACAATCGTCTAAACTTCTGTCAACCTCTTGCATTCCAGCGAAAACAAAGCCAAGTCTATCCAAGATAATAAAGTGTGAAGCTGGTTGAACACAGCAAGCCAAGCAGCATCCCAGGAGCACAAAAGCTGACTTTTCGGGCTTAGACCCTTCACCTTTCTTCATTGTTAAAATCCTCATACCAGGCAACATCTTGCTAAACCTTTTCTGTACCCTCTCAAAAGCATCCACATCCTTCTGGTGGATATCAAGAACTGCCAATTCTGTTGCCAGAGTCAACACGGTGTGAAGTGGAGGAACACAAGTCAGGCAGCATCAGAGGAGCAGGAAAGTCAATGTTTCAGGTCAAGATCCTTCTTCAGAACTTCTCTAATGCTGCCTGATCTGCTGTGTTTGCCAGCTCCGCACTGTATTGACACATTCTTCTGATAGTATAGCGACCAGAACTGTAGCCAATATTCCCGAGTGTGACCTAACTAAAGTTCTATAAAGCTGCAGCATAACATACCCATTCCTTACACTCAGCACTCCTTCTAATGAATGCAAACATGCCACAGGCCAGTTGGATTGGAAGGATTAGTTGCTGTGGAGTAATTACCAAATGAGAACACAATGGAATAGAAAGTAATTAGTTTGTAAATTTTGCTATTCACTGTGAGACATGCATGATGGTGTTCACCTGTTACATCTGCTATCAGAGTGATACTCATAGCCTTGTGATTTTGAAACACAGTTCAATAAAATTAGTTTAAGAATTTTACAATCCTACACCTTTGCCTGTGTCATTTGACTCAAGTTTAAACCCTCACTAGTAGGTTAAACCCTGTAGTTATCTACACTTTGTCCAGTGTAGATTTTGAACTGTCCTCTGAAGAGGTGAAAGCATTGTCACAAATGCTTTTCAACTGTAATTGTTTTGCTTTGGCCTTTTTTTCCAGTCTTACCTACCATAGACCCAGCTGAGACCAGTGAGTTCCAACAGACCAACTGTAATGAGAATCCATCCAGTACAGAAATAATCCATTAAATAAAACCAATAAATTCCAGCCTATAATGAAATGGAAAATTAGCAAGTATTATATGGGAAAACCATAACATTCAAACCTTCAAAACAGGCATAAAAAGGATATGAATAATTTATCTTTTCTCAAATACAAAATATCCTGTTTGCTTGATTTATTCTTATTCACATAACATCAAGATTAATGGTGCTCCTTTTATCTTTTCTGAAACAAAAGATCAAAACTGCATGCAGCAGCACAGTGGTTCTGTGGTTAGCACTGCTGCCTCACAGCGCCAGAGGCCCAGGATTGATTCTACCCAGGGTTGACTGTCTGCGTGGAGTTTGAACATTTTCCCTGTGTCTGTGTGGGTTTTCTCCGGGTGGTGTGGTTTCCTCCCACAATCCAAAGACATGTAGATTAGGTGGACTGGCCACTCTAAATTGCACATAGTGTCCAGGGATGTACAGGTTAGGTGGATTAGTTGTGGGGAATTCAGGGTTGTAGGGGGGTGGGATGCTCTTCAGAGGATTGGTGTGGACTTGATGGACTGAATGGCCCGCTTCCACACTGTAGAGAATTTACGATTTTCTCCATCTGTGATCTCAGTCAGGTCCAACACCCCTGTGGATTTATATATTATGATCCTTTTCATGCATTTAAACATCCTATTCACTGTTTTATCTTCCTAGTAACATTGTACTAATGATATTTGCAACATGCTTATGAAATTTCCCAAGATCTCTCCCTTCCCATTACCTCAACCACATTCCTAGATAATACATACTTCACATCAACCTTCTCTCTGTTGAATTGTACAGCATTGCAATTGTCTTTATTAAATTAAATATGTGATATCCAGCTTAGTCAATTTTTTTTGATGCTGCGATCATAGGGGTTAAGTGTAGCGGTCAACATAGAGACCACAGCTTTATCCTGGATGGTGAAGGTCATTACTCCATCTTTATTTAGACCTTAGTAATTGGTGAACACTCTGATGTTGGAATATTTGATTGTTTGTTGAATGGTTTCTAGGTTTTAGGCTCCACTGCTCAATGTGGAAATTAGTGCTGTGTGTCAATCATTCCTCATGTGTTGAAGAATTCCAGATATAAACTTTAAAATTGCCTTCCCTCATTTTAAGCCATGCTCCCTAATCTCATAAATTTAATATTCTGAATACACTTCCATTTTATAACACTATAAGGTCAGCTCTCAAATTATCTGATTTGCAGTCTGCAAAGTACAATCTCTTGAGTCTTGCCTCATGACTGAAAACTCCAGTTCTGGGGTCAGTCTTATGGCTCTTAGCATCACAGTCTCTGGTGACCATATGTCTGTCCTTTTTGATTGGAAGAAGTGGATGCACTAGCTAAGGTGGGGTCTGACCACAGCACTGTAAAGTTCGATGGCCAGTTTTTCTGATTTCTATTCTACCGTTTGGCAATCCAATTGATGAGCCTTACTGACTTTGTTGGTGCTGATCTCAGAAAGCTTGACACAGCCCAGGGCAAATCAGCCTATTTAATTGTCTCACCATGGAACACCTTCAATATACACCATCTTGGCAAATCTCCTGCAAGGGCATCTTATACACACAAGTGTATCTTATACACTTATATTCCCTACAACCAAGAAAAAGAGGGGCCAGGCATTTAAAAAAAAAGCAAAGAATTTCAGGTGCTGGAAGGTTGAGATGGAAGTAAGGAAATCGTAGAATTAGTCAACAGGGCAGACAGATTCAACAGGGAGATGAATGAGATTAACATTTCAACTCAATAATGACCCTCTAGAAAGGAACTGGTAACCATCGGCAACGGACCAAGGAGACTCAGGGTGGGAAGTCTGAGGTGGATTTTGCAAAGCAGTTGGATTGAAATTGGAGATAATAAAATGTGAGGCTGGATGAACACAGCAGGCCCAGCAGCATCTCAGGAGCATAAAAGCTGACGTTTCGGGCCTAGACCCTTCATCAGAGAGGGGGATGGGGTGAGGGTTCTGGAATAAATAGGGAGAGAGGGGGAGGCGGACCGAAGATGGAGAGAAAAGAAGATAGGTGAAGAGGAGAGTATAGGTGGGGAGGTAGGGAGGGGATAGGTCAGTCCAGGGAAGACGAACAGGTCAAGGAGGTGGGATGAGGTTGGTAGGTAGGAGATGGAGGTGCGGCTTGGGGTGGGAGGAAGGGATGGGTGAGAGGAAGAATAGGTTAGGGAGGCAGAGACAGGTTGGACTGGTTTTGGGATGCAGTGGGTAGAGGGGAAGAGCTGGGCTGGTTGTGTGGTGCAGTGGGGACAGGGGACGAACTGGGCTGGTTTTGGATTGCGGTGGGGGAAGGGGAGATTTTGAAGCTGGTGAAGTCCACATTGATACCATTGGGCTGCAGGATTCCCAAGCGGAATATGAGTTGCTGTTCCTGCAGCCTTCGGGTGGCATCAGTGTGGCACTGCAGGAGGCGCCTGATGGACATGTCATCTAAAGAATGGGAGGGGGAGTGGAAATGGTTTTCGACTGGGAGGTGCAGTTGTTTATTGTGAACGGAGCGGAGGTGTTCTGCAAAGCGGTCCCCAAGCCTCCGCTTGGTTTCCCCAATGTAGAGGAAGCCACACCGGGTACAGTGGATGCAGTATACCACATTGGCAGATGTGCAGGTGAACCTCTGCTTAATGTGGAGAGTCATCTTGGGGCCTGGGATGGGGGTGAGGGAGGAGGTGTGGGGGCAAGTGTAGCATTTCCTGCGGTTGCAGGGGAAGGTGCCGGGTGTGGTGGGGTTGGAGGGCAGTGTGGAGCGAACAAGGGAGTCACGGAGAGAGTGGTCTCTCCGGAAAGCAGACTGGGGTGGGGATGGAAAAATGTCTTGGGTGGTGGGGTCGGATTGTAGATGGCAGAAGTGTCAGAGGATGATGCGTTGTATCCAGAGGTTGGTGGGGTGGTGTGTGAGAACGAGGGGGATCCTCTTTGGGCGGTTGTGGCGGGGGCGGGTGTGAGGGATGTGTTGCGGCAAATGCGGGAGACGCGGTCAACGGCGTTCTCAACCACTGTGGGGCGAAAGTTGTATCAATGTGGACTTCACTAGCCTCAAAATCTCCCCTTCCCCCACCGCAATCCAAAACCAGCCCAGTTCGTCCCCTGTCCCCACTGCACCACACAACCAGCCCAACTATTCCCCTCCACCCACTGCATCCCAAAACCAGTCCAACCTGTCTCTGCCTCCCTAACCTGTTCTTCCTCTCACCCATCCCTTCCTCCCACCCCAAGCCGCACCTCCATCTCCTACCTACCAACCTCATCCCATCTCCTTGACGTGTCCGTCTTCCCTGGACTGACCTATCCCCTCCCTACCTCCCCACCTATACTCTCCTCTCCACCTATCTTCTTTTCTCTCCATCTTCGGTCCGTCTCCCCCTCTCTCCCTATTTATTCCAGAACCCTCACCCCAACCCCCTCTCTGATGAAGGGTCTAGGCCCAAAATGTCAGCTTTTATGCTCCTGAGATGCTGCTGGGCCTGCTGTGTTCATCCAGCCTCACATTTTATTATCTTGGATTCTCCAGCATCTGCAGTTCCCATTATCACATCATGGATGGAAATCGGCTTTTCTTTTATAAAAGATAAGTATAAAAAGTGGAAAGAAATGGTGACTGCTGTCTTTGGGGGTTGCCCTTTTGCAATTTGGGGGTGCCCCAATTGAGCATTGCACCCTCCCCACCTCAGCTGCAAAACCCACACCCAACAGAAGATTTCCAAACCTTACTCCATCCATTGTCAAGGAGTTACAGATCCCTTCATTCCACCTTGTGGCCTTGCCTACAGTACCAGCAGTGCCCACTATTGAGCTCATGGCACTGTTGGAATGTTCAGTGAATCAAATTGTCTGGCTAAACTTGGGACCTCTTCCTGCTGGTGGTGAGCGTAAGTCCCACAGTTAGGAAATTTATCCTGCCCACTGCACCGGAAAGCTGTAGGGAATAGAAAAGTCACTTCCAGCTGACTTTTCACTTGGTGAGAGAAGGCAACAGAGCACTTTCCAAAATTTCCATATGTTTTAGTCTATTAACTCTGCTTTCTGCATAGATGCCGCCTAACTTTTCATGTTTTCAGAATTAATTGTTTATGCTGCATGGCATCCCTTCCAACTGCATTTCTCCTCCAAGGTTTACATCATCCAGAACTACATCATTATTCCTATCATGTTGCTGGAACCCTGTTCTTGACAGCACAGTGAGCGTATCCACGCCTCCACGGACTTCGGCAATTCAAGAGAGCAGCACCTTCTGGGGGCAATTTCGCCTGAGCAAAAATGTTGGTCTAGTAAACAATACCCACATTCCACAAACAGAGAAAGTCACAGACTTACCATGCAGAAGAAGGCCATTCAGCCCATTGTGTCTACAATGTTTCTGCTCCAGGAATTTTAACTCCTGCCTTTCCCCTATTCACACATTCCTTCCATTTAAATAATCATCAATATCCCAATTGACTTTGCCTCCATCACACTTCAAGTCTGTGCATTCAGACCTGAACTGTGAAAAAGATTCTCCTCATTACATCTACAGGTCACTATCCAAACGTCCCATGAGTTTGAAAACTTCTATCACATCTTCTCTTGACCTCTCCTCTCCAAGGAGAACAATCCTAACTTGTCCAATGTACACTCATAAATTAAGTTTCTCAATTTGGAATCATTTTAATCAGACTCTTGTGCACTCTAATGTTTTCATATTCTTCCGATATTGTGGCAATCAGAATAGTGCACAATACACCTGCTGAGGTTTAACAGGTACATAATAGAAGTTCAGCATAAACCTCTTGCTATTAAACTCTAATAACTCTGTTACTAAAGCCCAAGATACTGTATGCTTTATTAACTACTCTTTCTACATATCCTGCCACCTTCAATGATCTATGCAAGTATGGACAGATCACTCTGCTACTGGGCCCCTTATGTATTGTGCTCCCTAAGTAATACAGTCTGTCAATCTTATTTTCCTATCAAAATTGATCACCTCAAAGCTCTTGCATTGAGCTTCATTTGTAAGCTACCTGTCCACTCCACAAACATGCCTATGAACTTGTGGACTTTTCCACTCTCCTACTTAGAGTTTACACTCTTCCAAATTTCATGTCATCTGCAAACTTTGAAACTGTCCCTTACAAAACAAAATCTAGACCATGAATATAAAGCAGGAAAAGCAGGGCTCCCACTATTGATGTAAAGCAAAGGGCTGCAGATGGACATCTGAACCAAAAACACAAACAGAAATTGCTGGTGAAACTCAGCAGGTCCATCACAATCTTTGGTGAGAAAGCAGAGTTACTGTTAAGTCTGGTAAACTGATGATATATCACTGGGCTTGAAATGTTAACTCTGCTTTCTCCCTTAAAATGCTGCCAGATTTGCTGAGTTTCACCAGTGGTTTTGGCTTTTGTTGAAATCTTGGCCCGTTGGGAACTCCACTATGGAACTTCCTACAACCCAAAAAAATCCAGTGACCATTCTTCTCCATTTCTTTTCACTCAGCCAATTTTGTATCCATGCCGCTATTATCTCCTTCTTTCCATGAACTATATCTTGCATCCTAAGTCTCTTGTGTGACATTGTTTAAAGTACCCATGGAAGTTCATGCACACTGCATCAATAGCATTACCCTCATTGACCCTTTCTATTACCTCTTCAAGAACCATCAGTCATGATTTGCCCTCTAGAACTCCACACTGACTGTTCCAAATCAACATATACGTTTTTCTGTGTGACTGATTCCATCCTTAATAACCATTTCTGGATTTTTACCCATCACTGAAGTTAAACTGCATGCCTGTCATGGCTGGACTTATCCTCACCACATTTTTTAATGAACAAAGGCATGACATGTGCAATTATCTAACCATTTAGCACTTCCCCTGAGCCTAGGGAAGGCTGAAAGGTTATGGTCAATGATCCTTCAATTTCCAAGCTTGCTTTCTTCAATACTCTTGGCTGTATAATATCTGCTTCTGGATTTTGTCAATTTGAGTATTGATTGCCTACTCAAAACATTCTCCTTACAAATGTTGATCCTTATAGTGACAAATCTTCCTGCTGTACCACAATGACTGATGTAGGCTCTACCTGTTTGGTAAAAATAGATGCAAAGTATTCATTTAACACCTCAGTCTACCTCTTGTCTACATATGTCCTAAACTTCAAGGCTATGGGCCAAGGGCTGGAAAGTAGGTTTAGTGTGGAACTAATATAATTTTAGTGGCACAGGCTCAATGGGCCAAAGGACCTCTTATGTACTGTAGGATTCTATGATTCTATGTGTAAATCACTTTTTTCACCCTAATTGACTCAACTCCACCTTTTCCTATCACTATGCCCATAGAAGACTTTGGAATTTCTTGTTATGTTTAGCTGTCAGCCTTTGCTGATCAGTTAGTACATTTAGCTGGACAGCTGGTTTACAAAGCTTAGTGATGGCAGCAGCACGTGTTCAATTCCCCCACCAGCTGAAGCTACCATGAAGTAATTTCCTTCTCACCCTCTCATCTTGCCTGATGTATGATGATTCTTGGGTTAAACCACCATTAGTTGCCTCTCTGTGGCCCAGTAGGTCCATGGTGGCTTTAACTTTTACCATAATCTTCTCATAAGCACCCTTCATTTCTACACCATGCTTTTCACTTGCCCTCTGAACCTCTGTGTTCCTCTTAAAGCTTATGCCTGATAGTTGTCACAAGCTCACTTGTTCTTCTTCATTTCATATTCTATTTCCATTTTTCTCATTCTTGGAGCTCTGGATTTGTTGACCCCTTTGCTTTTTGAGAGAACATGCCTTGACTGTACCAGTCTATTGACTGGTACTTGACTGTCTATTTTGAAGGTAGCCGCTATTCAGCAACTGTGTTTCCCATTATACTTTTATTCCAGTCTCTCTGGCCCGGCTCAATTCTTGCCCCATTGAAAACAACTCTCCCCCAGTTAATCCTTCTTCAAGATCACTGACTGTCCCTTTTATGATCATGTCCGGTCCAAAACTAAACCAGAGCTGGGGCTCTAAATGTTGGAAGCCTATTTAGACTGAACTTGACTTCTTTGTAATTAATCAATGAAAAAAGTCTCTCATTTTACTGAGTTTCTTGTCAAGAGATGTCTTACTGTTCATGTGGAAACATAGCAAATGACCAAATTACAGCCTACCTGTGTTACACACACAAGGCCAAGGAAATAAAACAACAAACAAACATCAACTGTCAGATGAAGACGCTTTGAATGAAGGAGCTCAGGGAACTGGTCCAGCAGGATTGTTATCACTGTTCCTATTGAAATAAAAAGGTTGAATGTTGTCAATGATTAATTATTGATCTACACCAGAGAGACAACAGCCAAGAAGATGGGAGGAGCCAATGAGAAGAGGTTTCTCTGCCCATGGGCGGAATCTTGGGTTATGGAGGCTTTCCAATGTCTCCTGACAGTAACTCACCATCTCAGGTGGGTGATGGGAGATTGAGATATGGGCTGTGAGCTATGATTCAGTTAGAACCACAATAGACAGCTGGGTCAACGATGTGGTGGAGAGCTTGCCCAGATTCTACTGCAGAAGAGTTTGCAGCATTGACTAGGAGGATTGTGTCTTTGTTGTTTTCAATGCCAGGAAGTTCATCTGGATTATTTTTACTATCAAAGCAATGAGCCACAACAGAGTGGCTTTCCAGTTTATTTCAGAGGGGAGAGTTGCTTTATGCTTCACATTTAGTACGCAAGCTTATCCTGTAAGACATGGTTTAAACCTGCATAATTATGTGACCTTAGAGTAGGAAGGTTTAGAATACATCTTGACTGAAGCCACTTGAAGCATGACACACTGGCAAACTGCATGGCATGTTGTAATTGAATAGTTTCATACTAACCAAGAAGTATATGTGAATATAATGTTTGCATATAACAGTGACCTGCAATAAATCTTCCGTTGGATTCTTTAATAACAAGGCATTGAAGCAAACTGCACATCAAGGATATCAGGGTCTAGCATATGACTATGATTCTGAGGATTTTGTTTTAAGTAGGCCTACACTGTATCCTTGTGTAAAAGGCATCAGGTGCCAGATGGCACGATGAAAGTTCTACAGCCAAAGCTACTGACAACAGATTTTTTTTAAAATCCAGACTTATTTGATTGAACTCAAGTTCCTCAGACAGATCTGAAACACAGGCAGAAGCTGTTGGAAACACTTGACGGATCTGGCAGCATCTGTGGAGAGAAAGCAGAAATAACATTTAAGATCCAGTGACCCCACTTCAGGACGCTATTTTCTGAAGAAGAGTCACTGGACCCAAAATGTTAACTCTGTTTCCTCTCCATAGATGCTGCCAAGGCTACTGAAGTTTTCCTGCAATTTCTGTTTGTGTTTCTGATTTCCAGAATCTGCAGTTCTTTTTTGACTGAGGTAAGGTTTGCACTCTCATGTCACCTGGCCATTGATACAGGCCTCCAGAATGATCTAGTAACTAAATCACATTGTGACTGTTGCTCAATGCACTTTAACAAATCCTCTTCCTGATAAAGAGGGTTTAGACAGACATCAAAAATCATATACATTATACTCAGACACCTAGAACTTGGCAACAGAAACTGGGCAGAAACAGAACTATGAGTTGTATTATTTAACAAGGAAAGGCTCAACAGGGAGATTGAACATGAAGGCAGATAGAAAAATAATTACTCATGAATTCCATTCCAAATCTTCTAGATGTTAGGTAACATTGACCCAAATATTTCTTTCATGCAACTTGGAACACTTTTCAGTCAATCAGGCTGAGGTTCCATTAAAGGATTGTGGAAAATATGACTTTAGGGTAACATTATTTTCTCGTGCATTAAAACCACCAACAGTAATTCCCAACGCTAGATTTTAAACATAATTTAGGTAAGTTCCTTCTGTGAAAAAAAAGTGTCACAAGATTGGTTAAATTAAGTAACATTGTTGTTAAGCTTAAAAGATGTCATTCTTACCAAAACCTGCAAACAGTGTGTCAAGCCCAAGGGTGATCAGCATGAAGAAAAATAAAATGGACCATAAATTTGCCCACGGCAGCTGGACAAGAGCCTCTGGGTAGGTAATAAAGGCTAAACCCAAACCTAAACAATGGATACAAGACAAATGACAGTATTAATCCTGCTTACAATTGGCATACACTGCTACATTTAATTCCTTACAGTCATTGGTGTTTAGCCAAATTCAAAATGTCTTGGCTGGAAGATTCCGGTTACTTCTGCAACACACTATACGGCGCACCCTGAACATAATGATAAACGTTTGGGAATGAAGTGAATAATTTAGAATGGTGAAATTGTGATGTGGTCATTGTGAGTTGGATATGTAGAAGACTTATAATTTCATTTCTCAAACTATGTCAATTGGTTCTACACTCTTGCTGGATAAGGCCTACTTTCATATTGAATCAATAATTTTAAAGAAAACAAACAGGAGGCTGGGAGAACACAACAAGCCAGGCTGCATCTGGAGGAAAGGAACAGTCAACATTTTGGGTATTTCCCTTCTTCAGGACTCCAGTACCCTGAACCTTTCCTCCAGATGCTGCCTGGCTTGCTGTGTCCACCTTGGATTTCAGCTTCTGCAGTTTGTCTCTAATAATTTTGTAGAAACCTGCTCAATGGATCTAAGTCTAAACCCAATCTATTTAAGTTACATCACTGCCCACTGGTTACTGGGTAAAACATTTAAATTAATGCTCAGTGGAGTAGTAGATGAGAGGGAGACATTGCACTCCTCCAGCTTCAGTGTTATTAGAGGGCAGTGGTGAGATTTTAGCAAGGAGTTTGGAGTAGCTGGAATGTCCAGGCCTTCTCTTGCTGACCTACTGCTGGGACGCTTGTTACCAGCAGGAACATGGTGGAGCAAGCCACTGGCTTCATGTGTCAAATGAAATTCAATGGACCACATCTCCAAATCGCTAGAAGTTTGCTGCATCTCTCAAAACTTGCTTTCAGGACTTCAAACACACCTTGGCAGAAGGACCAGAAGGAGGAAGAAGGTCGGTGGTTGGTATGGTCATCCCCGAACTGATACGCAGGTTGTCCTATAATCTATTCACCACTGAAATAATCACTGCACCATTCCCAAGTTATCAAATCCAGAAATAGAGGCCACCAGCAAACAAACTCATTCCATGAGAACGTTATCATGCACTGATTCCGATAATACAGAAGAAGTTCATCTTTCCTTTACTGAATTCTCTTAGCACCTGTCTTGCGTTTGCCCTTTGGCCTGTTACCATTCTCCTCAATTATTTGTCTGTTGCTTTCTCAATCCTTCAATCCCATTGACTCAATGCAAAATATACACAGGCCCAGGTTCCCTATTGTCTCTCATACATGCCTAACAAATGACTCACTCCGTGATGTGCCATTCTCCAGCAGTACAGTATGTTTAACTCTGCATTTACCTGACTGTGCAACCTCTGAAACAGGCTTGTTTTGCACATGAGCCATGTGTCCGAGATTGGAGAAGATGACAAATCCCGCAAACACACTTGTAGCGCAATTAACAACGCAGACAAGGATGGTATCTTGGTAACAGTTGTTGTGGAATTTGTTGTAGGATGACAATGTGATTAAACTGCCCCAACCCACTGAGACCGAGTAGAAAATTTGTGCTGCAGCATCTTTCCAGACCTGGTAAATAGAAGACAGAATTCGTCATCACAGGGAGATTTCACTTGAACTCATTCAACTGAAAAACTACATTGACCACAAAGAGTGAATTAGTCCAGCAGCTGGCTAGTGATCTGACTGAATTACCTCGCTCTGATCAACAATATCTCCACTGAATAGTGGGGCCATTATTCGATCTCCCTTCGACCAATTACTGCCAACTTCTTTCCAGGAGATTTGATGTTTCCCATAGTTAGTCATGTTTGTTGGAGAGTGAGTGTTTGTTTCCTTGTCACCCAGTGACCTTCATTTTCTTCATGAAAACAGCAAAGGAAAGATTTTCCCACCAAAACTAAGACTCATAGCAAACAGAAATAAGGCCCTACTAGATTAAATATCAGACCTTCCCTGAAGACATTGCTATTTTTCTGCACTGCTGTCTGTAAGGCGAATGTAAACTGCACACACTGGGGTTAATCTGGATCATATAAATAATATAAATCTGAATTAAAATAGGAATGAATGTCAAATGGGTGCTCATTTGTAATCAACCAATTAAAACTTATATGGTGAGGCAAAAGGTGGTCCCTGCTATTTCTATGTAAATCCCACAATAATTTCAGGTTGCACTCAGAAATTCAGAGAAATACCTGACGTGCACAACACTGCTGTTAGAAAAATAGCATCCCCTGATATTTACAAATACTGCTCAGCATGAAATTTCCGTACATGCACTGTACCTTCAAATTAACCTTAAAAAAAGAAACTGGTCATTGCAAATCTCAGTAGCCATTTGATAAAATGTTGATATTACTGATAGTTAATCTTCCTTGGCATTGTAAATTACTTACTACATGTGTGGAGTCACGTTACTATTTTACTGTGGAAGGAGGGTTGGGGAGGGTGGAGGGGAAGATTAAATGAAAGACAAGGATCTTAGCTTTCAGCAGATTCGCCCAGCCCTCCCTCCTACTAGAAGTAGAATTCTTCAAACTGGTCTTGAACAGGTGAAACTGCCTTCCTGGAAGCCCAAAATGAATCCACCAGGATTTTGTTTTAGGCTTCCCTCATGATGTGTCCCCTGGTCCCTATACGTAGGTGCTGAACCAGGGAAGAGACCCTTCAGTGGGCATTCGTTGGCCACTTAAACACTGTAACTGGTGGCAGAGAATCAAAATCTAACCATGAACCTTCCTGCCACCACAATGGTCTGTCGAGAGGCAAGAAGCTCCTGACAGATACTTTCCCACCGGATTCTATGGCCTGATGCTACTAAAATTGTTATTTGGAAGGACATTAAATTCTGCTTTTTATTCCTGAACTACACTGAGTTCATCCACTGAGAGTTAGATTTCCTTCACTATCTCAGTGTATGTGCTGTAAATTTTGCAATCCTACAATTTACTTGCTTAAGTGGATGCTGAGTTGCTTTCTCTCTGCAGTCAGATCCCAGGTACAGATGATATTGTGACAATTCTATCTCCCACTGTAGATAAATATGAAATATCATTGTGTTACAACAGGGAGTGGCCAAAGTCCTCTGATAATTAAACCAAAACACAAGCTCCAATCTGTTATGACAGGAGTAGGGGTTCCCCTCTAATAATTACTCCCAAAACACCCAGAGAAACTCATTTTTTCCCCTCATAATCTATTAAAAGAGTGGTTAAAAGAATTCCTGGTCTCCATTTTCCAAGTCACAAGAAACAATTTATTTGTTTAACCCAACAATGAAAAAATTAACAAAACTACGAACAAACCAACAATCCCCTCCTAGACTATTAACAACTCCCTAACTGGAATACTGTTTAAATAAAGACAAGTCCCACTAATATACCCAATTAGTAAGAAGCAATAAGCTAAAGCTTAATCTCCCCAAGTTCACACAGGTTGTCTTCTGGAATTTTCTGTCATCTCCACTCTCTTCACAAATGCTTTTCTTCTGCTATATCTGCTTTCAGGGAAATTTCATCTCTATAATTTCTTCAATGAGGACTTTGACCAAAAGTGCCATGGTGCCTTCAATAAATTCAATGGGCTTTCTCCAAGGGCTGAATGTGCTAACTCTGGTAGGTGGCAGTTGGCTTTGTCTGATGTTCCAAATGCCCTCATCTTATATACCCATAATGGCAGAATCAAATTCTTATAATACTGGTTCAGGTTGTCAAGCCCATCAGATTTAAATTCAGTTGGCTTTCTGTTTCTAGGTGCTTCATTCAACTTAATCAACCAAATTCAAATTCATTGTCAAAACATCAAAACATGACCGCTGTTTTGTCTGCTACCAGTAAGGCATTTTTGGTACACGTGTTTCACTTTTTGAGGTTCTCTGTACTGGCAACGACAGCTGCTGCTCACAGACGTACAAATTTAAATGAGAATTCTAAGTATAAAGCACTAATCTCTTAAAGGAACCACAATTATAGCTTCCCGCCTTCCCCATCACAATGAATCTACCCAACTTTGTAACAATTGACATTAAATAAGTCAGGAGATGTCAAATGGACTTCCACAGCATTATCTGGACTACATTTGCCCTTTTCAAGGGCAACTAGGAATGGGCAACAAATGCTGGCCAGCTAGCGTCACCCGCACCCCACAGATGTATATTAAACAAATATTGATGACATAGTTTCATAAGTGATTTTAACTGAAGAAAAAAGAGGCACTGAGAATAAACGATCTTTGAATCCCACTGCCGATTTCATCCAGTTGTATCCACACTCATCGTCCTAGCCCTTAGCATCATTTCCCTCCTGTTCACACCAAGATGATTACAACCATAAACTAACTCATTAGAATTCATCACAAAGTTTCAGTTAACTTATTGCAACATCTGCAAATGATTTTCCTGCATGCAAATAAAAGGTCAAAAGTACCACTCAAATTAAAAATTTTAACATCTCAAGCAGACAATTAAACGAATAAAAGACTTTTGGTATTTAATCAATTCTGTTGTTGAACTCACCTCAGCATCAGCCAGTTTGGAGAAGTCTGACTGTCTTCCGATGTAGAAGTCAATTCCTTCAGAGGCTCCATCCAGGGTAACCCCTCGGATCAGGAGTATGGTCAGAACTACATATGGGATGATTACAGTGGAATAAACAGCCTGAGAATGGAGAGTAAATTCTTAGAGTTGCTTGTATTGCTGGTACAACATTTACTTTATTGGATGCAACTGATTGTAAACTAATAGGAATATAATCAGAGAGCTACATGTTGAAAATTCTACAACAATAATTTTAGTTTTATAATGAATCACATTCAGGGAAATGACAGATTTATTCAGGAGAATTGACGAGATCATCATGAATATATTCAACATTTTGCATTTCAGGTTTCTTTATTATTCTAACAGTCCAGACAAATGGCAAATAAACCCTGACCCTATTCTGCAAAACCATTACCCACAGTCCTGCCCAGCCTTCCAAAGCAATTGGAAATTCCCCAGAGTCCCTGTATCAGTCACTGAAACCCTCAGAATGAGAGACACACTTCAGGGGTTTGGGGAAATTGTTGGGGCAAAAATTGGTTCGGTTCAATTTTCAGTTGTAGGCATTACAATTTTTGTCTTTTCTTATTAAGATAAGCATTTTTTCAAACTTATTTCAGCTTCTACATTTCACTGATTGTTGTGACATGCAAAGCAGGACCCACAGTTCTTGGCTGAACACTTGACAGGTAATTGAGCAGCAGGAGAATATATCTGCTCCTCTGAAAGGCAGTGTCCCCTCAAAGGGGAGCTATACTCTGTGGAAACGACTGATGAACAAGAAATCACTTCCTATTTTCTATCTCTTGCAGGACAAGATCTCGTACACAGTAGAAGGCCTTGGAGGAGAACCAAAGTGAAAATATACTGCTTCTCGCCATCTTGTCACTGCTGCCTCCTCATTCATTGCAATCTCTGTAAGACTAGGGAACATTAGTCTTCTATCTGCCCAGTGTCACTGCCTGTCCAAATCAACAACTCACCATGACGCCTCTGAAAACTCTCCTCTGCATTTAAACCTTAAACAAGGCAATAGCAGATGTTGTTCTACATCATATTACTTGCAAGTTGGGTGCCTGATAATTTAAATAACTTTCACATGGACTGCTTCCTGCAAATGGACACCAGTTCTTTTGCTGAGTCACTACTGAATGCATTAAGTGAACCTGTGGGCTTCTAAGTTTGTGATTCATGCATGAAGTAAGTTTGTAAAGCTGTTTAACATTTGAAGAAGGCTCTTGACCGAAATGTCAACTTTCCTGCTCCTCCAATGCTGCTTGGCCTGCTGTGTTCATCCAGCTTCACACCATGTTATCTCAGATTCTCCAGCATTGGCAGTTCTTACTATCTCTGTTTGACATCATGATCTGAGCAGTTGTAAATGCGAGACTGTGTATGGAACTTCCCTCCATGAGGGGCTAGGCCTGATGTGGCTCAAGGGGTTGTATCTCCACTCAGTGTCCCAAACCATCAGTTTTAGTTCTGGAGACACTCCTGTTCTTTCCCCAAGGAGAAAGATCTACAGATATCCCTCAGGCTTGATGTGTTGATGAATTATGGATCTCCCCACCACCACTGTCAACATCCTGGGAGATAAATTGCGCACTTTACAAACAATCAATAAATTCTAGTTTTAATCTTACAGAAATCTGTACTTTGTCACCAGTTTTAATTCTCTTCATTACCATTCATTTACCTTTCCTGAAGTTTTGAATCCTTTCCAAAACGCTGCCCCAACCATCAGCCAGGCTAGAAGCAGACAGAGAGCTAAATGCCAGACTATCTCCCCAGTCTCATCCAATGAACTTGTACGGTGCAAAACTGCTTTGCTGAATAATTCAAAAAAATGTTAATTAGGGTACTGTTTATTACGCAGAGATACTACGTATTCAATGTATCTGAGTATTTAGTGCAATTCAAGGATTTTAAAAATATTACGTCGATCAGAATAAGTCCTACTTTTAAATAAGAGAATGGTTACTGAATTTTGGTATCCTTTATTATTTTTCTTTCTACTTCTGTAAACATTTGTACAAAGATTTTTTTTAAAGAGTGTGGATACGTTTGCTGTATTTGAATCTGCAACTGCATGTAAATAAAATGCCCTGGCATGCCTTAATGGTCTCTGCCCTGAGCTCAAAATTTTACTTGAAATGGAATAGTCAAACTAACCTTCTTTGAGTTCTACAAAGAACAAAGAAAAGAAAATTACAGCACAGCAACAGGCCCTTTGGCCCTCCAAGCCTGCGACAATGAGTTTAGTCGGGAAATCAGACAGAGGTTCTCTACTCCTGTCTACCAAAGATCTACCATCCAGTCCAACCTGTCTCTGCCTCCCTAACCGGTTCTTCCTCTCACCCATCCCTCCCACCCCCAGCCGCACCCCCAGCTACCTACTAACCTCATCCCACCTCCTTGACCTGTCCGTCTTCCCTGGACTGACCTATCCCCTCCCTACCTCCCCACATACACCCTCTCCACCTATCTTCTTTGCTCTCCATCTTCGGTCCGCCTCCCCCTCTCTCCCTATTTATTCCAGTTCCCTCCCCCCATCCCCCTCTCTGATGAAGGGTCTAGGCCCGAAACGTCAGCTTTTGTGCTCCTGAGATGCTGCTTGGCCTGCTGTGTTCATCCAGCCTCACATTTTATCATCTACCATCACCTGTCAGTATACAAGTTGAGATTCCTACATTTGCATGTGCTGCAAAATGGGCTTGATCAGCAACCATCAAAACTTATTAACCATGCAAACTTGATGACGAAGTAGGGCACATATAATGTACCCGGCAGGGCAATGGCCACCTTGATCAGATAATCCCTCACTGTATATGGCAACCAGACATGACAGACCCTACCGCAGGACTGAAAGTGCCGCGTTCTCCTCAGGTTTCTCTGATAGGGCATGGTATTGCAAAGGTTTGACCAAGAGTTGAAGTTAGCTGTTTCACTTTGCTACTACTTTTGCTGCTATCACGATGCTAATATTAAACTAAAAAGATGTTCTGCCTAGCACAAATAAATAATGTGGTATATTAATTTAAGTGCCAGTGTGATGCCATGTCTCAAAGTCATGTACCCCAAAGACTGATGGATTGTATCAGTAATTCCCTCTGTTGTTCCCAGCAAGCAACATTCTGAGTGTTGTCAGCCTGAAAATATGAAATTCGCAACACAGTGTTAGAAGAGATTATAAACTGGACTATATTTACTGCATAATCCAGGGTGTTCAAATAATTACCCTTACATTAAGTTTAGGATAAAGCTACAGTTATGACTTTTCAGCACAGCACACTTGCATGCACTGGAAATCATGTATACTAATACGCAGGGATCTTCTTTGTAGACAGAAAGAATATTTACAGGCTCTGCGCAATTCAAAAGAACAAAATAGGCAATAGCCAAAAACTCAGGCATTGCCCTGACCAATCTATCAACCTCCTGGTTTAAATTTAAACAAAATCTTCCCGGTAAATGTCAACCAGCTCCAATGGGCACATTACCCATGGCAATAACTCAACCAATCAGAGTTCACTTGCCAACCAATCAGAACTCTCTTCACATACAGCATACTAGTTATTTTCCACTAAAATGAAACAAATGCAGTAAATCTGAAACAGAAACATAAATTGTTGGAGAAACTCAGCAAGCCTGGCAGCATCTGCTGAGAAAAAGCAGAGTTAACATTTTGGGTTCAGCAGTCCTCCTTCAAAACTGGACCTGAATCATTGACTCTGCTTTCTCCCCATAGATGCTGCCAAACTTGCCGAGTTTCTCCAACAATTTATGTTTCTGTTTCAGATTTACTGCATTTGTTTCATTTTAGTGGAAAATAACTAGTATGCTGTATGTGAAGAGAGTTCTGATTGGTTGGCAAGTGAACTCTGATTGGTTGAGTTATTGTCATGGGGAATGTGCCCATTGGAGCTGATTGACATTTACCGGGAAGATTTTGTTTAAATTTAAACTAGGAGGTTGATAGATTGGTCAGGGCAATGCCTGAGTTTTTGGCTATCACCTATTTTGTTCATGTGAATTGGGCAGAGCCTGTAAATATTCTTTCTGTCTACAAAGAAGAAGTTTTGACATAACATGTCCTTTGTCAACAATATTCAAGTTCTATCGGACTAAACAACAATGTACTTACTCCCAGTATTGTTCACTCGGACCCTGGTGAGGAACAGAGATTTCTGATCCATTTGGACAAGTTTCATTGTATATCTGCAGCCATGTTGTATTAACAATTTCAAAGTATCCATTGTCCAGAGTAAAGTTGCAGAATGGTTCTAGGAGAAGTTGAAAGCGTTTTAGAATTTTACCATTCATTGTTGAGCAATGTTGTCATTTCTGGTGGTACATTCAGGGTCACTGGGTAGATTTAACCTAATCCAACCCCATTCATTATATGGAGTGGAATAAGAGGCATGGACTGAGGTAGGAAACTATAAAATGGAGAGCCTTTCTTCTTCCCATCGTCCGCTCGTTGAACCCATGATGGGATTGCTTAAGGACTGCCTTTGCTTCCAGAGGCAAACTGACTCCCTCAAGTGATGTCTTAAATGGATATGCTGTCTGCAATTAGCATTCTCAAATGTTGGGAGGGAGGAGGGCAGTGGCACAACATGTGGGTTCACTCTGCGTAGCCTGCTGTTTGCCAGGAGTGTGGATTTTCAACTCACTATGTCCAATAGAGGTATCCAATGATATCAAAGAAAATTGAACATTTCAAATACTGACTTCCGTAAACCGTTTGGTACTACTGGTAGATGCAATCATCGTAGATCATAGAAGATCATGGAATCCTGTGGAAACAGGCCCTTTGACCCAACAAGTCCACACCGATACGCAGAGCATCCCACCCAGAACCATCTCCTTTAACCACCTAATCTACACATCCCTGAACACTGGCATAGCCAATCCACTTAGCCTGTACATCTTTGGACTGAGAGAGGAAACTGGAACACCAGGAGGAAAGCCACGCAGACACGGGGAGAATGTACAAACTCCACACAGACAGTTGCCTGAGGGCTGAATTAAACCTGGGTCCCTGGTAGCGTGAGGCAGCAGTGCTAGCCACAGTGCCACCACGCTGCCACTAAGTGGCCCAAAAACTCTCTTAACACACAAATAGGTACACCAACAGTAAATGCTCCCACTCCATGAAGGTGCACCCTGAGACACTCCGTAACACAGCCTGCATGTGAAAGAACATCACACAGGGACATAACCACAATGTTTTTGTCGAGCATCATTTTGTAACAGCACGGAGAACCGTCAAATTATTATGGCACAGAATGAGGCTACTCAAACTGTTGTGTCTGCAACAGAACTCCAAATGAGAGTTTCACCTATTTCCTCCACCCTGTAACTCCGAACCCCGTCCTTTTCAAATAATAATCCAGTTCTTTTTTGAATGGCTTGATTAAAAGAAACCTCCACCACACTCTCAGGCAATGAATACTCAATCCTAACTTCAAGCTGTTTCCCCTCGAGCCACCATTGGCTGTGAATTACTTTAAATTGGTCCCTCACACTATCCAGACTGTACATCTTAGGTACAGTTACTGAAACTACCTTCTTGTATTCCACACCAGACTCCCCCAGTTCACATTAATGACAGCGGCAATGAGGGCTATTAAGTACCTCATATACCATGCGTGGAGCTGCCAAAAACAAAGCCAGCATTGTGGAGCACAAACAGATGAGACAAATGAGTAATGAATTTTCTACATAAGTGCTAACTGTGTCCCTTCAGATCTGATTGGTCTGTGCTAACCAGGTGATAGGCTCACACAGGAAGGATCAGCCAATCACTGAGCTCTAAGATCCCCCACCCCCTCAGGGGCAATACCACAGCCTCCCTACTTTGTCTAATCTCCACCTCAGGTCTCAGATTGCTGCCCCCAATTCCTCACACAAGAAATCAGCTATTATATTGACACATTTATTAGCGTTTTTTTCATGTCGACATCTTATGCCCAAATTCTGAGTCCTGCCATTTTCAACATATATATCCATGATTACCTTTATCACGCATTGCAGTAGTTCAGAAAGGTAGTTCACCACCATATCATCAAGGGCATTTGAGATAAGCAATGAATCTGGATGCAAGTTTGCTCGCTGAGCTGGAAGGTTCATTTTCAGACGTTTCGTCACCATTCTAGCTAACATCATCAGTGAGCCTCCAGTGAAGCGCTGGTGTTATGTCCAGATTTCTATTTAACTGTTTAGGTTTCCTTGGGCTGGTGATGTCATTTCCTGCATTGGTGATGTCATTTCCTGTTCTTTTTCTCAGAGGGTGGTAATTGGGTTCCAAATCAATGAGTTTGTTAATGGAGTTCTGGTTGGAATGTCATGCTTCTAGGAATTCTCGTGTGTGTCTCTGTTTGGCTTGTCCTAGGATGGATGTGTTGTCCCAATCAAACTGGTATCCTTCTTCATCTGTATGTAAGGATACTAGTGATAGTGGGTCAAGTTGTTTTGTGGCTAAATGATGTTCATGTATCCTGGTGGCTAGCTTTCTGCCTGTTTGTCCAATGGAGGGCACAACTACACATGGATAAGGAGGGACACAAATTCGTCTGGGACAACACACCCATAAATGCACAAGCCAAACAGAGACACACAAGGGGATTCCTGGAGACCTGGTATTCTAATTGGAACTCTATCAATAAAGACATTGAGTTAGATGCTGTGTACAAACCACTGGGAAATAGAACCAAATAATACCAGCCACCCCAGCATACTGAGGCATATGAATAACAAGCAGGACAGAACTCTGACGCTTCACCGGAAGCACACTAACAATGTTACCTAGCAGGGTGATGAAACATTTGCACCCAAACCCACTGGTTTAGCAAGCATGTCTACAACCTCATCCACAACACCAGTTACAAATCTTCTCCAAAACTTTAAAGTGATAATGTAGGTAGTGATAATAAAAGGCTAGAACTATCTTAGCATCCTTCTTTCCATTGTCCAGGTGAGTACAGCTGCTAAGGATGACCAACAGGGACAATACTAAAGGTGTGATGAATTAGTTGCTTTGAAGCATCTTTCTTGTCTATAAACAATTGTTATTGACAATCATTCATTTCAGTGACTCAGTGACATGATCCTTGCAGCTGTGTTGTACAACCATAATGAAGATGGTCACCGAAACCATTGGCTATTGTATCTCTGACGGATCAATAGAATGAAATACAATTACTGAATGTTCCCACTAAAAGTGAGCACTGTACCTTTAGGAGTCCTGCTGCATGTTTCATCTGCTCCCCACCAACTGAAGCATTCTGCCCACGGCAGGGGTGATTGGAAGGAAGCAAACATGTAGTACAGACTGTAGGCGATGATACAGGCATAAGAAATATCGGCAATTGTAATCAGAAGGGCCATAGTGATTCCAACACCTTAAAATTGAACAAAGGAAAAAAACGTTAGAAACAACAGTTTGTTTGAAATAAAATTGCTCTTTTGAATTCAATTGTAATGTATTTCCAACTAGAATATGTTTAATGCAATTGGAGAGAGAAAAGAAGAGACAGTGTTTTGCGATAAGGCAGCCATGGATGATTGATTTCATTGCTCCTCAGTCTGAATTTATTTGGTTGACAACAAGCCATCAACTTTATATTCAAGGACAGGGAAGATAAGTACAGGCCTGACTCAGAGTTCAGAAATTATGTTAAAGTTACCGAGGATTAGATTCCGAACCTAAACAAGACTTGGACAAGAGAACATGGTTCTGTTCTCATCGCTATCTTCTGTTATTGCCATTGTTTCAGTACGTGCAAGATTTGATCAGCATTTGCAACAATCTTCAGCCAGAAATGATGAGCGAATGATCCATCTTGACCTCCTCCAGTGGTCCCTAGCATCACAGATGCCAACTTTCAGCCAATTCAATTCACTCCAGGTAAAGTAAAGAAACAGTTGGAAGTACTCCATTGTGCAAAGGCTTTGGGCCCTGGCAACGTTCCAGCAACAGTACTGAATAGTTGTGCTCCAGAACTTGCAACTCCCCTAGCCAAGCTCTTCCAGTAGAGTTAGAACACTGGCATAATCCTGATGATGTGAAACATTGCTCAGGTATGCTCTGTACACAAGAGCTGGACAAACCCAACCTGGCCAATTATTGTCCTGTGGGAGGATGACCGGACCCGAAACATAACCTCTGATTTTCTCTTCACAGATGCTGTCAGACCTGCTGAGATTTCCAGCAACTTCCATTTTTGTTTCTGGCCAATTACTGCCCCATCAGTCCACCCTCTCGATCATCAGTGAAGTGATGGAAGGTGTCATCAATGGTGTTATCAAGCAGCACCTGCTCAGAAAAAACCTGCTCAATGATCCCAAGTTTGGGCTCCTCCTGGGTCACTCAGCTCCTGACCTCGCTACAGCCTTGGTTCAAACATGGAAAAAACAGCTGATTTCCAGAGGAGTAGTGGAAGTGGCTGCCCTTGACATCAAGGCCGCAATCAACCAAGTGTGGCATCAAGGAACCATAACAAACTGGAGTCAAAGGGCTATCTCTCCACCAGTTGAAGTCAAACCTGGCACACATAAAGATGGATATCGATGTTGGAGGTCAGTCATCTCAGCTCAAGGACATCTCTACTAGAGTTTTTCAGGCTAGTGTCCTAGGCCCCACCATCTCTAACTGCTTCATCAAAGACATTCCCTCCATCATTACGTAAGAACTGCATATTCACCAATGATTGCACAATGTTCAGCAACATTTGCCACTCCTCGGATACTGAAGCAGTCCTGGACAATATCCAGACTTGGACTGACAAGTGACAAGTAACATTTATGCCAAACAAATGCCAGGTAATGACCATTTCCAATAAGAGACAATCGAACTACTGCTCTGCGATATTCAATGGTGTTACCATCACTAAATATCACTATCAACATCCTTGGGGTGTCACCATTAACCAGAAGGTCAGCTGGACTTACCACATAAACACAGCGCTACATGTGGCCAGAGGCTTAGAATACTGCAGTGAATAACTCACCTCCTGAATCCCCAAGCCTGTCCATCATCAACAAGGCATAATTCAGGTTGGTAATGGAATATTCCCCACTTGCCTGGAAAGGTACAGCTCCAAGAGCACTCCAGAAGGTTGACACCATCCAGGACAAAGCAGCTCACTTGATTGACAAAATATCGAAAAGCACCCATTCCCTTCACCACTGACATTCAGTTGCAGCAGTGTGTACGACCTACAAGATGCACTGCAGAAATTTACCAATGCTTCTTAGACAATACCTTCCAAACCCATGGCCACTTCCATCTAGGAAGACAAGGGCTGCAGATATAGGGGAGCACCACCAACTGTAAGTTCCCCTCCAAGCCACTCACCATCCTGACTTGGAAAAGTATTGCTGTTCCTTCACAGTCACTGGGTCAAAATCCTGGAATTGCCTTCTTAAGGGCATTGTGGGTAAACCTACAGCACATGGACTGCAGCGGATCAAGAAGGCAGCTCTTCTCTACTTCTCATGGGTAACTACCAACAGGCAATAAATGCAGGCCCAGCCAGCGAAAATAAGTTCCATGAATGAGTAAGAATAAAGCTCATCAAAGAGCTTGTCGCCACCGATAACGTGCCAGAACTGTTAGTTCTAAAGTTTTTGAGAAGATTTGTAGCTCAGGTTGTGGATGACATTGTAGACTTGCTCACTGAGCGAGTAGGTTTGACTGCAACCAAGCCCACTGGCTCAGTGAGCAAGTCTACAGCCTCATAGTTCTAGCTCCTCCTCCTTTTTCTCAATGTCTATCTCATTTGACAGTTTATTCCCACTGGCCATCTTCTCATCAGATGTCCAAATCAGCATTCTTCAACCAAAAGACTAACCAATGAAACACTGAACTCCATCAACTATTAACCGGCTGGGCCCAGTCCTGACCCAACGTGTAATACACACATTAGTACTTTAACCAAGGATCCTGGTTCTCCAACTTAACCTGAGGATACAGGTTCAGCTCTAGAGCTCTCAGTGCAGTTCAGGGTTAGCTGCACTGCTAACCCATATCTTGTGATTTAGCTTTTATTTAATTCAAAGGAGACTACCAACTGCTGGTATGAGTTTATCTTCAACAAAGTATTTTACCTGATGTAACAATGCTTACATGATGCCCCATAACATAAAAAACTGGGTGTGGATATCATGGGACTGAAGAGACCAACGAACATGTATTACAATTAACTATTACAAACAAGCATTATATTCCTCAGATAAAACAGTGTCTGTGCCAAAATTTTGCAATAGAAGAAACAGATAAACATGGTTGTGCAGAGGCACATGGAATTAATTTGAAAGAGTATAAAGATTAACATTTCAAAATTCAATGTAAAATTTAACAATTCTTTCTGACTGGGTAAGTGTATGTCCAACTGGAAAGATATGCATTGATCCCTGCTGCACTTGTTTGACAACTTAGTTAGGTGCTGCCGATTGCTATAACTCAACCTCATCACACAACATCATCAAAGAGTTCACTCTCAATCTCTTCATGCATGTTTGGTCTGTCATAAATTGTTCCGAGGCAGCTCTGTTCCTTCATCGTGTAATACCATGTGCTGCAATGAATTTCTATGATTTGGGTTAGTTGCATATTTTAGAAACCTTTGCTGGTATCCAAGGATTTGTATTTAGAACTCACAATCTCTGTCCAGAGTACAATTTTGGAGATTCTATACTTGGGACACCAAATAATCTGAAAATACTGCTATCACCACAGTGACAGTTGTGCTTATCATGTTGCTAAATCATAAAAAAATGAGTGATTTAGAGAACTAACCTGTCACAAGGATGTAATCTCCCCTATGAAATATGAACAGGTCTGTTGCTAGTTTTGCTGGAAGAGTGGATGAAATATCATGTGGAAACAGAGGCTGCCTCTGTTTATATATTTGGCATGCCTCACATGCATTCATGAGTCATTGAATATCCTCATTTATCCCTGGTTCAGTGCATAGATTTACAATCCGACTTTTTTTTTTCAATGCTCATGTGTCCCTGTAGTTTGCAACTGCAGCCAATGGCAATAGCTCATATTGTCCAAAGTGTAACACGTCAGCCTTCAGTGCACATTTAATTTCATTGTTTAGATGATCAAGGTGCGGATCAAGAGGAATACTTTATGTTTTGGATAAGCCGTTCTGTAAGTCAGATGCAATCATCTAGGCTATCTGGCTTAATTCCTACTTCAAAGTTATATCTTTGTCAATTCTTGACTAATTCAATTGCACCACATGGGGTCTGTGCCACCACAGTGGGTGTGGTTTGAATGTCATGATTTGAGACTACACCGAGATGTGTACTTATTGGTAATTGTGTATCTAACAGATTAAATGTGCCAGGAATCCAATGAGAGATGGCACATTGGCACTGCAGTGTGATTCTTACAATGCATGCAATTGCTGTCCTGCTGTATACTGTGAGATAGCTCTCATAGCCTGTACCATGGAGCATCACTTGCTGAGGTGCGCGTCAGTCTGGCTTCATTGTGGTTAGATGGTGACACTGATTGATTTTAGCTTTTATCTTCTGTTACACTATCTTTCAGAACTCCTGACTGCCTCTGACTGCCAACACAGTGTGTGAGGTTAACATTGTAAAGCTTGCTTATCTTCTAAACTTTGCCTTTCCTTTGGTAGACTATACCTCATTGATGTGCTTGCACTGGTGCATTAGGTGCATCTTGTTAACAGTTTCCTTGTTGCTAGAGATTAAATATTATACTGCCTTGTTGGTCACCTGTGTTTTGTTGTCGGGGCCTGGTTTGGCTTTTGGAAACAGATTCCCTGCACATAGCAATGTCCCTTGATGCTACAAATACCAAAAAATAGACAACGGCCTTTGGAGAAGTGCAACAAACCATAAATGTTTAAGATTTTGCTGGTTTCGTGTGCTTTACTGATGAGTGCAAGAGCATTGGCCATGCCTAAAGCATGTAATTGTTGCTGGTCTGCCACTATATCTTTATATTTGTGCCCATCCTTAAGTAATACTTCAAGATTATGGCCCTTCTTTTGCACAAATGTTCCTTCCTAATGGTTTTAATTCATGTGGATAAGATGATTAACTTAGTAATCTTCTCTCACAATTTCTCTCCAGTAAAGCCACACTCATACCCTTTGCTGTAACATCTTCCAACAACTGGTGAATAGATGTTTGAGGATTCTGTCTGTTTGAAATGATGTGGAGTCTGTTCATCCTGAAGTTTATTCTTACCTTGACATGTTCTTCAAAATGTATCCAATCAACCCCAGAAAAACTGGGCCTGTTAATTACATGGAGTTCCCCCTTGTCAAGTCATAGAATTCTTACTGTACAGAAGCAGGCCATTCAGCCCATCGAGTCCACACCGGCCTTCCTAAGAGCATCCCACACAGAACCACCCTCCTACCTTTTCCCTGTAACCTCACATTTCCACTGGCTAATCTACCTACACATCCCTGGACACCACGGGCAATTTAGCATGGCCAATCTGCCCAGCACACATGTCTTTGAATTGTGAGAGCAAACCGGAGCACCTGGAGGAAACCACAGAGATGGGGAGACAGTTGCCTTAGGGTCAAATCAAACCTGGTCTCTGGCTCTATAAAGCAGTAGTGCTAACCACTGAGCTACCTTGCTGCCCTGAGACAAGGCAAGATTTTTAAGATTTCTTTTCGTGAGCTCACTTATAACTTGATCTGCAAAGTAGAACTGTACAAAGTTTTTAAACAGAAAATTCAGTAAAGGTGTTGCTGGATGACAAATCAATTTAAGTTTTTTTTGTTATCCATGACATAGCCTTTACAAAAGCACCAGCTTTTACTGTGTGTCTCTGATTTTTTTCTCTATGTAAATTATACTGCTCTTTCCTGAAGAACAAAGATTTTTCTAAGTGTTGTTATCAAAGACTGTCACTTATTTAGTAACTATCAGCAACAGTGCTTTCTACATTTCATGCCTTGTGTAATGCATCGGCCTATGTCCCAACTCAAGTGCGCTCGTTCGCCATTTAATGTACTTTTTCTTATTATCAAAGAAATCTTAGAAATGCATTTTATCTTGAAATAATTTACATTCTAAAGAAAATAAGGAACGTGTTCCATTCTTCTAATGCTTAATGTTCCATCTACAGATATGCATAACTGTCTGTACTCAGAGAAACTGATTCTTATTTAAGGATAAGGAAATTTTATCTAAACTCCCTGCTTCCAAAGTCATATTGCTTATCAGTTTGTTTTCTACACCTCTGCCACTAAGATGTCTTTAATGGATAGTAACTGCTTTTGCTATGGCGTGAGTTTGCCTCCACCAGGTTGTTTTACCTGATGTGGCGCTGCATTTGTCAGAAACTGGGCATTGATATTGCAGTATTGAAGAACCCAGCAGACATTCATTGCATTGCTCAAGCATATAAAGGTCTGAGCTAAAATTATGCTCTTAGTTTACATTGGACAGGCACGCTTCCAGTCAAGTTTCATGCTTTACATGATCGAAGCAAAGGTTGACTCTGAAAAACAAAAAAGTTCAGACTCATGCAAATGAAAGACAAATTTTAGAAGATGAGCAAGCTTTACACGTTAACCTCACTCATTGTGTTGGCAGCAGAAGGCAATCATGCCATTATGGGAACTGCAGATGCTGGAGAATCCAAGATAACAAAGTGTGAAGCTGGATGAACACAGCAGGCCAAGCAACATCTCAGGAGCATAAAAGCTGATGTTTCAGGCCTAGACCCTTCATCACAGAGGGGGACGGGGAGAGGATTCTGAAATAATTAGGGAGAGAGGGGAAGGCGGACTGAAGATGGATAGAGCAGAAGATAGGTGGAGAGGAGCGTATAGGTGAGGAGGGTGGGAGGGGATAGGTCAGTACAGGGAGAACGGACAGGTTGAGGAGATGGGATGAGGTTGGTAGGTGGGAAATGGAGGTGCGGCTTGAGGTTGGAGGAGGGGATAGGTGACAGGAAGAACAGGTTGGGGAGGCGGGGATGAGCTGGGCTGGTTTTGAGACACAGTGGGGGAGGGGCCAAGCTAGGCTGGTTTTGGGACGCGGTGGGGGAGGGGGAGATCTGGAAGCTTGTGAAGTCCTCATTGACACCATTGGGCTGCAGTTTTCCCAAGCGGAATATGAGTTGCTGTACCTGCAACCTTCGGGTGGCATCATTCTGGCGCTGCAGGAGGCCCATGATGGTCATGTCATCTGAGGAATGGGAGGGGGAGTTAAAATGGTTCGCGACTGGGAGGTGCAGTTGTTTATTGTGAACCGAGCGGAGGTGTTCTGCAAAGCGATCCACAAGCCTCCGCTTGGTTTCCCCAATGTAGAGGAATCCACACCGGGTACAGTGGATACAGTATACCACATTGGCAGATGTGCAGGTGAACATCTGCTTAATATGGAAAGTCATCTTGGGGCCTGGGATGGGGTTGACGGAGGAGGTGTGGGGGCAAGTGTAGCACTTCCTGCGGTTACAGGGAAGGTGCTGGGTGTGGTGGGGTTGGAGGGGAGTGTGGAGCGGACAAGGGAGTCAGGAAGAGAGTGGTCTCTCCAGAAGGAGGACAAGGGTGGGGATGGAAAAATATCTTGGGAGGTGGGGTCGGATTGTAGATGGCGCAAGTGTCGGAGGATGATGCGTTGTACCCGGAGGTATGTGAGGAAGAGGGGGATTCTTTTAGGGCGGTGGTTGCGAGGGCGGGTGTGAGGGATGTGTTGCGGGAAATGCGGGAGACACATTCAAGGGCGTTCTGGACCACTGCGGGGGGTAAGTTGCGGTCCTTGGAGAACACGGACGTCTGGGATGTGCGGGAGTGGAATGCCTCATCGTGGGAGCAGATGCGACAGTCAAAGGAATTGGGAATAGGGGATGGAATTTTTGCAGGTGGGTGGGTGGGTGGATGTGTATTCTAGGTAGCTGTGGGAGTCGGTGGGCTTAAAGTGGACATCAGTTTCTAGCTGGTTGCCTGAGATGGAGACAGAGACGTCCAGAAAGGTGAGGGATGTATTGGAGGTGGCCCAGGTAAACTTGAGGTTGAGGTGGAAGGTGTTGGTAGAGTGGATGAACTGTTCGAGCTCCTCTTGGGAGCAAGAGGCAGCGCCGATACAGTCATCAATGTAACGGAGGAAGAGGTGGGGTTTGGAGCCAGTGTAGGTGCGGAAGATGGACTGTTCCACGTAACCTACAAAGAGGCAGGCATAGCTTGGGCCCATACGGGTACCCATGGCCACCCGCTTTGTCTGTAGGAAGTGGGACTAATGGGAGGAGAAGTTGTTGAGGGTGAGGACGGGTTCGGCTAGGCGGATGAGTGTGTCGTTGGAGGGGGACTGGTCGGGCCTGCGGGACAGGAAGAAGCGGAGAGCCTTGAGACCATCTGCATGGGGAATGCAGGTGTATAGGGACTGGACGTCCATGGTGAAAATGAGCTGTTGGGGGCCAGGGAATTGGAAGTTCTGGAGGAGGTGGAGGACGTGGGTGGTGTCACGGACGTAGGTGGGGAGTTCCTGGACCAAAGGGGAGAAAATGAAGTCCAGATAGGCAGCAATGGGTTCGGTGGGGCAGGAGCAGGGGGAGATAATAGGTCGGCCAGGGCAAGTGGGTTTGTGGATTTTCGGAAGAAGATAGAAGCAGTCGGTGCGGGCTTGGGAAACAATGAGGTTGGAGGCTGTAGGTGGGAGGTCACCTGAGGTGATGAGCTCATGGATAGTATTGGAGATGATGGTTTGGTGCTCGGGGGTGGGGTCATGATCAAGGAGGCGGTAGGAGGAGGTGTCGCAGAGTTGGCGTTTGGCCTCGGCGATGTAGAGGTCAGTGCGCCATACTACCACTGCGCCTCCCTTGTCTGCGGGTTTGATGGTGAGGTTGGGATTGGAGCAGAGGGAGGGGAGGGCTGCCTGTTCTGTGGGGGAGAGGTTGGAGCTGCTGCTGCCGCCAAATCCCGCTCCTCCCACTACCGACGCCACACCACCCACTGCTGACGGAACACCGCCCACCGCCGACGGAACTCCACCCACTTGGGTTGGAGGCGGGTGAAGGGGTCAGTGGAGGGAGGGTTAGGCTCCTGGTTAAAGAAGTAAGCGTGGAGACAAAGGCGGAGGAAAAACTGCTCTATGTCCAAACGTGACTGGTATTCGTTGATGTGTGGGTGGAGGGGGACAAAGGTGAGCCCCTTGCTTAGGACTGACCATTCGTCCTCAGTTAGGGGTAGGTCTGGGGGGATGGTGAAGATGCGGCATGGCTCAGGGTGGCTGTCTTCTCTGGGGTTGCTGGTTGTGGAGTTTGTGGGCGGAGCGATGAGGTTGTCAGCTGTGGGTGGGGTTCCGTCGGTGATAGGCGGTGTGGCGTCTGCGGTGGGAGGAGCGGGGTGGGTGGCAGCAGCAGCTCCAACCTCTCCCCCACAGAACGGGCAGCCTTCCGCTCCTTCTGCTCCAACCTTACCATCAAACCCGCAGACAAGGGACGCGCAGTGGGAGTATGGCGCACTGACTTCTACATCGCCAAGGCCAAACGCCAACTCTCCAACACCTCCTCCTACCACCCCCTTGATCATGACCCCACCCCTGAGCACCAAACCATCATCTCCAATACCATCCATGACCTCATCACCTCAGGTGACCTCCCACCCACAACCTCCAATCTCATTGTTTCCCAACCCCGCATGGCCCGTTTCTATCTCCTTCCCAAAATTCACAGACATGCCTGCCCTGGCCAACACATTGTCTCTGCCTGCTCCTGCCCCTCGAAATCATCTCCACCTATCTGGACTCCATTTTCTCCCCCTTGGTCCAGGATCTCCCCACCTACGTCCAGGACACCAGGCACGCCCTCCACCTCCTCCAGAACTTTCAATTCCCTGGCCCCGAACAGCTCATTTTCACCCTGGGCGTCTAGTCCCTATACACCTGCATTCCTCATGCAGATAGCCTCAGTGCTCTCCGCTTCTTCTTGTCCTGCAGGCCCAGCCAGTCCCCCTCCACCGACACACTCATCTGCCTAGCCAAACTCGTCCTCACCCTCAACAACTTCTCCTTCGATTAGACCCATTTCCTACAGACAAAGGGGGTGGCCATGGGTACCCGCATGGGCCCAAGCTATGCCTGCCTCTTTGTAGGTTACGTGGAACAGTCCATCCTCTGCACCTACACTGGCCCCAAACACCACCTCTTCCTCCGTTACATTGATGACTGTATCGGCGCTGCCTCTTGCTCCCAAGAGGAGCTCGAACAGTTCATCCACTTTACCAGCACCTTCCACCCCAACCTCAAGTTTACCTGGGCCATCTCCAATACATCCCTCACCTTCCTGGACGTCTCTGTCTCCATCTCAGGCAACCAGCTAGAAACTGATGTCCACTTCAAGCCCACCGACTCCCACGGCTACCTAGAATACACATCCTCCCACCCCACACCCTGCAAAAATTCCATCCCCTATTCCCAATTCCTTTGACTCCGCCGCATCTGCCCCCAGGATGAGGCATTCCACTCCCGCTCATCCCAGATGTCCGCGTTCTCCAAGGACTTCAACTTACCCCCCCCGTAGTGGTCCAGAACGCCCTTGAATGTGTCTCCCACATTTCCCGCAACACATCCCTCACACCCTGCCCTCGCAACCACCGCCCTGAAAGAATCCCCCTCGTCCTCACTTACCACCCCACCAACCTCCGGGTACAACGCATCATCCTCCGACACTTGCGCCATCTACAATCCGACCCCACCTCCCAAGATATTTTTCTATCCCCACCCTTGTCCTCCCTCTGAAGAGACCACTCTCTCCATGACTCCCTTGTCCGCTCCACACTCCCCTCCAAACCCACCATACCCGGCACCTTCCCTGCAACTGCAGGAAGTGCTACACTTGCCCCCACACCTCCTCCCTCACCCCCATCCCAGGCCCCAAGATGACTTTCCATATTAAGCAGATGTTCACCTGCACACCTGCCAATGTGGTATACTGTATCCACTGTACCCGGTGTGGATTCCTCTACATTGGGGAAACCCACTGGAGGCTTGGGGACCGCTTTGCAGAACACCTCGGCTCAGTTCGCAATAAACAACTGCACCTCCCAGTCGCGAACCATTTTAATTACCCCTCCCATTCCTCAGATGACATGTCCATCATGGGCCTCCTGCAGTGCCACAATGATGCCACCTGAAGGTTGCAGGAATAGTGACTCATATTCCACTTGGGAACCCTGCAGCCCAATGGTATCAATGTGGACTTCACAAGCTTCAAAATCTCCCCCTCCCCCACCACATCCCAAAATCAGCCTAGCTCGTCCCTGCCTCCCTAACCTGTCCTTCCTCTCACCTATCCCCTCCTCCCACCTTAAGCCGCTCCTCCATTTCCCACCTACCAACCTCATCCCGCCTCCTTGACCTGTCCATGCTCCCTGGACTGACCTATCCCCTCCCATCCTCCCCACCTATACTCTCCTCTCCACCTATCTTCTCCTCTATCCACCTTCGGTCCGCCTCCCCCTCTCTCCCTATTTGTTTCAGAACCCTCTCCCCATCCCCCTCTGTGATGAAGGGCCTAGGCCTGAAACGTCAGCTTTTGTGCTCCTGAGATGCTGCTTGGCCTGCTGTGTTCATCCAGCTTCACACTTTGTAATCATGCCATAATGTTCACCTCGCGTACTATTTTGACAAATAGAAGACAACCAGGAGCTCTGATAACATTTAATTATATGTCCTGAAAATACTACATCATACATATTAAAAGTTAGAATCAACACAAGAGCTAGTGTCATCATATAACCATTTTCTGTCCTGAAGGGCATACACCTCCACGTACAGGCTGTGAGAGACCATCTCAACAGCAGATCAGGTTGCATGAAATGGTAAAAACATGAACATGTCTCTTCATTTGGTAATGGCAAACTGATCATCAGACAAAACACTGTTTTTCTCTCCTAAATCACAATTGATTTGAAGTATGTTTCGTGTTCAAAGAGCCATCTTATTACATGAGGAAAGACTTAGTGATCTCTTTCATTTTGTCGCAATTGCAAATGTTAATCCAAATTCCTGGAATTTTTTCTATGTCATGAACGTTAGTTGTTATATCTAAGTGAAATGAATACAATCACAATCAAAAGCATTTGATAAATAAAAAATAAAACTAACATCAAGCCTTAATCACTGATCTATCTTGGCAAAACATACAAAAGTTCAGATTTCAAAGAGAATGACAGCAAGGCTGACATACAGTCCTATTTAATTACACAATTATAACTAGTTTATTAATTTGAATTAAACATTAAAATGCATTTAAATTGTTTCTGAGTGTTTATTGTTCAACAACCTCTAACCTTGTAATATTGGTATAGATTTCCACACTGCAACAGGCCCAAGGCTGGCAAACTGCCCAAAGGAAGATTCCAAGAAAAACATTGGTATTCCAACAAGACCCAGCATGAGAGAATAGGGAATAAGAAATACACCTGGAAAATAGAATAAAAGGAAGCTGAAACAGGGTCCATGGATGTGCCCAAGTTTATTCATGCAGTTTGAAATGAATGGTAACAAACAATTTTGTATCAGCAGAGAAATGAAGCATTATTATTGACTGCACAGTGTGACTGCCGATTAGAAGTTTACTCACTGTCTGAATATAAAATAAAACAGCCACAATGAACAAGTTGGCTGTCATCCTATTGCTTTGTTGCCAACAGCACAGTTCCTCGCACCTGTGAGTCTCAAATCACATCTGACAGACACTTAAAGCATCATTTTACACAAAGAAGTCATTGATACTGGAAGTGAAATCAACACCAGTGAAGTTGTCGCATTAATCACAGCAGAAACTTCTTACATTAATATTGCTCCAGGTGATGGAGGCTTAAGCATTCCTTTGGAAGCTGCAGAACATAAAACACTTAAACGCAGGGTTATTTGATTCTAACAGAAGTGACATTGTAGCCTATACATTCTTCCCTATTTTGAATCAAGACACAATGTCTATTTTGGACCCATCACTAGAACTCGTTTCAGGGGTTATCCCATTCTCTTCATTTTTGTGCCACTTTGCCTCTGAAAAATTACAGGTAAAATTCAGACCAGTGCTTCCTGCACCTACACCATTTTACAGGGTACAGAATAAAACTTGACAATAATGACAAGATGAGTGAAAATTTCCATAATTTTAGGCCCACTGCAGCATTTAAAGGAAATTCACCATCATAAATCACAATCCTACATGTCTGCCAAAGATCATTTATTTCAGTTTTGAATGCAATCAATTTAATCATTCTGACACTTTAATAGAAACATGCTAATCTTCTTTAAAATATAAATCTCATGCCCAGATATTCCCTGGTTTTGTTGATTTCATTCTGGAGCAGTCTTTATTCATTTCTTGTGACCCAGCTATTCATTGAGATGTTGTTAAGTGCAATGATTCTGCTGTGAGACAAGGAATCAAATCCAAAGACAAATTGTGAAACTGAAGCTTGTACATCTGGGAACTTCTAAGTTGGAACTAAAACTAACATTGACCTATACTGGATTGTTATAAAAACCTAATTAGATGACTCACGACCTCAGTTGAAAAGGTCACTGTCATCCCAAGTATTCTAACCTAGATAGGGTTCCAGCCTCAGACTCTTCTCAGAAATGCAAAAAATGGGGAATAAATATCTTAAAAAAAACAGTCTGGAGATCTGAAATTAAAACAAAAATTGTTGGAGAAACTCAGAAGGCCTGGCATCATCTGTACAGAGAATGCTTTATAATGTTATTCTATCACACAATGTTGGTAGTAGAAGGCAATCTTGCCATAATGTTAACTTCACATGCTATGTTGACAAGCAGAAAGCAGCCAGGAGCTGGTTCTATCAAGAGATAGTCGGAACTGCCGATGCTGGAGAATCTGAGATAACACAGAAAGCTAGATGAACACAACAAGCCATGCAGCATCAGAGGAGCAGGAAAGCTGGCGTTTCGGGTGGAGACCCTTCTTCAGAAATGAGGGAGGGGAACAGGGTTCTGGATAAATAGGGAGAAAGGGGGGAGGCAGATAGAACATGGATAAAGGAGAAGATAGGTGGAGAGGAGACAGACACGTCAAAGAGGCAGGGTTGGAGTCAGTAAAGGTGAATATAAGTGGGGAGTTAGAGAGGATAGGTCGGTCCAAGAAGCATGGACTTGTCAAGGAGGCAGGATAAGGAGATGGGGGTGGGGCTTGAGGTAGGAAGAATGGTTAGGGAGGTGGGGATGATTTTGGGATGCGGTCGGGGCAGAGGAAATTTTGAAGCTTGTGAAGTCCACATTGATACCTTTGGGCTGCAGGGTTCCCAAGCGAAATATGAGATACTGTTCCTGTAGCTTTCGGGTGGCATCATTGTGGCAATTTAGGAGGCCCAGGATGGACATGTTGTCCAAGGAGTGGGAGGGGGCATTGAAATGCTTCGCAATTGGGAGGTGTAGTTGTTCGTTGTGATCTGAGCATAAGTGATCCGCAAAACGGTCCCCAAGCCTCCTCTTGGTTTCCCTGATGTTGGGGACCGCTTTGTGGAATACCTGCTGTGTTCATCCGGCTCAATACCATGTTATCACTGGTTCTATCAACTCCATTATGATGGCACAGTGGCTCAGTGGTTAGCACTGCTACCTCATACCACCAGGGAACCTGAATTTGATTCCAGCCTCTGGCCACTGGCAGCATGGAGTTTGCATATTCTCCCCGTCTCTGTGTGGATTTCCTCCCATGGTCTAAAGATTGCGGTTAGGTAGGTTGGCCATGCTAAGTTGCCCGTGGTGTTCAGGGATGTGCAAGCTAGGTGGACTAGCGATAGGAAATGCAGGGTTACAGGTATAGGGTATAGGGTAGGGGGTGGGTCTGGGTCAGATAGTCTTCGGAAAGTCATGGTGGACTCGGTGGGCCAAATGGTCTGCTTCCACACTATGGAGATTCAATGATTCCCAGAACCTACATTTAATTAATAAGTAACAAATTAAAACCTGTGAGACTCACTTAATCTTTCACTATACACCATGGAGCCAATTGTCTAATGGTATCACTGGGCTGGTAATTCAGTGGCTGAGGTAAATTCCCAGGGATCCAGGGTTGAATCATGCAACAGTAGACAATGGAATTTGAATTCAATTTTTTTAAAAAATCAAATTTAATGAACAAGTTAAGAGATGAATGAAGACATTGTCAATTGTCTGGAAATCGCATTTAGTTCACTAATGTCCTTTAAGGACGGAAACTGCTATCCTTATCTAGTCTGGCCTGGCCTACATGTGACTCCAGGCCCAGAACAATGTGACTGATTCTTAACTGCTCTCTGGGCAATTAGGGATGGACACTAAATGCTGGCCCAGCTAGCAATGCCCTTATCCTGTGAATGATTTTGTTTTTAAAAAGCACCAATCATGCCTCTATTATTTACCGAGTACTATAAATGATTCCCCAGTTAAATGACATAAATGATCTGGATTTTGTTATCAATGGAGGTGATGGCATTCACGTCTGACCTCAAAAAAAGTTGCCTACAAGGATCTTGTCATTTCTCTAGTGTGGGTTCCCCTCTATGAGGTTACTGTGGAGCCAGTGCAAAAGGGATCATGAGGATTCCTACCATAGTGATGTCACCGAGCACAGGAAACAAACGATCATGTCGAAGAATTCACAGAAAGCAAACCAGGAGCATAGGAAATGGAAGAGGCCAATCAGTCCCATGAACACCTGTCCCACCATACAATGTGATTGTGGCTGATCTGTGGCCTAACGTTTGGCCCATATCCCTTAATACCCTTGCTTAACAAAAATGTATCTAACTTAGATTTAAAACTACCAACTGATCCAGCATCAGCAATCATTTGTAGACAAGAGTTCTAAACAACTATCACTTTTTGTGTGTCAAATGCTTCTTAACATCCCTCTCAATGGCTTTCCCCTAATTCTTAAATGATGCCCCCAGTTTTAGAATCGTCAAACAGTGGCAATAGTTTATCTTTATCTACTCTGTCTTTTCTTGTTAATATCTTCATGATTTCATCAGATCCCTTCCTATCATTCTAAATTCGAGAGAAAACAGGCATAATTTTTACAATCTCGCCTCATAACCTAACCCTTGAAGCCCAGGTGTCATTCTTGTAAAACCATGTTGTACTCACTCCAAACCCAATATATCCTTCCTAAGATGTGATGGCCAGACCGGCCCGCAGTACTTCACTTGTGGTCTAACCAAGGTTTTATATAACTGCAACACAATGTCTGCATCCTTGTATTCAAGTCCTTTCGATATAAAGGCCAGATTCCACCAGCTTTCTTGATTATTTTCTGCACCCATTCAGAGCATTTTAAAGACCTATGCACCTGAGCGCCAAGTCTCTTTGAATATCCACTATATTAAACTTCATGCCATCTAGGAAGTACCCTAATCTATATTTATTTTGGTCAAAACGAATAACCTCACACTTGCTTACATTGAACTTCATCTGCCATAGTTTTGTCCATTCACTTAGTCTATCAATATCCCTCTAATGTTATGCTGTTGTTTACATTGTCTACAATGTCACCTAACTTTGTGTCATCAGCAAATTTGGATATATATTTTTTATACTATTATCTTAGTTGTTAATTAATAATATGAATAAATGAGACCCTAACACAAATCCTTTTTGGGTCCCACTGGTCACGTCCTGCAAATTTGAGTACTACCTCATTATCCTTACTTTCTGCTGCCTGCTATTCAACCAATTTCTGAGCCAAATCGGTAATTTTCCCTCAATTCCATGGACTTCTACCTTAGTTAACAATCTGTATGTGCAATTGATCACATGCCTTCTGAAGTCTATACAAACAATGACCACTGACATTCCCTCGTCCACTACCTTAGTCACTTAAAAAAAAAGAGGTTTGTTGGGTGTTGTCTGCCTGTTATTCATCTATTCTGGCTCTCTCTGGTTAACTGAAAAATTTTGAAGTGCTCAGTTATTTTATTCTTGATCAGAGGCAGCAAACCCATCACAGATGCTAGGCTACTCATCTGTAATTACGTGATTTTCCTCTTTCACCTTTCTTAAAAAGCGGAGTAATGTGTGCAATTTTTTGATCCAGAGGGACAATTCCCGTAGCGAGGGAACATTGAAAGATTATAGTTCGAGCTCCCCTACTTTCTTACACGCTCAGATGGAAACGGTCAGGTCCCAGAGATCCGTTGCTCTTTAATTCTATTAGTAACCTCATTACTGATGTTTTACTTAGGTAAAATGTGTCCAAATTGTTTATAATTCAAATTTATGAAATTAACAGAAGGCAAAATAAAGATTGGTGCTTTTTGATCTATCTATCTATGATTGATAGATAAAGAGATAAATGCATTCCAACCATGGATTAACTACTGGAAAATATTAACATATAACTGTAAACACACACACAAACACACACACACACACACACGCACACACACGCACACACACCTAAAAACAAAGTATTGGCAAAACAATTCAATAGTTCCAGCCCTTAGGATACAATGAGTATTCCATTCATTTCCCAAGTCTTTCAGTTTTCTGATGCTTTCCTTCAGGTTTTCTTTTATTTGCTCACAGAAGATCAACATCATTGTCTTAGCTAACATTTCTGGCCCATTGTGATGGGCAGGCATAGAATGATTAGTTCACGAATGATAAGATCTGTCATCAGAAGCTTACAGCAAATGGTGGATGAAAATAACCAGCTTTCTCTAGTTTCAGATATCTTTACTGTGGATAAAGAGGGAGAGAAGGAGAGACACCATCTCTGCTTTCCAGAAGTCTGAAGGCTTTTCACGGTATTCCACTCACTCAGAGGATGTTTAGCTAATGGGAACCAATCAGAGAGCTGTTATCAGGATGCCAAACTTTGGCATTCACAACTGATCACAATTCCACAAAACAGTCGACCAATGTTGCAGGCTGAATGTCATCCTGGGTACAAACCCAGAAACTGACCACTTCTTAAAACCTACAGCAATGCTTACATAGTAATAATGTAAGGACAACCCACAATGCCTTTCAAAAACTTGCTATTCAAAACTACAACAATTCATTCCTCAGTCCTTTGTGGTAAAACAGTCCTTTTCTCACATTCAAAATTAAAGTACTTTTCTTTTCAAATGCAACATTTTTCAAGCATTCATGGCATGTGGACATCTCAGGTTGGACTGGCATTTATTATCTTTCCCACTTGCCCTTGATAAGGTGGTGTTGAATTCACATCATGAATAGCTGTAAACCAACTGTTGTATTATCCATAATGCTGTTAGAAAAGGAATGATAAAATTGTAACCCAACCACACTGATGGAACAGCAATATATTTTTAGGTCAGGACGGTGAGAAACATGGAAGGGAACTTGTAGATTATATTGTTCCCATGTACCAGCTATCCTTGTCTTTCAAGACTTAAATGGTTGTGAGTTTGGGAGGTGATATCTATGTAGTCTTGATAATTATTACAGTCCATCTTGAAGATCATACAGACTGCCACTACTGAGCTTTGGTGGTGGACTGGCTGAAAGTTTGCAGATGTGATGCTGTCCAAATGGCTGCTTTGTCTTGGATGGTGCCAAGCTTCCTGAGTGTCATTGGAGCTGCACCTATCCAGGGTATGTGTGGAGCATTCCATCACTCTTCTCACCTGTGCCTGGTAGATGATAGACAGGCTTTGGGGAGTCAGGAAGTGAGTTACTTGCTGCAGCATTCCTAGCCTCTGACCTGCTCTTGCAACCAGCATATATATGTATGAAGAGTTTAGTTCAATTTATGGTCAATCGTAACTCACAGGATGTGGATATTGAGTGATTCAGTGATTGTCGTGACATTGAATGTCACAAAATAATGGTTTGATTCTCTCTTATTGGAGGGGGTCATTCCCTGGCACTTGTATGGCATGAATGTAATTTGCCGCTTGTCATCCCGAATACGGATACTGTCCATATTTTATTGCATTTAAACATGGGCTGCTTCAGTATCTGAGAACCCGTGAGTGGTGCTGAACATGGTGCAGTAATGCACATTACTGTGGAACAAAGGAGAGTTCATACCTCAATACTCATTGATTCCAGTTTTGCTGGGGCTCCTGGATGCCACATTCAGTCGAATGCAGCCTTGATATCAAGGGTTGTCACAATCACCTCACCTCTAGAATTCAGCTCTTTTGCCCATGTTTGAACCAAGGCTGTAATGAGGTCAGGAGTTGAATGGCCCTGATGGAATCTAAACTGGGCATCACTGAGCAGGTTATTGCTGAGGAGGTGCTCCCCAATCGCAGTATTGATGCCACCTTCCATGAATTTATTGATCTTCAACTGAATGGCTGGGTTAGATTTTTCCTGTTTTTTTTCTGTATACAGTACGTATCTGTGCAATTTTAACAACGTTGAGTGGGTGCTGGTGTTGTAAATCAACTGGAAGAGCCCGATTATGGGAGCAGCAAGTTCTGGAGCACAAGTCTTCAATGCTACTGTTGGAGTGATGTCAGGGCCCATAGCCTTTGTAGCACCCAATGCCTTGAACTGTTTCTTGATGCCTCATGGAGTGAATCAAATTGGTTGAAGGCATCTGTATTGTTGGGGACATATGGATTATCCACTTGCCACTTCTGGCAGAGTACTGCAGCCAATTTTTCAGCCTTATCTTTTGCACTGATGTGTTGGGCTCAGAGTCTCCTCCAGTGAGTTGTTTAAATATCTACACCATTCATGACTGGAAGAGGTAGGACTGCTGAGCTTAGCGCTGATTGATTGGTTGTTTGGGATTGCTAAATATCATTTGCTGCTTTGCTATTTGGCATGTAAGCAGTCCAGTTTAGTAGCTTCACCAGATTGACATCTCATTTTTAGGTCTGTCTAATGCAAGTCCTGACATCTGCCCCTACATTGAACCAGGGTTGGTCCCTGTCTTGATGGTAATGGTTGAGTGGGGAATAAGCTGGGCCAATTAGTTTGCAGATTGTGCTGCTGTTGATGGCCCACAGTGCTTGAAGGATGACCAGTCTTGAGTGGCGACATCTGTTCGAAGTCTGTCCCACTTAGCATGGTGATACTGCCATACAACACAATGGACGGTATTCTCAATGTGAAGGTGGGACTTCATCTCCACAAGGACTGCGTAGTGATCACTCTTATCCATACTGCCACAGACAGATGCATCTGTAGCTGGCAGATTCGTAATGAAGTCGAGTATGTTTTTCCCTCCTATTGGCACTCTCACTACCTGCCACAGACCGAGTCTAGCAGCGATTCCTTTAAGACCTGACAACCTTGATCAGTAGTGCTGCTGCTGAGACAGTCTGGGTGTGAAATCCCTCACTGAATTCCCTCAACTAGTTTGTTCCTTTGCCACCTTCAGTGCTTCCTCCAAGTGTTGTTCAACGTGGACAACTACTGATTCATCACCTGAGGGAGGCTGGTATGTGGTATCAGCAAGAAGTTTCTGCGCACCCCCGCCCCCCCCCCCCCAATCCCCGCACCCCCATTCTACCAGATGCCATGACACTTCAAGGGGTCTGGAGTCACTTTTAAAGGACACCCAGGAAAACTCCCTCCCAAATATATAACCTCTACTGGATCTGTCTTGCAGGTGGGGCAGGACATATCCAGGGATGGTGATCATGGTGTCTGGGACATTGTCTGAAAGGTATGGTTCTATGAGGCTAACTTTGTCAGTTTGCTGCTTGACTAGTCTGTGAGACAGATCACCCATGTTTGGCACCAGTCCCCAGATATTAGTTAGGAGAACAGGTGTTCCTTGTTATTGCAGGTTTCTGCAACTAGATTGGTGCTGGGTGGTTCTTCCAGTTTTGTTTCTTTGAGACTTTGTAGAGTTCAGCATAGTTTAGTGGCTTGCTAGACCATTTCAGAGAGCAGTTGAGAGTCAACTACATTGTTGTGGATCTGGAGGCACAGGTAGGCCAGACCAGGAGAAGATTTACTTTTGTGAACAAGGTGGGATTTTCCCTGAAAATCTTAATTCTTAATTCCAGATTTTTAAATTGAATTTAAATTCCATCACCTGTTGTGATGGGATTTGAACAGAGATATGCAGAACATTAGCTGGCTTTCTGGATTAATACTCTCTTGATAATAACACTAGGCCACTACCTTTCCATCATAAGATGAAACATTATCTTGTTATGACACAGAGACAGATAGCCAAACCAAATTAGTCTTTCTAACTCTATTCGCAACACATCAAAATTAAACTATTCAAGTGTCCCAAAGATTACTCCATTGGACCCTCATCAGACTTCTGAATAACTGATATCAGACTTTGTGAATAATTAGTCCCAGGTACTGGTTTTGCATCTCAAATAAAAGATTCTTAAATTTGCAATTAGTTTAGCAGGAGTAACTGCAATGCGTTTGCCTACTCAACTTGTCGAAATCACATTGAATCCTCCTTGCATTCTCCCCATGACTCACAATCCCATCCAAATTTGTGTTGTCAGAAAATTCAGAAATGTTGTGTTTAGTTCCCTTATCCAAATTGTTCATCCATCTTGTGAATAACTGGGGCCAAGCATTGATCCTTGTAATACACCCAGGCCACTCGCCCCTGCCACACAGAAAAGAAAAGCTATTTATTTCTACTTTCTATTTCTTGTCCACCAATCCATTCTTAATCCATGCTTTAATATTGGCCTCTTATGAGGGGTCTTATTAAATCTCAGTCAATCTGTTAAACAATTGTTAACCGGTTCCAACACTAGAGAATCTAACCTTCATCCCTTGATGTCTAATGGTATTGCCCGTATCGAATTTTCCACTTTAAACATCCTGGGAGTAGCTATTGAACACAAACTGAACTGGACCTGCCACATAAAAACAATGGCCATAAGAGCAGCTCTAACAATATTGCAGAAGCTCAATGCAATCCAGGACAAAGCGGTTCAATTGATTGTCACCCCAACCACCACTTTCGCTGCACAAATGCACTGGCTCAGTAGGAGGCTATGTACCACCTACAAAATTCATGGCAATTACTCATCAAGGCTTCTTTGACAGCGACTTCCAAATTCAAATAATCTACAACCTTGAAATACAAGGGCAGCAGATCATGGGAACATTGCCTTCTGCAAGTTTCCCTCTCAGCCTCAGCCATCCTGACTTGGGACTATATCACTGTTGCAAGGTCAAAATTCTGGACCCTCTTCCTCACTGTACTTTATGTGTACCTACATCCTAAGGACTGCAGCACATCATAAAGGTGAAGATTGTCCAGGTCAAAATGTGTTGTTTCCCTGACATCAGGATTAAGGATATCTCAGAGAGAGTGCAGAATATTCTAAAAGGGTAGAAGGACTAGCACGGGGTCATTGTACACATTGGAATTAAAGACATAGGTAGAGAAAAGGATGATATACTGAGGACAGAGTATAGGAAATTATGCAGAAGTTTATAAAGGATGACATTGGAGATAGTAATGTCTGGAGTTCTCCCGGTGCCTCGAGCTAGAAGGGAATAGAAGGATAGAGCAGATGAATGTGCAGCTGAGGGACTGGTGCAGGGGAGAAGGATTCACATTTTTGGATCATTGACATCATTTCTGGGGTAGAGGTGACCTGCATGAGAAGGACAGATTGCGTCTATATGGAAGGGAACTAATATACTGGTGGGGAGATTTGCGAGAGCTGCTTGGGAGGATTTAAACTAATAAGTTGGGGAGGGGTGGGCGTTAAGACCCAGAGAGATAGAGATGAAAGAAATCAGTCTGAACTGATGGAGTTGGGAATAGTGTAAATAGGTAACAGCTTTTCACTGGGGTGTGGTAGTCCAATACCAGTGGGCATGGTTTTAAGGTAAGAGGGAAAAGCTTTAAAAGGGGCCAAAGTGGCAAAATTTTCACACAGAGGCAGGTGTGTGTATGGAATGAGCTGCCAGGGTAAGTGGTGGATGCTGGTACAAGAACAACATTTAAAAGGCATCTGGATGGGTATATGAGATAACAAAGTGGAGAGCTAATGAAAATGGTGGAACCAGCTGGATTCATGGAAGGCTCAGGTCTCTAACTCTGAGGTGCCCAAGATGGAGCCAAGGACCATTGGCAACATTGAGTAAGAGATGGATAGCTGTAAATATGCCATCCAGAAACAAGAAGCAGTTTCGCATGATGTGCCTCCAGATGCTGCTGGCCAAGGAGAAGTGCTATGACAAACAAAGATGGGGTTTCAGAAAGACTACAAGAAATGAGACACTGCAGCATCCTTTGCATTGTCGCCCTGCACCCCACACTCCAATACCTGGGGGAAGGAGAAGAACATGTGGACAGAACATTTCAAAGAAGCAGTCAAAGGGGGTCGAGGGGTTGGTGGGCATCAGGGTTGAGACAGAAATCTCACTAATGAGGGAGAAGGCATACTCAATGAGGAGAGTGATAGCAATGCCACAGAGGGACACAGAATGAGGTTTTAGCCAAGATTGTGAATCGATTGAGAAAAAAGGATAAAGTCACAGCTGGCACAAGTGTGGCTGCACTGTGGACCAATTTTGAAAGAATCAAGACAGCCAATTTCTGATCTGCTGGGGATAGGGAAAGTATGAGAAAGCTTCTGTAGAGTACTATCACGAGACAGAATTGGTGAAAGTCAATGACAAGGAGATATCTACAAGATCTTTATAATTGGGAGTAAAGCCATGCAGATGGAGTGAAAGAGATCACTGCACACTTTCCCTTATACTGTGGGATTAGTAGACTACTGCAAGCCCACATACAGGGGTAGATTGACGGGCAAAAACTCTAAGTACAACCCAGAGTACGGTGACATGAACCTGAATCTTAGATTCTTGTGGGATAATCTTATCTGTGCCACTGCCAATAGAGGAAAACCTGACAAGGAACTTTGGCAGAGATAATGGGAACTGCAGATGCTGGAGAATTCCAAGATAATAAAATGTGAGGCTGGATGAACACAGCAGGCCAAGCAGCATCTCAGGAGCACAAAAGCTGACATTTCGGGCCTAGACCCTTCATCAGAGAGGGGGATGGGGGGAGGGAACTGGAATAAATAGGGAGAGAGGGGGAGGAGGACCGAAGATGGAGAGTAAAGAAGATAGGTGGAGAGAGTGTAGGTGGGGAGGTAGGGAGGGGATAGGTCAGTCCAGGGAAGACGGACAGGTCAAGGAGGTGGGATGAGGTTAGTAGGTAGCTGGGGGTGCGGCTTGGGGTGGGAGGAAGGGATGGGTGAGAGGAAGAACCGGTTAGGGAGGCAGAGACAGGTTGGACTGGTTTTGGGATGCAGTGGGTGGGGGGGAAGAGCTGGGCTGGTTGTGTGGTGCAGTGGGGGGAGGGGACGAACTGGGCTGGTTTAGGGATGCAGTAGGAGAAGGGGAGATTTTGAAACTGGTGAAGTCCACATTGATACCATATGGCTGCAGGGTTCCCAGACGGAATATGAGTTGCTGTTCCTGCAACCTTCGGGTGGCATCATTGTGGCACTGCAGGAGGCCCATGATGGACATGTCATCTAGAGAATGGGAGGGGGAGTGGAAATGGTTTGCGACTGGGAGGTGCAGTTGTTTGTTGCGGACTGAGCGGAGGTGTTCTGCAAAGCGGTCCCCAAGCCTCCGCTTGGTTTCCCCAATGTAGAGGAAGCCGCACCGGGTACAGTGGATGCAATATACCACATTGGCAGATGTGCAGGTGAACCTCTGCTTAATGTGGAATGTCATCTTGGGGCCTGGGATGGGGTTGAGGGAGGAGGTGTGGGGACAAGTGTAGCATTTCCTGCGGTTGCAGGGGAAGGTGCCGGGTGTGGTGGGGTTCAAAACCACATTCGGAGTGGTGAGCATAATCCCAAGATCTCAGAGCACTAACTTAGTTAGTAATAGGAGGTGGATAGCATTGGTGTGTTGTGATTCTAAATAGTAGGGCATTTTTGATAATCATGACCTTGTCTTGTATTGTTGAGTTATCTTTCTGCATATTGTTGAGTTATCTGTCTCCTGTACTGTTGTGTTACTTTCTCTGTGCATAAATAAACACAGATTCCTTTGCCGTCAAATTTCTGTCTGCTGCCTTTTCATTACATCCTGATTAATAAGTCCAGAGTCCACAAAAATGGGTTGGAAGCAATTTGAACCTCTTAAAAGTCAAGGTTGAAACCCAAACCCTACATAACTTAGCCATTAAGTGCCACTGCAGAATCAGACATCAGGAACTGTCCCTGTCTCACAAAACCTGATGTCAAATAGTGCCTGTCTGGACAAGTGAACACCAACTATTTGATACTAAAGCCATCACAGCTAATGGATCTAACTTCAAGTGATAATCTTTTCATTTCAACAAGGAACTCAAGCAATTGGTTCCACCAGCATTCCACAGAGACTGATTGAGACTTTGTTCTTATCTTTTGCTCTTCTATACTTGTTTTAATATTAGTACCTGCTGACATTGCTGGCAAAAACTTTATTATTTTAACTGCTGAGGAACATTGCATAAAACTCGTAATGAACTAACCTTTGCCTGTTAAACCAAAAATATGACCACCCTGAACTGGTCTTCTCTAACTTGAACCATATAAATTAAAAAAGGGTACGCAAATTTATTTCACAATTTATTGACCATGCTGGGAACAGTTCTTGCTTAAATCTATGAAGCCACTTAATCAATTTCAACTTTATACTTTAGGATTTAACTGTGTCATGTCCAGACTGCAACATTTCTACGCTCTTCACAGTTGTAATGATGGCAAGCGCTGACAAGAGCAATGTCCAAGCCAACAGTCCTTATAAGTTGATGAAATTTCCTTGCGTTATGCTTTTCTCTCCCCCGTAATATGGGTTCAATACAGTACCTCCTCCATGTCTGTAAGCCAGGTAAGGGAATCTCCAGATGTTGCCCAGACCCACAGCACAGCCGACTGTCGAGAACAAGTAGTCAGTTTTCGAAGACCAGTTGCCTCTCTTTACTTTCTCATTATTTTTACGCACAGGTTTATTGATAACACTCTGGAGGCAGAGAGAAGAATTGACCAAATCAGGAAGTAGATTTTCTCAGTCTAAACCTCGGCAATAAATCTAACTCTCCCCCACTGTAGAAACATTTCTTTATTCCCGATTTTACAGCAATTACTTAGCAGCTAGGAAACATCGTGAACATTGCAGAGCGACTCTGCAGTTTACAACAGTTAAGATCCCCAAACATCTAGCACCTCTCAGGATTTTACATGTTTTGATAAAATACTCACTGTATCTCCCAGACAGTGTGTTTCCTGTTCATTCTGTGAGAGCTCAGATAAAGCCAAGTCCCTCTGGCCCATCATGGGGTTACAATGAATAATTTTTTCACTTGTTCAGGAGCTGGATTTTAACCACGAGGAGTAAATCTTGCCTAAAGATATTTTATCCTTCCAACATTCCAGACATCTGGTGAAGAACTATTCAGCTTCTTACCAGGTAAATGACTGCTGAGTCTGACAAGGCATATTGAAAAAAGGCAAGACCTAACTGCTCCAGTCTGGGTGGTTTCCAAGTTTCCTGACTATCTCTGGTGCTCATTAACTAATGTCCACACTTAAAAAGACTGATATGCAAGTATTTGCACTTGTTTCAGAACATTCAGTGACAGAATTCAGCTGTTTTGCATTATGTCATTCACACCAATGTTTTGAAATGAAGAGGTCACGATGTAGAGAAGAGGCCATGGCATGAATCAGCTTGTGCAGCCTTCAGCTTGGGGTGGCTGTTAATCTACTTTCTACCCTCCTACAATGATAATAAGGTCTTCCTGCTTCTCAGTTCCCATCCCACCTACTTAGCATCCAAAGGATCATAAAATACCATTTCTGTCACCCCCAGCACGATGCCACGTCCAGACACATATCCCCGTCCTCTCCCTGCTCAACATTCCACACTGTGGTCCACTCCTCCTCCATTCCCAAAAGCTCCCCACAATCCCATGGCCCCATTCAGTCTTTACCATCCAATGGTCAAACGTAGCTTCTAAGGCCCAGCACCCAGTTCAGACTCCAGTAGATTTACCAGAGGCTGCACTGGTGAGATTAGCCCAGCGTGGAGCTATGGCAGCAACTATGCCAGTGGAGGCACAGTGGGGCCAAAACCTGGTGGCGTGGTTCTGGCGACAGCTGTGCAGCTCCAGCACATGGCTGAGACTGGATACCTGATGGCAAAGGCGGTGGTGTTTCAAACTGTGGACTCAGGGCACCTGAGTGTTCGCAGACTGTGGGATAGCCTTGGTGGTTTTGCTTTTCTGGCAGGAAGGGCTCATGTTGGAAGTAGGGGAGCGATCTGGATGTTTCCTTTACTTGTGGCTGTTTCTTTTATTTTGCTTCGGCTTTTTAATCTGTTTTTTTGTATTCTAAGATGGCTCTGGAGAATGGCGACTTATACACTTTTCACTGTACTCCTGTACTCGAGTATGCATGACAATAAATTCTAATCATAAATGAGTTTGAGATGAAGCAGTGATTTGCCTGAACTTCTTTCAATGCACTAGACTATTCGCTGTTCACATTGTGGTCTCTGGTATACTGGGGAGACAGAGCACAGACTGATTGACCACTTCCCACAGCACCAATGCTTTGTCTGCTACAATGATCCAATGCTCCCAATTCAACTTGGGTGGTGTGATTGGCATAGTTGAATAGCTGAAGGTACATGGGGGCCTCAAGTTGTGGGAAGAGACTGGCAACATTGATAAGTACGTATGGGTGAAGTGGAACATATGAATGTGAAGCATAATTGATACTGAGTAATAGAAATCTGGTGCATTGAACAGTGAGAGAGGTTGTCATTGCAGGCAGTGGAATATGGAATTTGAAGATACATTCACTGACATTGATATGTTATCCAATGCCATTAAACATTTACTGACAGAATATTCCGAACCTCAAGGGGATAGTGTAGGGGGATGGGCTTAGATTAGTTCACAGGTCGGTGCAACATCAAGGGCCGAAGGGCCTGTTCTGCGCTGTATTGTTCTATGTTCTATGTTCAAAAGCCAAATCCAGCACATTGACCTCAACAGTTATCGGCTCACATTCCTTTCACAGTGTCTGGGCCTCCTGACCCCTTGTGGTGAGAAGGTCTCTCTCTTCCCTTCCGTCTCCCACGCAAAAGTCTTCAGCACCACATCCAAGCACCGAGGAACTTTCCCCCTGGTCTGTGCCTTCATTGATTTGGTATTCTCTTACTCAGAGATAATTCCCAAAAACTTTCAGCATCTTTAGCGCCCAGGAGGCACCTCCCCTGGAAGTGATTGAATTGGTTTTAAGAAGTACAGGCTATGGTTTTAATTGATGTTAGCCTGTCAAGAGCCTGTTTCCTGACTGAGCCACACTGAGCAGATGGTTTGTGGTGTGCGTCCATGTTACAATCACGGAAGTGACCGAGCACCACAAAGTTTTCACCTCGGTTCAACGTGGGTAATTGCAATACTACACCAAAAAGTAATGAGAGATGGAGAGTTAATTTCTGGCCTTACTGGTAATGCCTTACTCCCAAGAAAAAAATGTTTTAACATGTGGAGCATATAATCTCAGTGGAATTGGAACAAGAGTGAATATTCAAAAAGCAAAGTAAACGTATAAAATTCACTGCCAATCCTTTGGAATGTCTTTAGGTTTTTGGTACAACAGGCCATTCCATTTTGAGCCTACAGAACTCTGCTTTATTTGAGCTCCTGATTTATGTAGCTTCACTTGATGTCATCGCCCTTCAAAACACTGGCGTTGGCAAAATTTCTGACGCAAATTAACTGCAATTTGGAACTCAGTGTTCTGAAGCTGGTCCAAATTAAGTGCTGAGGCTGCAGTTTGGGGAAGGTTTTGGCAAGATATCCTCAGAACCTGACATTCTCTGGTTCCATTTCCAAATGATTGATGTATCGATCCATTATCACAATATCCTTAATACCTTATACTACACAAATTGGTCATTTCACTCCTAGTAAAAACTTTGCCTACAGAAAAATAATGTCTTTCTCGTACCAAATCAGCATGGCTAATCACTGCCTTCTCATTCAATACTTTTATGTTTCAAAAATAATTTGGTGTTCTATTTTAATTTAGCCATTGTGATCAAGAGGTCACTGGCCCAAAATAGATAGGAAAGGGGGCAACCACCTGGAAACCGATATCCATTTCAAGCCTACCGACTCCTGCAGCTACCTAGAATACACCTCCTCCCACCTTCCTGCAAAAATGCTATCCCCTATTCCCAATTTCTGCACCTCTGCCACATCTGCTCCTGAAATGAGACATCCCATTCCCGGACATCCCAGAAGTCCTCGTTTTTCAAGGACCGCAACTTCCCCTCCATAGTGGTCAAAAACGCCCTCAACTGTGTCTCTTGCATGTCCCGCAACTCATCCCTCACACCCCCTCCCCACAACAGCAACCAGAACAGAATCCCCCTCATCTTCACGTACCACCTCACCAACCTTCGGATCCAATGTATCATCCTCCGGCACTTCTGCTATCTGCAATCTGACCCCACTACCAAAGACATTTTTCCCTCCCCACCCATATCCCCCAGGGGGACCACTATCTCTGTGACTGCTTTGTCTGCTCCACACTCCCCACCAGCACTACCATCCCCAGCACTTTTCCCTGCAACCGCATGACGTGCTACATCTGCCCCTACACCTTCTCACTCACCCCCATCCCAGGTTCTAAGAAGACCTTCCACATCTGACAGATGTTCACCTGCACATCTGCTAATGTGGTATACTGCATTTGGCCTCCTCTACATTGGGAAAATGAAGCAGAGACTTGGGAACCACTTTGTGGAACACCTACACTCAGTCATCACAAATGACTGCACCTTGCAGTCACAAACCATTTTAACTTCCCCTCCCACTCCTTGGACGGCATGTCCATCCTGTACCTCCTGCAGTGCCACAACGATGCCACCCAAAGGTTGCAGGAACAGCATCTCATATTTTGCTTGGGAACCCTGCAACCCAATGGTATCAATGTGGAATTCACAAGCTTCAAAATGTCCTCTCCCCTAGCCACATCCTGAAACCAGCCTCCCTAACCTATTTCTCTTCCCACCTCGTTGCTCCTCCTACGTCAAACCCCAATCCCATGTCCTACCTATTTGCCTCATCCCGCCTCCTTCGCCTGCCCATCTTCCCTGTACTGACCTATCCCCTCCCTAACTCCACAATTACACTCACCTTTACTGGTGCCAACACTGCCTCTTTGAGTTGTCTGTCTCCTCACCACCTATTATCTCCTTTCTCCATCTTCTATCCACCTCCCCCTCTCTCCCTATTTATTTCAGAACCACCTTCCGCTCCCCAATTTCTGAAGAAGGGTCCAGACCTGAAACATCAGCCTTCCTGCTCCTCTGCTGCTGCTTGGCCTGCTGCGTTCATCCAGCTCTATACCTTGTTATCTCAGATTCTCCAGCAGTGGCAGTTGCTTCTACCTCTTTACCATAGAGGGGTAATACCCTTTCTCAGAGAGAGAGTGCCTGATACAATGTAAATATTGTGGAAATTAGAAAAAGCTCACATTGTGCTTTTAATAAGGCATGTTTTGTTAGCAAAATTGATCTATACTGCAAACCGAATTCTGTGCATCTTTCTCTGCCTCACTGACAAGAACACTTGGGTAATGTGTTTTTAGTGCATAAACTGGTTGAAGTGTCCCTGGATGATCTTTGATTCAACGGCTTAGCATAGCCTCTCAAGCTGAGTCCCACCAAATGGGAACCCACGAACATCCAATCTGACCCTGTAATAAAACAGTGGCCGCCACATGTGATGGCCAGGATTCAAGTGGGTGAAGGTTTCTAACTAGTGATTGGGCTGTAACCACGTGTTTGTAACATGTGAAGGACAAACAACCCAGAGTTAGTACAAGATTTGGGAGCCACAGAAAACAGGGGCAAGAATGTCGAATGCAGGGTCAGAAGACCCACGAAGGGTAAGAAGATGGATATTGGGATTGAGATCTACAAGGATACAGAGAAGCCAGAATCAAGGCAGGGTCCTGTGAGGTAAGAGATAGTGAAAGAGGTCAGGCACCCAGAGTCACAGAAAAGCTAATAAAGCTGCTATTATAGTCTACCATGAGTGAACTATACCACAGGAACGTCCGAGGATCCAACACTAAAGGCTATTCTCACAGCCCTGTCCCCACCTTTTGCCTGTAACCTTGCAATTTCTTTTCTCCTTAGGTAATTAATCCCATTGGCTTTGAAGTCCCCAATTGATTCTGCTTCCATTGCATTCGAGAGTGATCAAGATGAATAACACATTAGTCTGCTTTGGCTGATGATAATTGAGGCAGTAATATTGGCTAGATCACGGGGGGATTTTCACAACTGGATGCCACTCCCCATCCCCCCCCCCCCCCACCCCCGAAAAATTGCGCCAATTGCAAGTTCTCCGATTGAAAGAAGGAAGTGGCTAATTTCGCAGTACCTATCGCAAGTGCCACCAGAATAGCAGTCAAATCTTATCCATGAGATCTTGGAAATGGGGAATGGGCCACAATTTTCTAGTCTGGTAATTCTCAAAACACTTTCCATTGAAGGATCCCTTTTCAAATGACTTCATAATCATGATTCCTGCATCTAAGTTATAATTCTTTATAATGCTCATAAAGTGAAATGAGGCATATGGAGATTATTAATAATCCCTCCCTGATGTTAAGGTGGGTCTACCCCACAGCGCATGGAATGCAACAGTTCATGAAGGCAGCTTCTTGAGAACTACTTTCTCCAGGGCAGTTGGGAATGGGCAATAAATTCTGGTCCAGTCACTGATGCCCACCTCCCAAAGAGTGAATAAAAAAGAATGCTTTTGAGTAGGTGAATATTTACTAACAGATATCAATGAGATGGGCATGCCTGCTTCTGGCTGCAGAACCTGTCTGTCTTATTCAGTTACAAAGTTAGCAGGAGAAACTCAGCAGGTTTAGCAGCATTTGTAAAGAGAAAGCAAAGTTATTGTTGTGGATCCAGTGCCTTTCAAGGGTTAATTCAGCTTTCTTTCCACAGATGCTACCAGATCTTTGTTCTTTGAGAAGGTGACCAAACAGATAGATGAGAGTAAACCGGTTGATGTGGTGTATATGGACTTCAGCAAGGCGTTCGATAAGGTTCCCCACAATAGGCTATTGTACAAAATGCGGAGGAATGGGATTGTGAGAGATATAGCAGTTTGGATCGGAAATTGGCTTGCTGAAAGAAGACAGGGTGGTAGTTGATGGGAAATGTTCATCCTGGAGACCAGTTACTAGTGGTGTACCACAAGGGTTGGTGTTGGGTCCACGGCTGTTTGTCATTTTTATAAATGACCTGGATGAGGGCGTAGACGGATGGGTTAGTAAATTTGCAGACGACACTAAGGTCGGTGGAGTTGTGAATAGTGACGAAGGATGTTGTAGGTTGCAGAGAGACATAGATGAGCTGCAGAGCTGGGCTGAGAGGCGGCAAATGGAGTTTAATGCAGACAAGTGTGAGGTGATGCACTTTGGTAGGAGTAACCAGAGGCAAAGTACAGGGCTAATGGTAAGATTCTTAGCAGTGTAGATGAGCAGAGAGATCTCGGTGTCCATGTACACAGCTCCTTGCAAGTTACCACCCAGGTTGACAGGGCTGTTAAGAAGGCATACAGTGTTTTAGCTTTTATTAATAGAGGGATGGAGTTCCGGAACCAAGAGGTTATGGTGAAGCTGTACAAAACTCTGGTGCGGCCACACTTGGAGTATTGTTTACAGTTCTGGTCACCGCATTATAAGAAGGATGTGGAAGCTTTGGAAAGGGTGCAGAGGAGATTTACTAGGATGTTGCCTGGTATGGAGGGAAGGTCTTACGAGGAAAGGCTGAGGGACTTGAGGCTGTTTTCCTTAGAGAGAAGAAGGCTGAGAGGTGACTTAATTGAAACATAAAATAATCAGAGGGTTAGATAGGGTGGATAGGGAGAGCCTTTTTCCTAGGATGGTGACGGCGAGCACGAGGGGCCACAGCTTTAAATTGAGGGGTAAAAGAAATAGGACAGATGTCAGAGGTAGTTTCTTTACTCAGAGTAGTAAGGGAGTGGAATGCTTTGCCTGCAACGGTAGTAGATTCGCCAACATTAAGTACATTTAAGTCGTCATTGGGCAAGCATGTGGACGTACATGGAATAGTGTAGGTTAGATGGGCTTGAGGTTGGTATGACTGGTCGGCACAACATCGAGGGCCAAAGGGCCTGTACTGTGCTGTAATGTTCTATCTATGTTCTATGTATGTTCTATGTATGTTCTATGTAGATCACGAGTGGTTAGCGAGTCACAAACATGACTGCGGAAGTATAGAGGGCAAGGTAGTGATAGACTGACCAGACCCTGTGTTACAAAGACAACGTGCTTCTCTCCTAGCAGGTAGAGGGGGAGGTGTCCAAGGTCATCAGCAGCTTGGTAGAACAAAGAGTCTTATACCCTGTAGCATCTACCAATAACTTGCCAATGCAGCTGGTTAAGAAACCAGATGGCTCTTGGCAGCTATCCATTGATTACAGGGAACTAAATAAAACCAGCCAATCACAGCACTGGCAGTAATAACTAGCAGCACAACCATGATGATGGAGGCCTCACACGTAAAATATCACACTGCACTGGAGATTAGATGGGTTTTGGCCCAAAACCCTCCACTGACACTGGCAATTAAACACACCTTCACATTTCAGGGCCAACTCCACCCCAGAACTAAAAATTCACACGAGAAGGTGTAGATCAGGAGGCCCCAGGTCTCATCCTTGTAAATATGATAGCTCAGCAGAAGCACAAAGCAGAAGGGAAGCCAATCAAGACTATAACTTGTTTGCCCCTCCCCAGGGATGATAGCTCACTGCCTTTCTTTCTGGGGTCAGTGGGATACCATTGAGACCATATCCATGGTTTTTTTACTAAAACTGCCCCACTCTCCGACTTCCTTTAAAGAAAAGCCCTGGGATAATCGACTGAACAGGACACAGACACTGTTGCTGAATTAAAACAGGCAGTACCGGAGGACCCTATGCTGCACATACCTGATCCAGAACTTCCCTTCACTTAGAATTTGCAGCCACAGACGCCATACTGGCAGTCATACTTCTCCAAGAACAACACAATAAACTTGGACTAGTAGACTATGCCTTCCAGACTCTTTCTCCAGTGGAGAAGCACTTTTTAGCCATGTTGTGGGTAGGAGAACAGTTTGCTGATACTATCAGCCTGAACCCGCTACCCAATCTGATAGAACACAGCCCCACTCAATTTTTGCTCAATGGCAGGGTTAAAGATGGTACAGTCAGCCAAAAATCATGTAGCACGCTGGACCTTAATGTTACAAGGTCGCATCATTGTACCAAAGTGCCTACCTTCTTTGTCAAACATCTAAGCTATGGATAGAACCCCATGAGTGTCACGTAGTGGCAAAGTATGTTCCCAAAGGACTATTTGCACCAAGACAAAGTGAAGGAAGACCCAAAGGAATCTGGGGAACAGGAGAATGCACCGTCCCCCCCAACATTGCCTGTAGATTGAACCTCTATGGTGGATGATGGACACTGAAAGACATGGTTGTGGTATATGTGGATTTGGAGAGACAGAGGTGAACCCCTACTAATGTTAGTGCTGAAGCTCCCCAACAAAATGAGCACTCAGGCTACCAAGCCAGCAGCTGTAATCTATACCATCAGCCCCCTGAAAACCATCCCCCACCAGCAGACAGGCACTCAGACAGCGTGTATATCTGTAACAGTTTAACTGATGTCCTGCCTCTTTGGGAAGTATAAGCCTTGTGTAGCAAGTGGAGGGGTAAGTTAAGTGCTAAAGACAACTTGATGTGAAAGATGGACAGTATGTCGTTCTGGTCCAGGGCTGAAATCAAGTGATTTCTCAATGTCACAATGTCCTGGGTCAACAAGGGACACAGCCATGACTGACAGAATTAGAAGATTCCATTGATGTTCAGAAATGGGAAAGGACATAAAACATTATGTCAAGAATTGTATTGTGCCCAGAATAATCTAAACAAATATGCCAATAAAAGAGGGTTAAGGCATAATAAGTAGATCTGTGGACAGACCTTTAAATAGACTATGATGGTCTCTAACATCTTGTAGAAGGGGATTTAAAGATATCTTTGTCTTTGTGGGCATGTTGAACAAATGAGCAGAGGCATTCCTTGTTCGAATGATCGCTGCTAAAGTTGCAATGAACATCTGAATTCAGCACATTAATATTAGATAGGGTCTTCCCCACAATATAGTTTCAGACTATACCAGCATTAATTGGCAGGAGTCCTTATGCCCCTGATCTATATGGTTTTCCCGCTGGAGGCAAGTGGATGCGAGGACAGTAAGTCCACGTCAACAAATTCATGACGTTTGGGTGTAACAACCAGCAGGTTGTGTGTAAGAAAACAAATGGGTGCTCACATTATTGCTACAGAAGCCACAACTGATGGAATCACGGGATTGTGTTTGTGGGCATAAAAAGAAAAAAAATCATAACATCAAGAATTGTGTCATCTACACTACGAAAAATCATCGAACCCTTACATTGTGGAAAGAGGCCATTCAGCCCATTCAGTCTACGGTGACCCTCAAAAGAGCATCCCACACAGAGCTGGTCTCACACTTGTAACCTGTAATTGGGCAGTAGTAGCCTGTAACCCTTCATTTCCTAAATCAAAAAAAGATGCCACATGAAAAAATGCCATGCGGATTATATTACGATGCAAGTTTGGAATAACCATAGAAACATTTGGATGGCAGAAATACAAATTTACACCACAAGAGCAGACAAACGTATACACGTGAAAAAATGCAAACAATCTCATGAAAAACTAAGGCAAAATGCATTCAAGTCTTTTATGTTGATAAACATTGTCCATGATGTGAAACAAACCTAAAACCTCATAAACAAAAGCAGTGGTCCTCTCTGCTCCAAGGATATAACTTTTGCAAGAAAGTAGGCCATTTTCAAAAAATGAGCTAAACAATCAGAGATTAGAGTCATTGGGTCGTATTGCATGGAATCAGACCCTTCAGACAAACTAGTCCATGCTGACCATAATCCCAAACTAAACCATCCCCACCTGCCTGTGCTTGGCCCATATCTTTCCAAACTTTTCCTATTCATGGAATTATCCAAATGACTTTTAAACACGCCATCCACTACTTTCTCTGGTAGTTCATTCCGTACGTGAACCACTCTCAGTGTAAAAAAATTGCCCCCATGTCTTTTATTAAATCTTCTCTTCTCACTTTAAAAGTACACCCCTACTTTCAAATGCCCCCACCCACTCGGGAATAGATCTTTGCCATTCACCTTATCTGTGCATGTCATGATTTTATAAACTTCAATAAAGTCACTCCTCAACATTCTATCCTCCAGTGAAAAAATACCCAGCTTTTCTAGTCTATTTTTATACATCAAACCCTCATAAGAACATGAGAAGTAGGAGCAGGAGTAGGCCATCTGGCCCTTCAATCCTGCTCTGCTTTTCAATAAGATCCTGGCTATTCTTTTCGTGGGCTCAGCTCTACTTATCACCCACTCGTCATTAAAGTTAACCCTTAAGTTTCTATAAGATACCCCCTCAGTCTTCTAAAATTCTTCTAAATTCTAACAAGTACAGTCCCACTCTACTCAATCTCTCCTCATAACCCAACTCTCTCAACTCCAGAATCAACCAAGTGAATATCCTCTGCACCTCCTCCAGTGCCCGTACATCTTTCTCATTTAAGGAGACCAATACTCTGTGCTTCACTCCAGGTACTTTGCTTCACCAGCTCTGTATTCACCTGTAGCATAACCTCCCTGTTTTTAAACTGCACCCCTTTAGTGATGAAGGACAACGTTCCATTTGCCTTCTGAATTAATTGCTGCACCTGCAAACCAACTTTTTGTGATTCATGCACAAGGACATCCAGGTCATTCTGAACAACAACATGCTACAATTTTTCACCATGTAAATAATAGCACATTTTGCTGTTATTCCTATCGAAATGTATGACTTCACATTTACCAACATTGCACAAGCTCAACATAATGTCCCAAGTGCTGTACTGAAAGGTTTGAGCAATGAAGGCAAGCATTAACTTAACTGTCCTGTCTACTTATGATACAAATTTCAAAGAATTATATCCCTGAACCCCAAGCTCTCGCTGTTTTACAACATCACCCAGGGCCCTACCATGAATTGTATAAGTCCTGTCCTTCCTTATATGAAAGAAACAATACTGGTTATGTATGCAAAACAATCTCTACTTCGTACAAAACACCATGAGAAGAAGACTTCTACCTTCTGAGGTATATTTGTATACTCTAGCAGCAAGCCAGGGATAGAGGTGTTGACCAGTGAACAGGGTGCTGTGTTAAAATTGCAGGCAATACATAGCTCAGAGCTTTTTTTTGTGAGCAAAACATAGATGGTCTGCAAAGTGGCCACCTAATCTACACCGAAAATTGATGGCAAGAACGTTATAGAAGGTGAAGACCTAGAAGCTATCATTATCACTAAGGAAGCAGTGTTGGGCAAGTTAATGGGGCTAAAGGTAGACAAGTCTCCTGGCCTTGATGAAATGCATCCCAGGATACTAAAAGAGACAAAATGGGAAATAGCACGCACTAGTAATTATTTACCAAAATTCACTGGAGTCTGGGATGGTTCCTGCACGATTGGAAAACAGCTAATGTGACACCACTGTTTAAAAAAGGAAGTAGACAAAAAGCAGGTAACTATAGGCCAGTTAGCTTAACTTCGGTAGCGGGGAAAATGCTTGAATCTATCACTAACGAAGAAATAGCAAGACATCTGGATATAAGTTGTCCCATTGAGAATACCCAGCATGGGGTCATGAAGGGTAAATCATGTTTAACTAATTTTGTGGAATTTGTTGAGGCTATTACTTGCATAGTGGACAATGGGGAACCTGTGGATGTGATGTATCTGGATTTCCAGAAGGCATTTGATAAGGTGCCACACCAAAGGCTGCTACATAAGATAAAGTTACACAGTATTATAGGTAATGTATTGGCATGGATAGAGGATTGGTTGACCAGTAGAAAGCAAAGAGTAGGGGTAAATTAGTGTTTTTTTTCTGGTTGGCAGTCAGTGGCTAGTAGTGTGCCTCAGGGATCAGTGTTGGGACCACAACTGTTTACAATTTATTTAGATGATTTGGAGTTGGGGACTAAGTGTGGTCTGCCAAAATTTCCAGATGACACTAAGTTGAGTGGTAGAGCAAAGTGTGCAGAAGACACTGAAAGTCTACGGAGGGGTATAGCTAGTCTAAGCGAATGGGCAAAGGTCTGGCAGATGGAGCACAATGTTGATAAGTGTGAGGCCATACATTTTGGTAGAATTAACAGGAAAATGGGCTATGTTTTAAATGGTAAAAAATTGTAGTACGCTGCTGTGCAGAGGGACTGGGCTATCTTTGTGCATGAATCGCTAAAAGCAGGATTACAAGTGCAGCAGGTAATTAAAAAGGCAAATGGAATTTTGCCTGTCATTGCTAGAGGGATGGAGTTTAAATACAGGGAGACTATGCTGCAGCAGTATAGGGCCCTGGTGAGGCCACACCTGGAGTACCATGTGCAGTTTTGGTCTCCTTACTTGAGAACGAATATTCTAGCACTGGAGAGTGTGCAGAGGAGATTCACTCAGTTGATTCCAGAATTGAGAGGGTTGGATTATGGGGAGAGACTGAGTAGTCGAGGATTATACTCATTGGAATTCAGAAGAATGAGGGAAGATCTTATGGAAACATATCAGATTATGAAGGGAATAGTTAAGGTGGAGGCAGGGAGGTTGTTTCCACTAGCAGGTGAAACTAGGACTAGGGGGCATAGTCTCAAAATAAAGGGAACCAGATGTAGGACTGAGGTCAGAAGGAACTTCTTCACCCAAAGGGTTGTGAATCTGTGGAATTCCTTGCCCAGTGATGTGGTTGAAGCGACCTCGCTGAATGTTTTTAAGGCAAGGCTAGATCAATTTTTGAACAGTAAAGGAATTGAGGGTTATGGTGAGTGGCCAGGTAAATGGAGATGAGTCTCAAAAAGATCAGCTATGATTCTATTAAATGGCGGGGTAGGCTTGAGGGGCCAGATGGCCTACTCCTGCTCCTAGTTCTTATGTTCTTATGTTCATTTCCCCAATGTACAGTAGACCTCATTGTGAGCAGCAAATGCAGTTGACTAAATTGTTGGAAGTGCAGGTAAAGTGTTGCTTCATCTAGAAGGTATGTTTGGGCCCTTGGATAATGGGGAGGGAGGAGTTAAGTAGGCAGGTGTTGCACTTTTGCCGGTTACAGGGGAAGGTGCCATAGGGCTGTGGAGCGGTGTCGGGGGTGAAGGAAGAGTGGACCAGGATGTCCTGGAGAGAACAGACCCTAAGGACAGCAGACAAGGGAGGAGAGGGGAATATGTGTCTGGTGGTGGTATTTCACTGGATATGTTGGAAATTGCATCTGATGATCCCCTGGATGTGGATGCTGTTGGGATGATAGGTAAGGACAAGGGGAACCCTATTGGTTTTGCAGGAGGGAAGAGAAGGAGTGCAGGAAAAAGTGTGGGAGATGGGTTGGACCCGGTTACTAAAGTTACTAAAAAGATTGATGATGGCAAAGCCACTGAACACTAGTTAATTGGATTTTAATAAAGTCTTTGACAAGGTACCACATGTTAGACAAATTCGTAAAATTAGGTCACGTGGGTTTCAGAGTGAGCTTGCCAATTGGATGCATAATTGGCTTAATGGTAGTAGACAGAGCGTGGTGGTGGGGTATTGTTTTTCATACTGGTCGCCTGTCACTGGTGGTGTTCCGCTGGGATCATTCCCAGGTCGTCTTTTATTTGTCAGCTATAGAAATGATTTGGATGAGAATATAAAAGGCATGGTTGGGAAGTTTGTCATCTGCAAATTGGTGACAGAGTAGACAGTGAAGAAGATTTTCTAGGATTACAAAGTGATCTTGATGAAATGGGTCAACAGGCTGAAAAATGGCAGGTTCCAATCTGGAAAAAAGCGAGGTATTGCGTTTTGGTCCAACAAACAAGGGAATGGTCTGTATAATTAATAGTAGGACCATTGGTAGCATTGTAGGACAGAGGGACCTAGGGGTGCAGGTACTCAATTCTTTGCAGTTTGTGACACAAATAGACAATGTGGTTAAAAAGGCTTTTGGCACGCTTGCCTTCATTGCTCAGTTCTTTGAGTGCAAGAGTTGGGAAGTCATGTTGACGTTGTACAGGACATTAGTAAAGCCTATTTTGAAATACTGAGTCCAGTTCTGGTCACCTAGTTATAGAAAGCATAATATCAAGGTGAAGAAGGTTCAGAAGAGATTTACCAGGATGTTATGAATGGTTTGAGTTATAAAGAAAGGCTGGATAAGCTGGGACTTTCTTCAATGGAGCATGGAAGGTTGAGAGGTAAATGTGATAGAAGCTTATAAAATAATGAGGGGTGTAGATAGAATTAATGGCAGTTGCCTATTCCCTTGGATGGGAGATTTCAAAGCCAGGGGCCACATTTTCAAGGTAAATGGAGAGAGACTTAAAAAAGATATGAGGGATGAATTTTTTACTGTGTGGAATGAACGTTCTGAGGAAATGTGGATGTGGGTACAACTACAATGTTCAAAAGACATCCGGATAAGTACATGAAGGGAAAGGTTGGAGGGATATGGGCCAAGCGCAGGGAGGTGGGACTATTTTGGTTTGGGATTATGTTCAGCATGGACTGGTTGGATCCAAGTGCCTGTTTCCATGTTGTATGACTCTGTGATTTACCTTCCATCACATGTAGTATTTCAAGGAAATTAAAGATCCCTTTGAGATGTTAATGGCCCAGTATCAACATTGATATAGACTCACAATAAAAAATATTATGAATAAAAGTCTCACTGGTCTTTATAGAAATCAACCTTCCACATTCTTCCTCAAGCAGATTACCTATCTCAGATTCTCCAGCATTTGCAGTTCCCATTATCTCAGTAAACAATTAATACTTCTTTTACATTTTTATATCATGGGTTAAATGTGGTGAAAGAAGAACTTGGGGGAAGAGGTGTTACAAAGGCCATGTAGCCAGACTGGATTAAAATTGAAGCCTTTGTGTAGCTCCAAGCACAAGATATAAGTGACCGACTCAGGGAGAGGCTACAGAAACAGAATTTGCTGGAAAAGCTCGGCAGATCTGGCAGCAACAGTGAAAAAAAATTAGAGTTAACATTTCATGTCCGGTGACCATTCCTCCAAACTAATGGAAAATTTTGGTTTATATGCAAAACTGGGGAGGAGGATGGGAGAGGGACTAAATGTTAGGATGGAGCCCAAAGAGAGAGAAGGGCAGTTGGATAAATAAAGGAGTTGATTACAATCTGGTTCGGAGGGTGGATAGTTGTTAATGGGGATTGTTAGTGACTAATAATCGGGGGTGTGTAATGGCAGGCTATATGATAACAAGAGACAGTCAGAACTGCTGATGCTGGACAATCTGCGATAACAAGGTGTGAAGCTGGATGAACACAGCTGGTCAAGTAGCCTCAGCGGAGCAGGAAGGCTGACATTTCAGGCCTAGACCCCATTTTCTGTAGAAGGGTCTAGGCCCGAAACGTCAGCCTTACTGCTCCTCTGATGCTGCTTGGCCCGCTGTGTTCATCCAACTCTACGCCTTGTTGTATGATAACAAGGCCTGGTATGGGAGGGAGAGGGGGGCGAGGACATGGGAGAGTTTAGGCCCTAAAACTATTGAACTTCATATTGAGTCCGGAGGGCTGTAGTGTTCCCAAGCGGAAAATGAGGCGTTGTTCTTTCAACTTGTTCTGAGCTTCGCTGGAACACTGCAGCAAGCCATGCAGCATCACTTGCACACTCTCGACTTTTCTCACCAACAGCTTCACAACACACTGGCTCAGGTTTGCACCCTACGTGGATTCCAACTGAAATTGCATCACTCATGTTTTGAATCCTCCCAGGATCACAGATATGACAGAAATCCCAGCTGCTCTTGTCACATCCTGAGATCCACATTCAGTACCATGGACTTCACATGCACAATCTTGAACTTTCTCTCCAACAGCATCGCAACAGACTGGCTCAGGGCTGCACCACTCCACAGTTCCTCTGGCTCATTCGTCGTGTTAACAAGAAACTTTTTCCTCAGCTTTCAGGAATCAAGGCCCACAGGATGCAACAACTCAAAAATACCCATGGCCCTCTGGAACCTTCTTCTCCTCCCCTTCCCTCTGACTCCATCCCTTCTCTCAACAACCCCCCCCCCCACCTCCTGTTGTGTATTTACCATCTCTCGTAGCCTTCTGCTTTCCAATGTTGAATGTTCTGTACTCAGCAAAGGCCTTAGCTTTGTTCCTCTGCATCCCTACTATAACAAATTTTGGGCATGACATGACTTTGAACTCTTCTTCTGCAGCCTTTCCCTCCATGCTCATTTCTTAGGACAAGAGTCCTCTCCCTATCCCACAGACCCCTTTGCCCAGTTCCCACACTCTCCCTCTACCTCAACCCCTCCTTCTGGCCTTTTACCTGCACGGGATCTAACATTGAGAACTATTGAGGTGATATTATCGCCTCAATTTTTCTGCCCAACCCCACCCTCGCCAAATCCAACCTATTTCTCTCCAAACTGACTGCCCTCCGTCCACTAGATCTAACCTTGACTTTGTTATTAAGCTTGTTGATAAGGCAAGTGCTGCAGTCTGGCGTACTGATCTCTGCATTGCAAGAGATTGAGAGCCAGCTCTCAGATACCTCCTCCTATCTTCCTGGACCATGACCCAATCATGAAATATCAGGCCATTGTATCTAATGCAGTAATTGATCTCATTTCACCTGGTGGCCCTGCCCCCACAACTAACTCCATGTTGATAGTCCCCCAGCTCCACACAGCTCATTTCTACCTCCTTCCAAAAATTCAAACAGGACTGTCCAGATAGATACATTGTTTCAGTTTGCTCCTGCCCCACAGAACCCATCTCTTCTTACCTTGACTCAGTCTTCTTTTCGTTGGTCCAATTCCTACCCACGTACAGCTGTGATTCTTCTGACACCTTACACCAGTTTCAAAACTTCCAGTTTACTGGTTCCAGCCACCTCCCCTTTAGCACGGATGTGCAATCCGTTTACACATCTGTTCCCCTCCAGGAGGGTCTTAGGGCTCTCTGCTTCTACCTGGAGCAAAGACATGTACTGTTCCCACCCACCTCCCTCTTACACTTGGCTGAGCTCGTCCTCAACCTCAACAACTTTTAACTCCTCTTATCTTCTTCAAGTCAGAGTGGTTGCCTTGGGTACCTGCATAGACCCCAGTTACGCCTAACTCCTACGGGGTGGGGGGGGGGGGGGTACATGGAACATTCCTTGTTCCAGTCCTATTCTGGCTCCCATCCACAACTCTTTCTCTGATATATCAATGATATCATCCACGCTGCTTTCCTCTCTCATCCGGATTGGGAAAGTTCTTCGATTTCGCCTCCAATTTCCACCCTGCCCTCACTTTCACCTGTCCTATCTCTGACTCCTCCCTTCTCTTCCTGGATGCCTCTGTTTCCATTTCTGGGGATAGACTGGTCACTAATATCCACTATAACTCCACTGACTCCCAAGCTACCTGGACTATACATCCTCACACCCTGCATCCTGTAAATCCCTCCCTATTTTGTGCATATGAACTGAGGTTTCCCAGCTAACATCAGTTCTGAGGAAGCTCATTGAACCCAGAACATTAACTTTGTTTTTTTTTCTTCACAGATGCTTCCAGAGCTGCTGAGCTTGTCCAGAAACTTACGTTTTGGTTTCTGATTTACAGCATCCACAGTTCTTTCAGTTTTCATTCAAGGAGAAGCTAGTCAGTTCAATTTTAGTTCATTTCAGTTGCAGTTGTTGTCCATTTCTTCTACTTCCAATATAATAGTGTTATATTTGCTGTTAACTTTGCACATTTGAGTGGTATATTTTAAGAGAAACTTGTACTATAACTTACTGCTATGAAAGAAATTTTGATTTGTTACTCAAAAGCATTCTTCTGCAGTCAGCACTTATGAACAGTCGTCCTTCAGTCATTAATATCCATGTCTTTACAATAGGACGTTCAGATCTCATGACTTAACTGGGGAGAGTTCACCGATAATCATGCCTCATGGTTTCATAAGCTTTCATAAGATGCAGAAACGTATAAAATATCAATGAGACACTAAATGGCCCATTTGCTTCCCAGGCTAAAATCAACTCACACCAGGTCTCATTAGTAACAGAAAATAAAGAATAAAAAACTATTTGTTGTACAAGTCCAGAAAAAATGGAAAGCTCTATAATTTAAGCAATTTAAATAATACGCCTTCAAACCCCAAAAACACACACATCTTCAGTCACATTAAAAGCATTAAAAACAAAAGAAAAAGGCTTTAACCCATACACCACACATGATAAATGAAAACAGGCAGAGTACACAAAATTCCAAAGATCATAAGTTCAGACCACAACATGGAAAACTATTTTCTTCACAGTCCCTCTGATTTTTGCATTAATGAGCCAGCTTTGTCTGTACCCACTATTGTGCTTTGATTCAATGGTTGAAGTGACTGGATTTTTTTTGTACAAATTCTTTGTTTTAAGCTGTCTTTGGTTTCCTGTGCATTTTCCCTCACAGATAAAGGGAGAGGGGGAGGGAGGGAGAGAGAGAGAGAGAGAGAGAGAAATGGAGAAAGCAAAAGACAGGTAGGCAGACAGCCAAGATAACAAAGTGTGAAGCTGGATGAACACAGCAGGCCAAGCAACATCTCAGGAGCCCAAAAGCTGATGTTTCGGGCCTAGACCCTTCATCAGAAAGGGGGATGGGGAGAGGGTTCTGAAATAAATTGGGAGAGAGGGGGATGCGGACCGGACACCTTCCACCCCAACCTCAAGTTCACCTGGGCCATCTCCAACACATCCCTCACCTTCCTGGACCTCTCAGTCTCCATCTCAGGTAAACAGCTAGAAACTAATGTCCATTTCAAGCTCACTGACTCCCACGCTACCTACAATACATCCCCAATTCCCAATCCTCCGCCTCCGCCACATCTGCTCCCACGATGAGGCATTCCACTCCTGCACATCCCAGATATTCATGTTCTTCAAGGACCGCAATTTTCCCCCTGCAGTGGTCGAGAATGCACTTGACCGCGTCTCCCACATTTCCCGCAACACATCCCGCACACCCCGCCCCTGCCACAACCGCCCTAAGAAGATGCCCCTCGTTCTCACATACCACCCCACCAACCTCCGGATACAACGCATCATCCTCTGACACTTCCGCCATCTACAATCCGACCCCACCACCCAAGACATTTTTCCATCCCCACCCTTGTCTGCCTTCCGGAGAGACCACTCTCTCCGTGACTCCCTTGTCCACTCCACACTCCCCTCCAAACCCACCACACCTAGCACCTTCCCCTGCAACCGCAGGAAGTGCTACACATCCCAGGCCCCAAGATGTCTTTCCATATTAAGCAGATGTTCACCTGCACATCTGCCAATGTGGTATACCGTATCCACTGTACCCAGTGTGGCTTCCTCTACATTGGGGAAACCAAGTGGAGGCTTGGGGACCGCTTTGCAGAACACCTCCGCTCTGTTCGCAATAAACAACTGCACTTCCCAGTCGCGAACCATTTTAACTCCCCCGCCCATTCCTTAGACGACATGTCCATCATGGGCCTCCTGCAGTGCCACCATGGTGCCACCTGAAGGTTGCAGGAACAGCAACTCATATTCCACTTGGGAACCTTGCAGCTCAATGGTATCAATGTGGACTTCACAAGCTTCAAAATCTCCCCTTCCCCCACTGCATCCCAAAACCAGCCCAGCTTGTCCCCGCCTCCCCAACCTGTTCTTCCTCTCACCTATCCCCTCCTCCAACCTCAAGCCGCACCACCATTTCCTACCTACGAACCTCATCCCGCCTCCTTGACCTGTCCTTCCTCCCTGGACTGACCTATCCCCTCCCTACCTCCCCACCCATACTCTCCTCTCCACCTATCTTCTCCTCTATCCATCTCTGGCCCTCGTCCCCCTCCCTCCCTATTTATTTCAGAACCCTCTCCCCATCCCCCTCTTTGATGAAGGGTCTAGGCCCGAAACGTCAGCTTTTGTGCTCCTGAGATGCTGCTTGGCCTGCTGTGTTCATCCAGCTTCACGCTTTGTTATCTTGGATTCTCCAGCATCTGCTGTTCCTATTATCTCTAGACAGACAGCTAGATGATTTCTGTCTACAGGTTCAGGATGCATTTCAATCTTTGTTGCTTTTGCCACTGACAGATTTTTATAAAACAGAGCAATGCAACTAATCAGAATGTTGTTGACAGGCTGAATTTCCTAAACTTGAAAGAGTCTTGGTGTGTTATTCTGTCTGAAATTCTCCACCTTACCAATCCCAAAAATCAACATGATGCAGCACAATGGAATTGGTTACAACCCCAATTTTCAAGTTGCTAAACTCTCCTGGTTTTTATCAATTATAGCATTCCATCTTCTATTTCAGTTCATGGGTCCCAAAATGAAAATTATGTGGTATCTTAATTTTTTTAGCCTATTAACCCAATAAACCTAAGTCAATACTTCCCCCATAGACTGAGTATTTTTTTTAAATTTAAAATTGCTGTTTGAATTTGGATTCTGTTGCATTCATACATATGATAGAATTCATTTGTATCATGGTCATTGTTTTCCCATTGATTACTCTGCCTTACTTTACAATTCCAGATCTTATATCTCTAAACAGTTTTATCTCTTGTTTGGTTCACAGCATATTGTTTCAGGAAACCATCATGAAAGTACTCTGCAGATTAATGTTCTGAACAATCCTTGCCAATTTGTGACTCAGGCCAAAATGAGGTTGTCGATAATTTCATCGTACAACACATCAGACTGGAGGTGCCAAGTGAACCACCCTTGCTCCTATTTCCAATGTTCTTATTTGATTGATCCAGTAAATGTGAAGATTAAAATATCACACAATTATTATTTTGGCCTTAAAACAGTCATTTCTTGTTTAATGATAATGGGAACTGCAGATGCTGGAGAATCCAAGATAATAAAATGTGAAGCTGGATGCACACAGCAGGCCAAGCAGCATCTCAGGAGCACCAGTCAACTCTGCCAAGCTCCTCCATCACGTCTCTGTAGTTGTCCTTATTCAGCTGTATTTCCATTACCTCTGATTCTACCTCCTTCTTCTTATGCTCAAGGTCGTGATCTCTGCTAGGCATTCCTGTCAAATTTCTCTGTTTAGAATCTAGACGCTTCCTTTCTCTTTCCTGGAATGTGAGTTTAACTGTTAAGGCCAGTATTTGTTGGGCATTGAATTGAGACACTTGCCAGGCTATTTTGGAGGGCAGTTCAGAATCAACCATGTATCTATTGTCTTGTACACCAGACTGGGTAAGGATCCTGGGCCCTGACAGGACTCAGTGAGGTATAAATTTCACAATAGTGGACCCTGACAGGGCTCAGTGAGGGACAGATTTCCCAATCCCGAACCCTAACTAGACTTAGTAAGGGTTAAACCACAAATTGAAGGCAGGATGTGGTGGAGACATATCTGCTGGCCAGTGAAGAATTGCCGTCCATTTACTTGAAGACAGTAGGAACTGCTGTGCTGGAGTCTGAGATAACACAGTGTGGAGTGGGAGGAACACAGCATGCCAAACAGCATCAGAGGAGCAGGTAGGCTGACATTTCAGGTCGGGACCCTTCCTCATTTTTCTGAAGAAGGATTCCAACCTGGAACGTCATCTTTCCTGCTCTTCTGATACTGCCTGGCCTGTTATGTTCCTACAGCTCCATACTGTGTTATCTCCATCCATTTACTTGTTCTGTTTGTATCACTTCTACTTATCATGGAAGGAAATCCAAAACTTCAATGTCAAGATCCTCGCCAGCTTATATCAGAATAACCAACTTTATGTTGGATTTCTCTTTATTGCATCTCTAATTTGAGCCACTGCTGACTGAGATTACAGACTTAGGTTTGGATTGTTCAACAATCCCTTCCAACTTGTGTACTGATTATTGTTGGGCCCTCTAACAGTAGGTACCTTTTCTTGTTTAATGCTTCATTCAGTGGTGGTACCTACTGTTAGTTTGAGATTTCTGAATACTTCAAAGTACATAGCAAAATACGGCAAAGTCAATGATAATAAACTGTGAAGCTGAATGAACACAGCAGGCCAAGCAGCATCTCAGGAGCACAAATGCTGATGTTTCGGGCCTAGACCCTTCATCAGAGAGGGGGATGGGGTGAGGGTTCTGGATAAATAGGGAGAGAGGGGGAGTCGGACCGAAGATGGAGAGAAAAGAAGATAGGTGGAGAGGAGAGTATAAGTGGGGAGGATGGGAGGGAATAGGTCAGTCCAGGGAAGACAGACAGGTCAATGAGGGGGGATGGGGTTAGTAGGTAGGAAATGGAGGTGCAGCTTGGGGTGGGAGGAAGGAATGGGTGAGAGGAAGAACAGGTTAGGGAGGCAGAGACAGGTTGGACTGGTTTTGGGATGCAGTGGGTAGAGGGGAAGAGCTGGGCTGGTTGTGTGATGCAGTGGGGGGAGGGGACGAACTGGGCTGGTTTTGGGATGCGGTGGGGGAAGGGGAGATTTTGAACCTGGTGAAGTCCACATTGATACCATTGGGCTGCAGGGTTCCCAAACGAAATATGAGTTGCTGTTCCTGCGCCAGCTTCAAAATCTCCCCTTCCCCCACCGCATCCCAAAACCAGCCCAGTTCATCCCCTCCCCCAACTGCATCACACAACCAATCAGCTCTTCCCCTCCACCCACTGCATTCCCAAAACCAGCCCAGCCTGTCTCTGCCTCCCTAACCTGTTCTTCCTCTCACCCATTCCTTCCTCCCACCCCAAGCTGCACCTCCATTTCCTACCTACTAACCCCATCCCCCCTCATTGACCTGTCCGTCTTCCCTGGACTGACCTATCCCCTCCCTACCTCCCCACCTATACTCTCCTCTCCACCTATCTTCTTTTCTCTCCATCTTCGGTCCGCCTCCCCCTCTCTCCCTATTTATTCCAGAACCCTCACCCCATCCCCCTCTCTGATGAAGGGTCTAGGCCCAAAACGTCAGCTTTTGTGCTCCTGAGATGCTGCTTGGCCTGCTGTGTTCATCCAGCTTCACACTTTATTATCTTGGATTCTCCAGCATCTGCAGTTCCCATTATCCCCTCTACGGCAAAGTCAGCATGGTTTCATCAAGGGGATGTCATGTCTGGTAAATCTGTTAGTATTTTTTGAAGTTGCCTTTATTCAGCTGTTGTACCATTACCTCTGATTCTATCTTCTCCCTCTTCTGCTATGCTAGTGATCTCTACTAGGCATTCCTGTCAAATGTCTTTGTTTGGAATCTCGATGTTTCCTTACTCTTTCCTGGAATGTTGGCTTAACTGGTAAGGCCAGTATTTGTTGGGCATTGAACGGAGACACTTACCAGGCTATTTCAGAGGGCAGCAAGTAATGAGCAGTGGCAAATGGAATTTAATCCAGAAAATTGTGAAATGATGCTGTTTGGAAAAACAAGGGTGTACATGTTGAATGGTCAGACCTTAGGAAATGCAGAGGATCAACACAACTGTAGAAGCCCTAGCGTGCAGAAGAAGGCCATTTGGCATTTTGGGGCTACACTGACCCTTTGAAGAGCATTCTAGACAGACCAACCTTTCTCCCCTATCCCTGTATTTTTCATGGCTAATCCATCTAGCCTGCACATCCCTGTAGGGCATTTTAAGCATGGCCAATCCACCAGCACACATTTTTTTAGATTAGATTAGATTCCCTACATTGTGAAAACAGGCCCTTCAGCCCAAGGTTAGAATTGAACCCGGGTTCCTGGCACTGTTGGAGGAAGCAGTGCTAACCACTGAGCCACTGTACCGCCCAATGGCATGCATGTCTATAGATATTTGAAAGCAGCTGAACAGGTAGCTGTAGTAGATCAGAAATCAAATGGGTTACTTGCTTTTAATTTGTTAGACATAGAATAAAAGAGCAAGTAGGTTATAATGAGGCTGTATATAATGTTAGTTAGACCACAAATGATCATCACAGTATAGGAAGAATATGATTGCTCTGGAAAGGGTGCAGAGGAGATTCACCAGAATGTCTTCTGGGCTGGATCGATTTAGCCATGAATGTTTCTTAGAGCAGAAAAAGCTGAGGGGAGACCTGATGGAGGTATGCAATGATCTGAAGGCCAAAGACAGGATAGATAGGATGAAACACTTACCCCTAGTAGAGGGGTCAATAACCAAGTGGTGTAGTTTTAAGGTAAGCAGCAGGAAGCTTAGAGGGGATTTGAGGACTAGGTATTTACTCCAAAAGGGGTAAATATCTGCAACTAATGTCATAAAAGGGTGATAGAGGCAGGAACCCTCAAGACATTTAAGAACTATTTAGATGAACGCCTGAAACACAACAACATACAAGGCTATAGGCCAAGTGCTGGTAAGTGTAATTAGAACAGATAGATGTTTGGAGGCCAGCACAGACAAATGGGCTGAAGGATCTCTTTCCATGATGTATAAACTCTATGGCTCTTAAGAACATTTGAGGAATGAATATTTCCAGCTAATATCATAAAAAGATGTAACATCTCCTCACTGCCAGCAGGCACAGTGTGATCAGCATCCAACACATTCTCCACCACAGCCAGAAGAGCCAAGTCCTTTTTTCCAAACATCATCTCATCATCGTCCTTGATGAATGTGTTAATCCTTGTGAATAACAAGAAAGCAGAGAGACACAATCATTTGCTTTGTCCTGCCTTCTAGGCAGCAAAGAATAACTGTGAGAGATGAAGATCCTCATCAATTAGCCTGAAATATTTTACAGTGGCACTTACACCAATGCCCACTTACTGTAACTAACAAGAACAAGACATTTCATGGGCAGCATGGTGGCTCAGTGGTTAACACGGCTGCCTCACAGCGCCAGGCGACCAGGTTTGATTTCAGACTCAAGCGTCTGCCTGCATGGAGTTGCACGTTCTCCTTGTGTGTGCATGGGTTTCCTCCAGGTGCTCCGGTTTCCTCCCACAGTGCAAAGGTGGGTTAGCCATGCTAAATTGCTCATTGCATGTTCTGTAGGAAATGCAGCAGTAGGGTAGGGGGCAGGTCTGGGTGGGATGGTCTTCGGAGGGGGTGTGTCAGTGTGGACTTGATGGACTGGTTGGCCTGCTTCCACACTGTAGGGATTTTATGGCAATACAATTAATCCAGAGATGGTAGGGACTGTAGGTGCATTTATAAACACAATTAATCCAGCGCTTCTGTTGTTTCACATTGACATTTGGAAATAACTGGGGATAAATCTTAGGAAAGCATTTGAACTCCCACATCCTCAGCAACGAAGGACTATCTACAGTATATCAATTAAGTAATTTATCCTTATTCTTGTGAAGATCCATGTAATTTATTTTTACGAGAATGTTTATTTCTTTCATTTACTTTCAGTGCTTTGCCCTTGGCACATACCATGCAGCCAGCTTAGACCAATAAGTTCCAGAGTAGTAACCATATGGAGTCTCCATACAGCGCTGAAGTGATCGATAAAATTGATCCAGTAAATCCCAGCCTGAAAAGAAATTAAATATTTGAAAATACGCTGCACCTGAACACTATAAAGCTCTCCATTCAAAATCAACAATGTCGAGGATGCACTTTTGTTCAGCAAACTCCAACTTGATGAAGCTATTTCACTGCTATCTCTCTGGTCCACTGTAGCCAGAATAATAAAATACAAGTGAAAGAGATTCCCATTTAGCTGTTCCTGTTTGAGGTATTTGCACACCCGGTAACTCTGATCCTCCTCTTTTTACCTGAAATTGATTGACATTGGCCCATTACCATGTTGACATGGATAGATGTAGCAATAAGTTTAGTCATCAGTTGCCACTTGATTTGAGGATGATATCTGCTAAGGGTCATGAGTTTCTGCCATAGCTTTTACTGTTAACTTAAAAGATTGCTACTTAGCTGTGTCTAAAGATCACATCATAATTATAGTCGAGGGAGGCATTCAGTGCATCCTGATTTAACAGGGCTTGCCAACAACCGAAAATTGCAGTATCATCATCTTTTCAATGATTTTAAGGTTTTAGTCTCCATCATTCAATTAATAAATTAATTTCACATCTGGATCATCATTTGTGATGTTGAAAAATTTCCAAACATTCCTGAATCATGTTTAGAGTTTGTAAACAGCAATCCATTGAACAGGGAGATGAAGAAAGTGTGATGAACTGAGTCAAACTAACATTCAGACAGATACTTACCAAAGTGGCCAGCCGATATCAACAGAGATAACAAGATGTAGAGCTGGATGAGTACAGCGGGCCAAGCAGCATCAGAGGAGCAGGAAAGTTGACGTTTTGGGTCTAGATTCTTCGAGGCCCGAAACGTCAGCTTTCCTGCTGCTCTGATGCTGCTTAGTCTGCTGTGTTCATCCAGCTCCACACCTTGTTATCTCGGATTCTCCAGCATCTGCAGTTCCTACTATTTCTGAAGCCTATATCAACTGAATTGATTTCAAACAATGTGACACAATGTAAATCTGCTTCACAGTTACAACCCTGAGTTCCATCTCTTTCACCAGACTCTGTATTTATAACAGCAGATAGGGAAGGATTATTCAGTCCCACATCATTATTGCACCGTATGATATAACTGGAAAGACCACAAGGACCAAGCAAAGTAGGACAAAGTGTCTTCTTCATTCTTTCATCCTCATCTATGCCTGATTGCAAAAGATTATAACAAGCACTGCACATGAAAAGGCATCAAATTATGAAAGGATAACATACTTGTGTAACATAGATAAATTCAAGGAAATAAAACAACACGCATACATTAGTTGTCAAATAAAGCCGCTTTGATCGTAGAAACAAAGGCAACTGGTCCAGCAGGTTGTTAGGATTGTTTCTGTGAAAAGAAAATGCTAAAGGAGATCCAGAATTCATCATGGTCTTAGCAGACCCACCACTGGAGAAATCAAAGCCCTGCAGCCCAAAATGCTGCTGGCTACCGTATCCATATTTCCACTCTCTGAAATGCTGAAGGAACTTGGTCAAGTTGTTGGCCCTTTGCACGATTATAAACAAAATGTCACTGCAAAGTGGTCTTAATTCATGTTTCCGACAAGAAGAGAGGAAACTGATAATCCAGCCATTGTGGAGAAGCTTCCAAAGTTCATGGTGTGGCTTTTATACTGTGGCTTGAAGATTATCCAGTGAGATGCCCTGAGGTCAAAATGGAGAGAAGGCCAAAATATCAATATCAAAATATCATTGGGGGCATTGCATTCTTCCTTCCAGGACAAAAGTGGACCTGACAGCAATGGATGACTTAATTACAATTTTTTTCTTGGGATTTTAATAACTCAGAAGGAAAAATCGGTAAGATTGGCGAAAGGAAAAGAATAGAGAGGGATTTTGGAATGTCTATGAGACGGTTCTTTTTAATTTTGGAGTAGCAGAGCCCACAAAAGAATAGGCAGTTCTGGATTTAGTGATGAGTAATGAGGCAGACTTGATTGGGAAGCTTAATGTGAAGGAACTGCCAGGGGATAGTGACCACAATATGATAGAATTCATCCTGCAGTTTGAGAAAGAAGATACTGGATAGGCATAATGGCATTACAACTGAGTAAAGGGAATGACAAAGACAGGAGGAAGGAGCTGGCCAGAGTTGATCGGAAGGGAAGTCTAGCAGGAAAGACAGTGGAGCAGCAATGGCAGAAGTTTTTGGAGGTAATTCGGAAGGCACGGCAGAAATTCATCCCAAGGAAGAAGGAACATACTAAGCGAAGGTTGGGGTAACGACGGCTGGCAAGGGAAGTCAGAATAGCATAAAAGTGAAAGATTAGTGGGAAGTCAGAGCATTGGGAAGACTTTAAAAGCCAGCAGAGGACAACTAAAAAAGCAATAAGATGGAAGAAGATGGACTATGATGAAAAGACAGCTAGTTGTATAAAAGATTGCAAGAGTATTTTTAAATATATGAAACATAAGAGAGACATAAGAGTGGATATTCGATAGCTGGAAATGGAGGCTAGTGAAGTGGAAATGGGGAACAAACACACCAGTCGTATATCAGAACTTGAAGAGAGTCAGGGGTCAGAGGTCAGTGTAATGGCAATCACTAAGGAGAAGGTGCTGTGGAAAGGTTGAAAACTGGATAAATCATCAGGACCAGATGGATATACGCCAGAGTTAGCTGAGGAGATTGTAAAGGCAATTGTGGTAATCTTTCAGGAAACGCTGGAATCAGGGAGGATCATGGAAGACTGCAAAATGGCCAACATAACACTCCTGTTTGAGAAGTGAGAGAGGCAGAAGATTGTTAGCCTGTCCTTGGTCATTTGTAAGATTTTGGAGACCATTATATAGGAAGACACTGTGGAGCACTTGGAAGTGTATGGTAAAATAGAGCTGCGTCTGCCCGCTTCATCAACGGAAGGTAACCGACAAATCTGTTAGAATTCATTGAGGAGGTAATGAGCAAGTTAGACAAAGGAGAGCCAGTGGATGCAATTTATTTGACTTTCCAGAAGGCCTTTGACAAGGATGCTGTCAAATAAAATAAGAATCCATAATGTTAGGAGAAACATACTGGCATGGAAATAGGATTAGATGACTGGCAGAAGGCAGAGAGTGGTACTAAAGGGGCCTTTTTCAGGATGGCGGTCGGTGACTAGTGGAATTCCACAGGGGTCAGTGATGGGACCATAGCTATTCACATTATACATGAACAATTTGAACAAAGGAACTGAGGCCATTGTTGTTAGGTGCTCAGGTGACACAAAGATAGGCAAATGGAAAGACAGCATTGAGGATTTGGAGATGCTGCAGAAAGACTTGGAGAGGGTTAGAGATTAGGAAAAGTAGTGGCAGACAGAATACAATGTTGCAAAGTGTAAAGTAATGCACATTGGTAGGAAGAATAGAGGTGCAGACTAGTTTATAAGTGGAGAAATGTTTTGGAAATCTGAAGCACAAAGGGATTTGCAAGTCCTGGTTCAGGATTCTTTTAAGGTTAACATGCAGGGCATCAATATGACGAATGGCAGGTGTCTTTTCGCTAGGGTGGGTGATTTCAAGACTAGAGGGCATATTTTAATGGCAAGAAGACAGTTTGAGAAAGGACATGAGGGCAACATTTTTTAGACAGACAGTGTACGGAATGAACTACTAAAAAGAAACGGCAGACGTAGACGTGGGTACAGTCACAAAATTTAAAAGACATTAAGGCTCTTGGGTAGATTTGTAGCTCAGGTTGTGGTTGCTGTGGTTGGTTTGCTCACTGAGCTGGTTCATTCATCCACAGACATTTCATTGCCCTGCTAGATAACATCATCAGTGCAGCCTCCAGTGAAGCACTGTTGTGTATTCCCTCCTGGTATTTCAATTTTGAGGTCCATTGGATTTGATTACCTCGTTTCCAGTTTTCCTTCACAGTGGAGTATATACAAGATCTAGTACTATGTGTTTGTTGATGGTCTTCTTGGTGGAGAACCAGGCCCATAGGTATTCCCGTGCTTGTCTCTGGTTGACCTGTTCTAAGATCCTGGTGTTGTCCCAATCAAACTGGTAGTTCATGTAAATGAAGATGAGTGAGAATTGGTCGTGTCTTCTTGTTACCAGTTGGTTTTCTTGTACCCTTGTGGCCAACTTTCTTCCTGCCTGTCCAATGTAATGTTTGCTGCAGTCCTTGCATGGAATTTTGTATATTACGTTGGTTTGGTCCATAATGGGTAAGGGGGGTCTTTGGTTCGAGTTAGCAGCTGGCATAGGGTTGATGTGGGTTTGTGTGCTATTCTGATAGCCAACTGTTGTAGGAGTCTTGTGGTCAGTTCAGACACGTTCAAGATTAGATAAGAAAGTATGAAGCTGGATGAACACAGCAGGCCAAGCAGCATCTCAGGAGCACAAATGCTGACGTTTTGGGCCTAGACCCTTCATCAGAGAGGGGGGTGGGGAGAGGGTTCTGAAATAAATAGTGAGAGAGGGGGAGGTAGACCGAAGATGGAGAGAAAAGAAGATAGGTGGAGAGGAGAGTGTAGGTGGGGAGGTAGGGAGGGGGTAGGTCAGTCCAGGGAAGACGGACAGGTCAATGAGGTGGGATGAGGTTAGTAGGTAGGAAATGGAGTTGCGGCTTGAGGTTGGAGGACGGGGTAGATGAGAGGAAAAACAGGTTAGGGAGGTGGGGACAAGCTGAGCTGGTTTTGGGATGCAGTGGGGGGAGGGGATGAGCTGGGCTGGTTTGGGGATGCAGTGGGGGATGGGAAGATTTTGAAGTTTGTGAAGTCCACATTGCTACCATTGGGCTGCAGGGTTCCCAAGCGGAATATGAGTTGCTGTTCCTGCAACCTTTGGGTGGCATCATTGTGGCACTGCAGGTGGCCCATGATGGACATGTCATCTAAGGAATGGGAGGGAGAGTTAAAATGGTTTGCAGCTGGGAGGTGCAGTTGTTTATTGTGAACCGAGCGGAAGTATTCTGCAAAGCGGTCCCCAAGCCTCCGCTTGGTTTCCCCAATGTAGATTACATAAGTGTGTTAGACTGTGCACTATCTTCCTGTTGTTTTTTGTGTGATAGACATCATTGGATCCAGTTGTTTGGGTATCCGTTGTCCTTAAATACTTGCTGGAAGTATTCCACTTCTTTTTGGTGTAGCTCTGGGTTGCTGCAGTGTGTTGTTGCTCATTTAAATAGTGTCTTCACGCAACTTCGTATGTGGGTGTTGGGGTGGTTACTGGAAAAGACATTTGGAAAAGTTCATGAGGAGGAAAAGTTTGGAGTGCTATGGGCCAAATGCAGGCAGGTGGGAGTAGTTACTTTGGAAATATAGTCGGTATGGATGAGTTGGACCAAACTATCTATTTCCATGCTGTATGACTTTAAACCCCGCAGGAGAGTGGAGGTTGCCGAGGGTCACTGTTTGAAGGTTCAGTTAGCAGTTAGGAAGGTAAATGCAATGTTAGCATTCATTTCAAGAGGTCTAGAATACAAGTGCAGAGATGTACAGCTGAGGTAGCACCAGGCTCTGATCAGACTGCATTTGGAATATTGTGAGCAGTTTCGGCCCCATATCTGAAGAAGAATGTGCCGACCTTGGTGTCTTAGAGGGAGTTCAGAGGAGGTTCACAAGAATGATCACAGGGATGAAGGGCTTGTCATTTGAAGAGTAGTTGAGGGGTCTGGGTCTGTACTTGATGGAGTTCAGAAGGATGAGGAAGGATCGCATTAAAACTTGCAGAATACTGAAAGGCCTGAATAGAGTGGGCATGGAGAAGATGTTTCCGCTCGTAGGAGCGACTTGGGCCTGAGGGCATCACCTCAGAGTGAAGGACTACACTTTGGAACTGAGCTGAGGAATTTCTGCAATCAAAAGATGGCTAATCTCTGGAACTCATTGTCACAGAGTGCTGTAAATGTCAAGTCGTTAAGTGTATTTAAGACATAGACAGATAGGTTCTTGATTATTAAGGGAATCAAAGGTTACAGGGAGAAAGCAGGTGGATGAAGTGGAGAAACTTAATCAGTCATGATAAAATGGCAGAGAAGACATGATGGGCTGAATGACCTAGTTCTGCTCCTACATCTTATCATCTGGTCTTATAAAACATACTGGTCTGACTCAACTTGCAGACTTCAAAATGGAGTGACAGTACAACCACTGCCTTCCATTCCATGTTGTTGTAACGAAACAACACCAGAAATTGCTGGAGAAACACAGCAGGCCTGGCAGCTTCAGTAGATAAAAAGCAAAGTTAACATTTTGGGTCCAGTGACCCTCCTTCGGAAATACTTTTCATTCTTCCTTAGTTCCTGAAAAAGAAAGTTTCTTGATAGAATGTTATACAAGCTGGAGAATTAAGTGGAACTGGGTGTGGCTGGGTGGGGCAGGATATTTCTGAGGCAGTGCGAGGTGGTGCTGATGGAGAGAAAGGTCAAGAATGTGCATATGGCAATGCATGGCACTGAGTGTGGATCTTAGAATGTGGAGAGAACAGCTGTCTGAGGGGTGTTGTACATCACAGAGGTATCTCTGATCTTGGATGGATTGAAAACACAAAGGATAAACTTTCAGTTGGAATCCATGTGGGAGGAGTCTGAGCAGAGGCTGTCAATGAGGAGTGGGATGTGGCTGTGGAGGCAGGTTTTGGCAAATACCTGGTCAAAAACCTGGAGTTAAAACAAAAGTAATAATGGTGAACAAGAAGGAAGATCAGAATAGAAATTACATCAGAGAGAGGAGAAGAACTTCTTCAAGGAGGTTGGCATACCTGGAAGAGATGTGGTATGTGTTTTCACTGTTTGTTTACCTTCTTGGAAATGGGATGAGGAGGAATATTACTCCACACGGAGATGGTCTTTGCATGCTTCCATGGTTTTACAAAACAATTATAGCCATGAGTGGTGAGGCCATTATTGTTGAGAATGAACCTATCCAGTGCACAGCCTGCAGCTGAGGCTTTGACCTGCGGAACCTAATCTGCCCTACATGTGTTTCCAGACCGGTTGTAATATTGTTGACTCTCAACCAACTTCTGAAATGGCCTAACGAGCCATGAAGTTCAAGGGAAATTAAGGTAAGGCAAAAAATATTAGCCTTGCTCTCAAATTCCCAGATACCATGAAAGAATGAAAATAATAGATCATTGGCAATTTTGAAGGAGCAGAGTGTGAGATTTACTACAGGCGGTGAGAAATAACAGAGTTGGAGGAAAAAAGTCTGAAACACCAGAAATATTATGACTTTCATCCCATCACACTAACTCTTAAGAAGAAAGTATTGTCTTCAAAATTGGATCAGTAGCTTAAACCCATTTTTTTCATAAACTGGGAGCAGCAATGTTGTATGGGTGTGCCAGTTTGCGAACATGAAAGACATGGTTTTCCTATTTGGCTGAGGAACACTTTGGGTTTTGCTATTGTTGCAGACTGTCCTACTTCGTTGATATACTTGTGTGGGAAACTATTTAATTCTTGTTTCTGCTGAAACTGTTTCACTTTCTGTGCATTTCCTGGAGGTGGGCAATTGAATAACAAATAAAGCTCTTACTTTTAACAACTTGACGCTTTGCTCCATGGCCCACATGACTTTTAGAGTATGGTGCTTTTTGTAATAGCTCCAATATTTTCTCACACATGCTGTGAGTTTTGAGGGCCAAGAATTGAATAGACTCTGCTGAATTTCAATATACAATTTTATCTTCTCCTTTTACAATTGATCTGTGATGCTTCCAGACATCTGCCTCTCTCTCCTCCTGGACAATCTTCTCAAGAGGCAGGTCTTTCCTGGACTGCACTAAATCTACAAAGATTCATTCACATTTCCTACTACAATTTTTAAGGGTCACCATAGACACATATGTTTAGTAATCCGCAGAGGTCATTAATTAGATCATTTTTAGATCTCACCAAATATCAAACTCTATTTAAATCTTCATCTCACAAGAACTTTACTTGTTCTGAGATTAAAGTAATTGTCAAAAATGTTCAGTATCCCTCAGTGCGATAACATGAACAGCTTTACTCCAAATACGTTAAAGAAGTGAATTTACGTGTTCAGCTTTTGATTTTGAAGTTATTCCATATTTCAGAAATTGTTTCTTCTCAGGTGTCTAATTTTGTGCTCCTGGCAATAATATTTCCATTGTCATGTCTTCCAAATCTGATACAATATTTTGTTGCTGAAGAGACTTTTATCTTGCACTGATAGCAGTTCAGCTGTTCTTTGCAGCAGTACTTTATAGCTTAAACTTGATTCTCATTTTCTTGCAGGTAAAATGAAGGATTCACACTTAAGTGGCTAAACTAGAGGTTAGAGATAATGGGAACTGCAGATGCTGGAGATTCCAAAATAATAAAATGTGAGGCTGGATGAACACAGCAGGCCAAGCAGCATCTCAGGAGCACAAAAGCTGACGTTTCGGGCCTAGACCCTTCATCTGATGAATGAAGGGTCTAGGCCCGAAACGTCAGCTTTTGTGCTCCTGAGATGCTGCTTGGCCTGCTGTGTTCATCCAGCCTCACATTTTATTAAACTAGAGGTTACCTGCCTTTGTGATAATAGGAACCGCAGATGCTGGAGAATCTGAGATAACAAGGGGTAGAGTTGGGTGAACACAGCAGGACAAGCAGCTCCAGAGGTGTGTAATAACATCTCAGACCCACTTGATTAGAGAAATGACAGAATTCATTCTGCATTTAATAATTTCACATATGACTACCATCAGATAGAAAAGAAAACCCTCCCTCATCTCTGTCTAAAATGGGCAATTCCTTATTCAGTAATGATGCCCTCGGCTCATTGACTCTCCCAGAAGGAGAAACAACTTTTCTGCATCGGCTTTGCCCTCTAAGAATCTTTTACATTTCAATGAAGTCTCCTCTCATTCCACTAAACTGCAAAGAGTATATGACCAAATTAATTAATTAGAAAATTCATTCATACCTGAATCAACCTGGTGAACTTTACACAGTCAGAGATCCATAGAGACCTGCACAGATAAAACCCTTGACCCATCATACCTGTGCCAGTCAAATCCAACTACCTAACTAACCTTCTCTGAACTGGCTCAGTATGAGCCTTCAGTGTAGAGGACACTAATAGCAGAGTGGTGAAGGTGGAGGGGAATTAAACATATTAATTATCAATTGACTATTTACAAAGGTTTAAAGAAACAAGTGGCCTAAAGATCAATTGCTCCCCTTGGCCTGATAGGTTCCATCCCACGACTTTAAAGGAAATATTTTATGCACTGGTAGTAACCTTCCAAGAATCCTAAGATTCTGGAAACATCCCAGAGGATTGGATAACTGTTCAATGTAATACGCTTATTTAAACAAAAGGGATGGAGATTTTTTAAAAGTATCGCTAGTTAGCTTAATATGTCATTGGCAAAATATTAGTCTATTAGATGTGAAAGTAGAGCATTTAGAAATACATAATATAATCAAAATGGAGTCAGCATTATTTTATAGAGGGGAAATCATGTCTGATTAACTTATTGGAGTTCTTTAAGGAGGCAACAAGCAAGATAGATGAAGGGGATTGGGTAATTTAAAAACATTTAGATTTTCAATACGCATTTAACAAGGTGAGGCACATAAAACTACTTAACAAGGTATAAGTCCATGGTATTGAGTGTAATATATGAGTATGGATAGAGGATTGGTTAATGAATAGAAGACAGACAGTTGGGATAAAATGAGCATTTTCACATTGACGATTTTTTAACTAGTGGAGTGCCACAGAGATCGGTGCTGAGGCCACAATTATTTACAATATATGAATGACTTGGATAAGGAAAATGAAAGAATTATAGCTAAGTCTGTGGATGACATAAAAATAGTTGGGCAGACAAGTGGTAAGCTTGATACAAAGAGTTTACAGAGACATATAGACAGTTTAAATGAGTGGACAATGATGTGACTGGTGGAATATAATAAGAGAAAATGCGAAATTATCCACTTTGGCAGGAAAAATGGAAAAGTTAAATATAACTTAAATGGTGAAAGAGAGGAGAAAGCAGCAACATAGAGTGGCTTAGGAGTCCTTATGCATGAATCCCAAACAATAGCATTTAAGCTCCATAGGTAATAAGGAAGACAAATAGAATGTCCATCTTTACGGCAAAGGGAAAGGAGTATAAAATTAGAAGCATCTTGTTAGAACTATACGAGCCACTAGTCTGACCACAGCTGAAATACTGTGAACAGTTTTCATCCCATTACCTATGGAAAGACATATGGCATTGGGCCAGAAAATGTTTATTATTTTCTAATTCTGAATATGGATTGATTTCCTTATGAGGAGAGGTTAAATAGATTGTGCTTGTACTCGCTAGAGGCAGACTTATTAAACTTTCTAAGGTGTTATGGATTTGACAATGTGGATGCAGAGAAGTCATTTCTGGTTGTGTGAGAACCCAAGACCTGACAGCATAACCTCAAAGGAAAGTGTTGTCCAGTTATGACAGATATGAGGAGGAATTTCTGCTCTGAGAGGGTCATGAATCTGCAGAATATGGGACAACACAAGGCTGGATTATTAAATATATTCAAGGCTGAGATGGACAGATTTTTAATTTGTAAAGGAGTCAAGGGATGGAGCCAGGCAGGAGAGTGAAGTTGCTAATTAACAGATCAGCCAAACTCTCACTGAACGACAGAGCAGACTCAATGGACAGAATAGCTGCCTTCTGCTCCTATGTTTTGTGTTGATATTATCATTCTTTACCAGATCTATTCTGCCCTCCATATTATTGAAAGTTCCTTTACAGGCGCTCAGATACTGACTGAAACATACATTAGGTACTTTTCACATGCAAAAAGGGGACATAAATCCTCCTCCAGGCTCTTTACAAAATTTGTTTATGACTGATCCCAGTATTCTCCATAGATGCTAATGTTGTATTTTCGAGCAGTCCAACATGTGATCCTTAAAGGCACATATAAAGCTGCCTTGAGAGGAAGATTTCATTTTGTCACACACACCTAATTGTGAAGACAAATGACACAAGATTGCACTTCCAGCTTGGGGGTATGATGGAAATGCTTCAAACATCCTGGACTGTCGAAGCCCCTTTGAAGCCATGATGAAGATGAACAATTTAGACAAATGGACAAGGGGTCCATGACCTTGGCACAAGGACCATGAGATGCAATCACCGTGCACATCTCTGGGGTCATCTGCCAGTTCAGATACAATCCATTTTCTAGCTTCATAATATACAATTTTGTACATGTGGAAAGGGATTATTGACACAAAGTCAAGTTGCTCTTATTTGAAGTTGCAAACAGCGTTTCAATTCCCAGAGTGAACAGCATAAAGAAAAATAATGTGGCCCATAAAGGTGCCCATGGCAACTGTGCAAGAGCCTCTAGATAGGCAATGAAGGCCAAACTGAAACCTAAGCAATTGAAATGGTGACACTGATCATGTTGAAAAGAGAAATACTGCCAGCTGATGATATTCATTAAAGTACAATTCATTAATTGTAATTTCTGTCTCATGGCAGACTGGTACAAAAGGTGAAGTTACATGATATCAGGAGTGAGCTGGTAAGATGGGTACAGAACCGACACAGTTTCAGGAGACAGAGGATAACAGTAGAAGGATGCTTTTCAGAATGAAGGTTATGACTAGCGATGTTCCACTAGGATCAATGCTGGGGACTCTGCTGTTTGTGATCTACATAAATGGTTTGCAGATGACACAAAGATTGGTGGAGTTGTGGATAGTGAGAAGAATTGTCAGAGGGCATAGCAATAGATCAGTCAGAGGCAAGAGCAAAAAAATGGCAGATGGCATTTACACCGGACAAATGAGAGGTGATGCATTTTGGAGGGTTAAGTGCAGGTGGAAATTATACAATGAATGGCAGAACCCTTAGGAGTATTGACATGCAGAAGGATCTCAGTGTGCAGGTCCACAGATCACTGAAGTTGGCAGAGCAAGTGGGTAAGGTCATAAAATAAAGGCTTATGGCATGCTTACCTTCATTGGAAGGGGCACTGAGTACAAGGATCGATACATTATGCTGCAGCTCTACAGAACTTTAGCTAAGCCACACTTGGAATATTGCATACAGATCTGGTCACCACATTACCAGAAGGATGTGAATGCTTTTGAGAGGGTACAGAAAAGGTTTACCAGGATGTTGGGAAATTTTAGCTATGAAGAAAAGATGGATAGGCTGGGTTTGTCTTCACTGGAACATGGGAGATTGAGGCACTACCTTACAGAAGTTTATAAGATTGTGAAGGACATGGATAGAGTGGCAAGTATGATGCTTCTTCCTGGGGTGGAGGGGTCAATTACTAGGGAACACAGGTTCAAGGTGCGAGGGGGGAAGTTTAAAAGAGATGTGCAGTGCGAGTTTTTCACACAAAGGGTGGTGAGTGCCTGGAATGCATTGCCACAGCAGATGGTGGAAGCAGACACCATAGCAGCTTTCAAGAGCATCTGGGCAAATACACAAATAGGAAGGGAATAGTGGGGTATGGATACTGTAAGTGACAACAGTTTAGAATGGAAGGGCAAAATGTGTCAGCACAGGCTTGGAGGGCTGAAGGGCCTGTTCCTTTGCTGTATTGTTCTTTGTTCTTTGTTAATGTGTACCACAATTTGTACAGTGTGTAATTGTATTGACAATTTGTGATTGCTTTCCACTGGGGGAGTGCTATCAGTATGGTGGAACTGACTATTTTCTATTTACAGACTTCAGTTTGATAACGTCAGCCTGAAAAGTGAAGATCCCTTTACTCTGCCTCAGCAACATGCCTTTTCTCTGTGCTCATCAATAATTGTATCAATGTGACATTTTCCCATTATCCCATAAGAGGCATTCTGCTGCCTCTCCATGATGTTGCCAATTCCGTGATGTTTTGCAGGACTAGGAAGGGAATAGCACAAACTCTGCATGTAGAACTTTTACACCCACTGGTCATTGGAAGCAATGTCATCAGTTTGGGGTGGATTTGTGCTGAACCCCAAACTAAGCACAGAGTATCTCCAAAAAAAATCAATGATAAAAAAATGAAGTTTTTCACCATCTTTAACTTCTTTAACTCTCTGGCTATTTTGCAATAATCTGATGATGTTCCAATTGACTCTCATTCCTTCACCAAGATGGTACTCAATGGAGTGGGCATCACAATGCAAGCTGTGACAATGAAACCACAAGCCCAATCTCTGAGACTTAACAACTGCACATTATTTCATACACATGCATGGTAATATTTCAACTGATCAAACCCACTACTTCTTGGGACTAAACTCATTTATTTTTAAAAATATTTTCCGCTAATAATAGACTGAGCTGAACCAGGAACATGTCCATCAACTGTTTCCACAAATGGCAGCTATGGTAATTTCAAATTTGCAGGACACCGACTTGAACATTAAACATCCAGTGCCCAAAGCAGGAGGGAGCTCCTTCCATTGAGAAGACTGCTCCTGTCAAAAAGAAGCTGGTTGGATTGGGCCTGAGAACCAGGTAGATGATACTGCAAAATGTTCAGAGAGCTATCATCAACTTTTTGTCCATTGACAATGTTACTCGACTCAATGCTAAATATGGTCAAGCAACCTAATGTATCAAGCACTAAATCTAACTAGATATTGAACTAACCAAATGAAACAGTAAAATGTAAATGAGGGAATAACATAATTCATAATTGAAAGACACTAATGGAAATCATTGGCACAGTATTTGGTCAAGTAGTCCTAATTGGGATTCTGGAATGTGGTTTGGAGGTATTCAAAAAACTGAATAGCATGACATCAAAGGGTCACTAGAGAACTCACTCTGGTGTGGTGGGGGAACAGAATCTATTGGGAAGCCAGGAGTGAAGTACTGAATATGTCTAACCTCAATGCTATACAATATAGAAACAGCTCATGAAGTGTCTTGGTTATGTTATCCAAGTAATGGATATTCATTATTCAGTTTGAGTACTTATCCAGTATAATCCAAACACTATTTTAATCAGTGTTAAAAAATGCAGTCTGAATATCACATACGAACTTATTTTGCACTAGTACAAGTGTGAGCAATTTCACCTCTAACTACTGATTGATTTCAAAGAATTGATTTAAGCTGTGCAAGCCTGGTCGATATTTGAACCAGTTCTAGCTTATCTGACAGTGTGACAATTAACGACACAGATAATGATAGTGTCTCTGTAGCAATTGTTGTGGAAATTGTTTTAGGATGATAGTGTTATTAAATTGCCAGAACCCACTGGGGCAGAAAATAAAATTTTTGTGTTGCAGCATCTTTCCAGACCTGGCAGATAAAAGAGAAGATTAATCAGTAGTAGGAGATTTTACGTACACTTACATAGCCATGAAAAGCTGACTTTCACTTCAGAGACAGTAGGAACTGCAGATGCTGGAGAATCTGAGATAAGAAAGTGTAGAGTTGGATGAACATAGCAAGCCAAACAGCGTCAGAGGAGCAGGAAGGTTGACATTTCGGGCTCGAAACGTCAACCTTCCTGCTCCTCTGATGCTGCTTGGCCTGCTGTGTTCATCCAGCTCTACACCTTTTTATCTCTTACTTTTACTTCTACCTTTGCTAATTTCTTCCATAACGCCAAAGACCCCCGGTCATTACAAACATCACCGTCACTATGCAATACTTCACATTAACCATATAATTTTTTCCTGATTCCCCGAATCACATTACAAAGTTTGGCAATAACAGCCTCTCAAAGCAACATTCCCATATTTGACTTGCATATTCAAACATCCCCGACAGAGTGAGGCAGAGCCTAGGTTTTGTTTGTAGCTTAGAGGCAGCATGATAATTCAATGCAAAAGGAAAGAGGCGTTTTTTCCTTGCTTTTCTGAAACATAGCTTGTAAGGTTTTTTTTAAACAAGGTAAGTTGAGGCCCAGGATTAGAGGCCCAACACAAAAGAAAGAGTAACATTACAGGAAAACAACAAGCCCATTGTTTGGAAATAGCTACTGATTTGATTATCTGTCATAAGTTACTTCCAGATTGAAGGTAAAGAGGAGGAATATTTACAGATTACAAACTAAGATACCAGTGGGAACCATTTTGCAAAAAAAATTATGCAATTAAATTAGAGACACAGGGCCTGGCAATGTGTTGTACTTGCGTGATATGGGAGCTGGTGGATCCCAATGTGGTTCATTGCGCCGACACCCATGGCAAGTGTTGGTTACCTGAGGAGGTTAGAGGTGATAATGAGCGGGAGTCTGAGCTTTGAGTACTGCAACACCTCGTGGAAGGAAAGAGTTACTTGGATGCTGAGTTTCAGGAGACAGTTAGTCCCTCAGAATAACTACGTCGAATTTGGACAGGGGTATGTGACTAGGAATAAGGCAGGTCACGAGTCCAGGAGGTAGTGCTGAAGGAGCCTTAGTCCTTAAATTCGTCTAATAGGTTTGAGATTCTTGCTCCTTGTGTGGATGAAAGTGTAGGCTGTAGGGAGAATGAGCAAACTGTCCACAGCACTGTGGTACAGGGATTTATTAAAGGGCGGGAAGAAAAGAGAAATGTAGTTGTAATTGGGGATAGCATAGTCAGGGGAATATACACTGTTCCTTGTGGCCAGGATCAAGAATCCCAATGTAGATGCTGCTTGGCCTGCTGTGATCATCCAGCTTCATACTTAATTATCTTGGATTCTCCAGCATCTGCAGTTCCCTTTATCTCAAGAATCCCAATGGTTGTATTGCCTGCCTGGTGCTTGGGCTTAGGATATCTCATCTGAACTACAAAGGAACTGCAGGAGTGGGAGGGGAAAATTTCAACTGTTGTGGTCCATGTAGGTACCAATGATACAGAAAGAAAGGGGAAAGAGGTTCTACTGAGGGAATATGAGCAGTTAGGGACTAAATTAAAATGCAGAACCAAAAAGGTAATAAACTTCGGATTACTAACTGAGCTAAGTGCTAATTAGCACAGGGTCAACAAGATGAAAGAGTTGATAGTGGTGTGGGGTCACAGGTTTGAATTCATGAAACTTTGGCATCAGTACTGGAGAAGGGAAATGTTCTGGTGGGACGGACTCCACCTTAATCATTGTTGGGACCAGAGCCCTGATGAATTGCATAACTAATACTGTGAGTAAACCTTTTAATAGTTGGGAGCTAGGTTCAGTCACATGGGAAATTATAAAATCAAAGTAATGGAGAAAAGATTGCAGTTTAGTGATGGGTTGATTGTTTCCGGAAAATAAACAGAATGGATAGGATGTGCGAATATCATTTTTGTGCACTGGAATCATAAATGTGTAGAGAAATTTGATAAACAAATAATCATAAAATTGTTACATAGTGGAAGCAGGCCATTGGGCCCATAGAGTCCACAATGACCCTCCAAGAGCATCCGACCCAGACCCAGCCCCTTACCTTTGCCCTGTAACTCTGCATTTCCCATGGCTAATCCACCTAACCTGCACATCTTTGGATGATGGAAGGAAAACAGAGCACTCAGAGGAAACCCACTCAGATACACAAAGGATGTGCAAACTCCACGCAGACAGTTGCATGAAACTGAATTCGAACTTTGGAGCTTTAAGGCAACAGTGCTAACCACTGAGCCACGAGCTGCCCTAAATAATGGAACAAACTTAAAGGGATTTAGATGAACGAATGATGCAAATTGAGGTAAATCAAAGTCATAAAGACTTTGAATAGACTGGGAAGCGGGGTGTGGTGCAGCTCAGGAGATAATAATTTTTCCACCAGTGATAGGACAGAGGGTATGGAAAAGGCCAGGAATCTAATTTCAGGCATAGCAGATAACAAACAGAAGGGGAAAAGGGGGCAGTCAACACAGGCTGTGTGTTTTGTACTTAAGACAATGTAAATGAGTTTGCAGTGAAGATTGAAATTAGCATGTACAAATGTTGTAGGTATCCCAGAGAAAGGGGATCAGGTCTGGGAACTATATATCCAAGGATCTGTGTCTATCAAAGAACATGTAAATAGGCAGAGAGGGTGGGGTTGCCTTGTTAGTAAGAAATGAAATGAAATTAAATCTATAGCAAGAAGCAACATAGATTCAGAAGGCACAGGATTTGTGTGGGCAGAGTTGAGGAACTAAAAAGGACAAAAGAAAATGTGGATGTGAGTTGCGTACAGGCCACCTACAGTAGTCAGGATGTAGGACAGAAAATAAATGATGAGACAAAAGGCATCTAAGAATTGGCACAATTAAAATAATCGCAGGGAACTTCAATATGCAGGTGGACTGGAAAAATCAGGTTTGTCGCAGATCCCAAGAAAAGGAACTTGTGCAATGTCAATGACATTTTTTTTGGAACAACTTGGGATCGACCCTACTAGGGAACAGGCAATTCTATATTTGCTGATGTGCAATAAGGTAGACTTGATAAGCGAGCAGAAAGTGAAGAAACCCTCAGGAGTGACGAGCATTAATGTGATAGGATTCACCATGCAGTTTGAGAGGGAAATCTGGAATCAGAAGTAACATACCTGATAAAGGGGCTATGCTCCAAAAGCTTGTGTTTTCAAATGAACCAGTCATGTGATTCCTGGTATTACAATTGAGTAAAGCTAACTCCAAAGTTATGAGGGAACAGCTGGTCGGAATTGACTGGAAGGAGACCCTAGCAGGGATGACAGTGGAACAGCAATGGTGGAAGTTTTTGAGGGTAATTTGGGAAGCACTGAAGAATTTCATCCCAAAGAAAGAAGAAATATATTAAGGGGAGAATGAGGCAACCACTGTTGACAAGGGAGCCAAGGACATCAGAAAAGCATAAGGAAGCTCACATGAGGGTTGGGAACCCTTTAAAAATCAGCAAAGGACAACTAAGGCATTAAGGTACAAGTAGATGAAATGTGAGGGTAAGATAGCAAGTAATACAAAAGAAGACAGCAAGAGTAGTTTTCTATGAGTTAAGAGAGAGGCAAGAGTGGACATTGGATCATTGGAAATTGAGGCTGGAGAAGTAGTACTGAGGAAGGAAGAAACAGTAGAGGCACTACATAGGTACTTTGCATCAGGAACCAGCAATATACCAGAGATTCGAGACAGTCAGGGATCTGAGGTGAGTGTAATGGCCAATACTAAGGAGAAGGCACAGGGGAAGCTGAAATGTCTGAAGGTAATTAAATTATCCAGACTAGATGGACTACACCCCATAGTTCTGGAGGTTGCTGAGGAGATTGGTGAGATACAGGTGGTGACCTTTCAGGAATCCTTCGAGTGAAGGTATGGGTCCAAAATGACTGGAAAATGGCCAATTTGACAGAAAGGAGGGAGGCAGAAAATGTGAAACTACAGGCTGGTTAGTCTGATCTCAGTTGCTGGTAAGGTTTTAGACTCCTTATAAAGGATGTAATTGTTCAGAATTTGGAAGTGCATGGTTAAATAGGGCTGAATCAGCACAGCTTTGCCAAGGGGAGGTCATGCCTGGCAAATCTGTTAGGATTATTTGAGGAGGTCATGAGAAAGTTAGTCAAGGGAGAGTCAGTAGACATGATCTGCTTGGATTTCATGAAGGCCTTTGACAAGGTGCCACAGAGGAGGCTGCTGAATCAGATCAGAGCCCATGTTGTTTGGAAAGGGCACTGACATGAATAGAGGATTGGCTGACTGGCAGAAGGCAGAGAGTAGGGATAAAGAGGTCTTTTGCAGGATGGCAGATGGTAACTTGTGGAGGTCGGTGGGGTCAGTGTTGGAACCACAACTATTCACATCATACATTAATGATCTGGACAAAGGAACTGAGGGAATTGTTGCCAAGTTTTCAGATAACACAAAGATTGGTAGAGGGACCGGTACTGCCGATGACGTGGGAGGCTACAGAAGGACTTAGACACACTGTCAAGTGGGCAAAGAAGTGGCAGATGGAACATAATATGGAAAAGTGTGAGGTTATGCACTTTCGTTAGAAGAATAGAGAAGTGGACAATTTTCTAAATGGGGAAAGGCTTCAGAAATCTGAAGCACAATTTAAGTTAGGAGTCCCAGTTCAGCATTCTCTTAAGGTTTGCATACAGGCCGTTGGGAAGGCAAATTAAATGTTACCATAATTTCAAGAGTGCTAGAATACAACAGCAGAGATGCTGTGCTGAAGCTGCATAAAGCGCCAGTCAGAATGCATTGGAATACTGTGAGCAGTTTTGGGGCCCAAATCTAAGGAAAGATGTGCTCGACTTGAAGAGTGTCCAGAGGAGATTTACAAGAATGATTCTGGGGATGAAGGGTTTGGTCAGATGAGGACCAGTTGAGGACCCTATGTCTGTACTCAGTAGATTTTAGAATGATGAGAGAGGATCTGATTGAAACTTACAGAATACTGAGAGACCTGAATAGAGTGGTCTTGAAGAAGATGTTTCTGCTAGTTGGAGAGGCTAGGACCTTGGACACAGCCTCAGATTGAAGGGATGATGTTTTAGAACAGAGGTGAGGAGGAATTTCTTCAAAAAGAGGGCGGTGGATCTAGAGAAATAATTGTCACAGAAAACTGTGGAGATCAAGTCATTCAGTGTATTTAAGACAATGATAGATAGATTCTTGATTGGTAAGGGGATCAAAGTTTATTAGGAGAATTGCAGTTTGGTAAAGCAAACAAAGATAGGACTTATACAATTAAAAGCAGGGTCTCAGGTAGAGCTGAAGAACAGTTTCAGATACGTAATCCTTCGAAGTTTGCATCACATAAAGATAGGTTGCCTAAGAAGGCATTTAGCATGCTTGCCTTCAATGACCAGACCTTTCAATGTATGAGTTAGGACGCTATGTTTAGGTTATACAGGATGTTGGTGAGGCCTTTTCTGGAACAGTGTCCAGTATGGTCACCCTGTTATATGAAGGATATTATTAAGCTAGAAAGGGTTCAGAAGACATTTAGATTAGATTAGATTCCCTGCAGTGTGGAAACAGGCCTTTCAGCCCAACAAGTCCACACCGCCCCTTGAAGCATCCCACCCAGACCCATTCCCTATAACCAAACACCCCTGAATACTATGGGCAATTTGGCATGGCTGATCCTCCGAGCCTGCACACCTTTGGACTGTGGGAGGAAACCAGAGCACCCGAAGGAAACCCACGCAGACACAGGGAGAATGTGCCAACTTCACACAGACAGTTGCCCAAAGCTGGGATTGAACCCAGGTCCCTGGAGCTGTGAGTCTGAAGTGCTCACCACTGAGCCACCATGCCGCCCATTTACCAGGATGTTGCTGGGAATGGAAGATTTGAGTTATCGGAAGAGGCTGGATAGGCTAGAATTTCTTTCACTCAAGTGTAGGAGGTTGAGGGGTGACCTTATAGAGGTTTATAAAATAATGAGGGGTATATATAAGGTGAATGGCAGGTGCATTTCCCTAGGGTAGGGGAATTTCAAGACAACGGGGCATAATTTTAAGGTGAAAGGAAAAAGGCAAGGGGCAGTTTTTCTTTCTGCAGTGTAATTTGTGTGTGGAATGAGCTTCCAGGTGTGGGTACACTTACAATGTTTAAAAGATATTTCGATAAGTGCATGAATAAGAAATGTTTGGGAGGATATGGGCCAAGTACAGGCAAGTGGGGCTAGTTCAGTTTTGGATTATGGTTGACATGGGACTTGTTGGACCAAAGGATTTGTTTCCCTGCTGTATGGCTCTTTGAATCTCTGAGAAGGCAGGAGATTAGGGTTCAGAAACATATCACCCATGTTTGAATGGTAGAGCAGACTCGATGGGCTGAATGGCCTGCTTCTGCTACCACATCTCATGGTCTGACTTTTATTGCTGCAGAGATCTATACCTTGTCACTAGTTTTAAGTCTATTCATCACCAATCATTTAGCTTTCCTGAAGATTTGATTCCTTTCGATAATGCTGCCCCCACTATCAGCCAGGTTAGAAGCAGAGAGAGGGCTAAATGCCAGACTACCTCCCCAGTCTCATCCATTGAACCAGAATGCTGTAAAACCACTTTACTGAAGAAAAATGACAAAAACTAATATCATGCCATTTGTTACACTCAATTTCTAACATTTACAATGCATTATAATAAACATTTGAACAACATCCACTTTAATACAAATAAGTTATCATTTTATAATTGAACTGCTGCCAAAAAATTTGAAATTTTGTCATCTCTTATCATCTCTTTCTATATGCAGCGATTTTTAAGTTAAAAAGCTTTGTTTAAACAAAGAGCACTGCTGAGATTTCCATGAGAGCTGATTTGATTTGAAGGAATTCCTTCATTGAAAACCTCACGTTCCACTGATCAAACTGCTTAGGTTAGTCACTGTGTCTCCCACTGAACTCAGCTCCTCATGTTGTTAACTACTTGCTTCCATACAATCTCCACCAATCCAGTTCTTTGGACTTTGGGTTAAACACAGTACCGGATTCAAATCTTTTTTTCCTTATTTCTTCATGGAACATTGGAGTCTGTTGAGGCCAGCATTTGTCATCCATCCCAATTACTCTTGAAATAAATGCTTGCTAGGCCCTTTCAAGGAGCAGTTATGAATTAGCCACACTGATGTGGGTCTGGAGGCCCACATTGGTCAGTCAGGCAAGGGTGGAAGCTTTCCTTCTTCGAAAAGACATTATTGACCCAGATGGGTTTTCAACAATAATCCCACTTCTCATTGCTGAGACTAACTTCAAACTAATTAATTATACTTGAAATTTACCAGCAGCCATGGTGGGATTTTAAGCTGCGCCCCTTTAGACCATCAGCTGAGTGACATTGCCACTGCACCATTATTTCCCCACAACTAGATGTTTAATTTAATTTAAGACACAGAGCAAAAAGGCCATTAGTCACAGATTATTTGAGGTATCTTATTATTTGGAATTCTAGTAGTGAATGTCACCCTTAAAGAATAAGTAAGTAATAAATATTCAAAAAAGGATTCATAATAAATATTGTTGAAAAAAACCTGGTGTGTTAAAACCAGAAATATATTAACTAATGAAAAGGCTCCTGTTGTGATGTTATTTTGCAAGAGGAATATGACATAAATAATATCTCTATCAAAACCAAAAAGCTTCTCTCTCATTGAACAGAACATTCACCAACTAACTGTCCCAAGAGGAGTTACTGGCCCAGCTGTGCAGGTTATAGGTGCAGCTGACTGTAGCAACATATTTACTCCCACTATTGCTCACTCAGACCCTGGTGAGGATCGGAGATTTCTGATCCATTTGGACAAGTTTCATTGTTTGCCTGCAGCCATGTTGTGTTAACGATTTGAAAATATCCATTGTCTAGAATGAGGTTGCAGAGTGGATCTGGAAAGAATGGAATGTATTTTAGAAATCCTATTTATTGGGAATGATCTAGTGGCATAATCAAGGTCACTGTTTCACACTGAAAGAATCACTGCAATCCCTTTGATTGAATTGCTGGAATCACAGATGCAACAAATGAAGTAGTGGGGCATGGATAGGCTACCGTTCTATTGTTGGATGTGCCTTTAAGAGATCAACACGCAAACTAGCCAAGTATCTTAATGTTTTCACTTGACCATAGGTCACAGATATTCTGATTTGGAGAAATTGAGCAGACAAAACCTAGGACAACTCTCTGATTCGTTCCTGGATAAGTGAACAGCTTGCAGGTAGAAATGACATAGTGAAAAGTGCTCAGGTTGTTAGAAAGGCAACTGGTATCTCCCACCTCTCTCTCTCCCTGTGCAGTAAAACAAGTGAAGCTAAAGAAAGCCAATTGTTTTCTCTCAAATTTGCTGTAGACTTGGCCTCTTGTGATAGTGTGGAAGAAAACTGAAGAAAGGAGGACGAAGAACAGAAAGCCTTGTCAAGCAAAAGGAACGTCTCAGTGGAAAATGTGAACTGGTGCTATTGAACTATGTTTCTCAATTTTTCTCCCTCTACTCATAAAAATGTTTTGTTTGCTTGTTTGTATGTGTGAGTGGGGTTTTTAAAGGGGATTGGAATTTTAACTAGTCTAGCCATACATCGAAAGCTCACAGATGCTTACTTGTGTTTAGAATGTAACAAATAGTAATTCTTCTTAAGTACAGGAAGCTAATTGGTATTTTGTGTTAGTTTACTTCCATCTGTGAGATGATTCAGGAAATTTGCTTGTTGTTAACTTCTGTGACAACCCAAACTTGAGATTCAATGCAATTTCCTAAAGGGATCATAATGAAAGTAATTGAATTCAGACAAAATCGCCTGAGAGCACCCAAAACATCCAAACGGAAGACAGGCACAGCAGTATGACATCAGCAACAAGGATTGCAGCATAGACCTCTGTTTATATAAGCCAAAGTGTGAAGTTCAAAACAAGAGAGACCCAAGTTGAGATGGAGGATGGAGCAAATCCCAAACAAAAGTTGAACTGGCTCCCCACATTGTAAATGTAACACATTGTAAGGATGAACTAAGACATTAGAAACATTTGGCATAATCAATATAATTAGCTCAAAGCAAACCAGTGAACACATGCTTCAAACAAACATTGACACGTGTGCAAATGCAATGCAAATACATTCGATTGGTGGCAGGGTCCAAGAATACTCACATTGAGTGATTCCAGGATTTATAACAATTGGACCCAGACAGATTCATTGCTATACGAGTTTCAAAGACAATGCTGCATTGCATCTCCAAGAAAGCGCATCTCCATAAATCGATCCTCTCAGAAAATGTAACAGTCATATGTGAGAACAATGACACTGGAGCTCGGTGGTTAGCACTGCTGCCTCACAGTGCCAGGGACCAAGATTCAATTCCAGCCTTGGACAACTGTCAGTGTGGAGTTTGCATATTCTCCCCATGTCTATGTCGGTTTCCTCCCAGTGCTCCAGTTTCCTCCCACGGTCCAAACATTTACCATAGTATCCAGAGACGTGCAAGTCAGCTGGATTAGCTGTGGGAAAGGAGCATCTTAGGAGCACAGGCCTGCTGTGTTCATCCAGCTCCACACTTTGTTATCTCAGATTCTCCAGCATCTGCAGTTCCCATTGTCTCTTGGCCATGGGAAATGTAGGTACGCTGGCATGGGCTAGTTTGAGAGGGATGCTCGTTGAAGGGTCAGTGTGGACTCAATGGGCCAAATGGCCTGCTTCCATTGTCTTGGGATTCTATGATTCTCAGCATGAGCAAATGACATGGAATTCAATGGCACTAGCTAGGAGGATCACCACACAGTGGCTTCATTCAATTACATATATAACAAAGGATGATTTGGAAGCAAGTCATGTCCAGACCTGAGACATTTCAATCTCTCCCAACATAGGTTCTAACCTAGATGAAAGGAATCCCAAATTCACAGGAGCCAAATTCTCGTCCGAGGTGGATGGTTGGTACATTTAAGCATGGAATCTCAGGAAATCGGTAGCTTCAGAATACTATTTATTTGATATTACTTCCAGAAATGTTATTTAGCTTATTGTGCCCAATACTCCACATTACTAACGTTCATGGTGATGGGGTTCAGAAACTTCATATAACAGTATTGTATGCGTGTATGTTGTATCAATACTGGGAATAGTGCAAAAAAGGATAAAGCACTGCAATTAAAAATATCATTTTTTGTACTGGAAAACCCAGTCAACCCATTAAGTCATTTTATTCACTAATGGGATGAGAGTGTCGCTGGCTAGGCAGCATTTATTGCCCTCCCTAATTGCCCAGAGGGCAGTTATGAGTCAACCACATTGCTGTGGGTCTGGAGTCACATGTAGGCCAGGCCAGGTAAGGGCAGCAGTTTCCTTTCGTAAAGGATATTAGTGAACTAGATGGGTTTTCCTGACAATCGACAATGGATTCATGGTTATCATTAGATTCTTAATTCCAGATATTCATTGAATTCAAATTCTACCTTCTGCCGTGGCAGGATTCAAACCCAGGTCTCCAGAACATTTTCTGAGTCTCTGGGTTAACAGTCCAGCAATAATACCACTAGGTCATCATCTCGCTGAAGCGTGATGTATCCTCCTGATAAACCTGTATGGAGATTTTCCAGCTGTCAGTCATCTTTGCAGCTCATGAGGGTCATCAGCCCCTTCAAGAGCCTTCCAAATATAGAAAGTGTTAAATAAAGACACTCAGAGGCCAAAACAGAAAGAATGCCAGAATATATTGCTGGTTGTACAGTGTCTGGAACAAACTGTTTGGCTTTACTTTGAATATTAGTATCTGGTTTTGGGTAGTTTGAGGTCTGTTTTGAATATGGAGGTTATGGCTGCCTTGGGTCTGACTGCAATAGATTTCTTCAAATTCACATTTACATGTTTAAACGTTCTACGCTTCGAAATGCATTCATCCCTCTCTTGTGCAGACATTTCTATCTCTTCTCAAACTCTTGCAAAGTAGTCCGCTACTATTGTTACGTCCAACACATATCACTGCCTCAGCATCACAATTATTAGGCAGTTTCTGCTGACATGCACACCTTGCACAACTGGCTAATCTGGAAATCCGTACAAATCCTGACCCACTACATTACCACATAACGTTTCGAAGAAGGCGGCACGGTGGCTCAGTGGTTAGCACTGCAGCCTCACAGCGCCAAGAACCTGGGTTCGATTCCAACCTTCGGTGATTGTCTGTGTGGAGTTTGTACATTCTGCCCAGTCTGTGTGGGTTTCCTCTGGTGCTCCAGTTTCCTCCCACAATCCAAAGATGTGCAGGCTAAGTGGATTGGCCATGCTAAATTACCCATAGTGTTCAGGGGTGTGTGGGTTATTGGGGAATGGGTCTGGGTGGGATGCTTCAAGGGGCAGTATGGACTTACTGGGCCAAAGGGCCTGTTTCCACCTTAGGTAATCTAATCTAATCATATCTGAAGGCAACACTATGTTTGCATAGGGAAGAAGCACGACATTGAGCAGAGCAGAGAGGGGACAAGGATGAGGCAGGGGATGATGTCATGTGATCAAGGGGTGTGTTGAGGGGCAAGAGGCCCATCTCCCCCTTCCACCTCTCCAATTTGTTATCCACCCCCTTCCCAATACCCTTTCTGATGTCCATCCTTACTTTCAACCCTCAACTCCCTCTACACCTCTAACACCCCGTCCCTCACTCCCTTCATCTCTTCCCCTTTTGCCTCCCACCTTTTAGGCCATGCCCCTAAACCTGTTTAAAAGTGAGCACATCATGCAGGCACTGGTGTCAGCAAGCATAGGCAACCATTAATTCATAATTCAACACTAAGGTCGCTGTTTTTGTTTCTGGATTTACCAACGAATGACCTCCACAGGAGGCCAATTTGTGTCATTGCAACAAAATCAGAAATTGATAGGAAAAAAAACTCAGCAGATCTGGCAGAATCTGTGGAGGCAAAGCAGATTTAATGTTACAAGTCCAGCGACCCTTCTTCAGCACAGCGGCTATTTCTGATTTCTCTTCACAGATGCTGCCAGACCTGCTGAGTTTTTCCAGGAATTTGTTTCTGATTTTCAGCACCTTTTGGATTTTAGCTTCTTTAAAATATTTCTCTGATCTATAAAGATTCATAACTAACTGTCCTAAAATCCCAGTGACTCAGTGCCATGATTACTGTTGCTGGTCTTTCTGTTCTATGGTCACAAAGAGGATGGTCATTGAAACTATTGTCCATTCTTCTCCCTCATTCAGACTGACAGAATGTGTAATGAACAGGTGGTGTCTATACTTTCCCTAATCGAAGTGAACACTGTACTTTTGGAAGTTCTGCTTCATATTTCATCTTCTCCCCACCAACTGATACAGACTGCCCATGTCAGGGGTGATTGGAAAGAAGCAAACAGGTAGTACAGACTGTAGCCGATGATACAGGAGTGGGAAGCATCAGCAATTGCTGTCAGAAGTGCCACACTGATCCCCATACCTGAAAATAGAATAAAGGACAGCATTTTACACTGAATTTTTACGTCACAATAAATTCTTTTTCATGGCTGCAGTGGAACTCATATTCCAAAGGCTTGCATCATTCCTCGGGAGGTATGTGTTTGGTAATATCTGGGGACTTGTGCCAAAATTGAGAGAATTGTTCCCCAGACTATTCAAACAACAGCCAGACAGTAGCAAATTACTTTGTCATACCTTTCAGACAATGGCCCAAACTCCCCCGCTGTCATTTCTTCTTGTCTCTGGGTCAGCAGTCAACCGCAGCTTGATCTCTTTTTATTTAATTTGGTGCAGCTAATGAACTAGAATCCATTTTCATAAAACTCTTACATTTATATTAGTTTTTCATTATTAACATTCCAGAAGTACAACACCATGGCAGTAATGGTTAATTATACCTTTATTCTAGGAGTAGTTACTGAGCATGAGCAAAAGAAGAAATGTCGTAGTGACATCAGGTCAGATGGAACTGAAACTTGTCTCGAATTTGATGCAGATTATATGTCCTCTCATATCCTCCGTACATATTCAACAAACCTTACTGTTGTTCATTCACATGAATGTAAACCTTACCTCACTGTACGGTGGCAGCATTACATGCCTCATGGAACCCAACAGCACACACAGCCAGGTCAATTGCATGATATTGGATGATGAAACAGGATCAAAGGACCAGATGGCCTACTTCTTCTCCTAAGCTGCATGTCTCTACGTCACTGTTGTTGAAACATCAGTGTTATTAATTGCTTGTTGTCTACAATGAATATGTATTGGCCACACAAGTTATCTGTAGGATGTCCTAGAGAAGATTCACCGGAGAACATCTAGGTATTTTAAAATGCCAGACCAGGGCACAGCAATTGTCCAGGTAGATGACCAGATATTTCTCATTCTCTCAAGGATGTAACGTCCAACTGCACCACCTGTGCTACACTTAGATAGGAACAGAACAAAACCTTTTCTGTTCCCTGCCTTTCCAGCTAAACCATGGGAATATCTTGGCACTGATCTCTTTGAGTTGAAAGGTTAGGTTTCTCTCATTCAGACCAATTATTATTCCCCAAGGGATCAAGATCTAGAAGCTCAATCTAGAAATTTTCAGTGCATGTAACCCCAGATCCCAAATCCAACAATGAGCCTCAAATTGATGATGGATTTTTCCAATGCTTTGCAATCTCATCTGTATTTGACTACATCAAATGCTAGCTGTGAAACAGGGAAAAAGATAGTAACCATAAAAACCTCCTCAGAAAGACTGAATATTTTCATCCAGTTCTACCTAGTTGCTGGTCCACATCTCTTCAAAGCAACTTAGACCCATACTAGACAGGCAGAAAGTCATGAGGCAAACATACCTCCTTTTCCCAGCCTCTAATGCCCAGAATCAATACTTACAACCATGAACAGGTAAAACAGAAGGAGAATACTAGAGTACAGACTAAGCTCTAATCTTCAATCAATGAAAAAGGGCTCATAATCTGTTCACATTTGAGAAAGAATGCCAAGTGTTTCTTAAGGGCTGGCAACATTAGAGCACAGCGCATTCACAGCTCTAACAGCTGAGGCCCTACCCTGTCTGTATAAATATGAAAGTGAAGAAACAGCCACACTTTCATTTTGCTAAAGGTGAAGCTGGTAGTAGAATGGTTGAAATGTTCTGATACGTAGCAGGATATTGAACCAACAAAGCCCATCGCAGCTGAGACAAGAACTGAGAAATCTCAGAGAAGTGAATGCTTTGAAATGGACTGACATAACCTCCAGTGAAATTCGGTAAATGTTCAAGGTCAAAGACATCTCAGGCTGCCCTTGTAAATCACAGAGATGATGGAAACAGGGAGGTGTAGAATTCTGTAAATAGTGTATATAGTCCTTTGGGATAAAGTCTAGGGGAGAGAGATAGAACAAGTGGTTAATTATACCTTTATTGTAGGAATAGCTACCAAGCATGTACTGAGGAAGTTCTTACACATTGTCATGTGCAACTACAGCCTGCTTCTGTAATGCATCAGGTAAGATGTTCTCTCTTACCATCCTTTGTATATAGTTCAGTTCACAAACCTTGTTGCTGTTTTCCACAATTGTTTCAACCTTACTTTGCTACAAATACACCACTTGAAAAGTCTAGATTCCCACTTTCACTTTATACCAACGCAAAATATTTCTCTGAGTTCTTCAATTCCTTTCCATAATGCATCAAATGATAAAATACAATTGAAACTAACACACTCTCAATAAATCAACAAGCCTTTCTGAAAAACCTAACATAAAAACAAAATGCATGCCAGTCTTTGTAAAGTCTACAGTACATAAAAAAACAAACAGTACTTCAACAAAGCTGAAGAAACTATAACAGATATATTAATATGAATTGAACATTATTCCTCATTTAGCAAACACTAACCTTGTAATTTAACACAGCCTTCCACACTGCAACAGACCCAATGCTGGCAAACTGTCCAAAGGAAGTTTCCAAAAAAAAAAGTGGCATCCCAATGAGTGCCAGTGCCAGCATGAGAATGTAGGGAATGAGGAATACCACTGAAAAATAGGGGAAATGGAAACTGAAATAGATTGAATGTGTGTAGTGTCCAGGATTATTCAAACAGTTTTGCAATAGATGTTAAACAATCCAACTGTTAATTTTGTATTAGCACAGAAACTAATTGTTGTCATTAACTCAGCAGTAAGATTTCAGATTACAATTTTAATCAGCATCTGAATACAAAGCAAAACAATTATAATGATCATTTAGGGCCTTAATTTGCATTGAAACTTAGAAAATAGGAGCAGGAGTAGGCCATTCAGCCCTTTGAGCCTGCTCCACCATTCAATATGATCATTGCTGATCATCCTACTCAGTGCCCTGTTCCTGTTTTCTCCCCAAATCCTTTGATGTTGTTTGCCCTAAGGACTATATCTAACACCTTCTTGAAACATTCAATGTTTTGGCCTCAACTACTTTCTGTGGCAGAGGATTCCGCAGGCTGATGATTGTCTTAGGGAAGAAATTTCTCTACATCTCAGTCCTAAATGGCCTACCTTGTGTCTTTAGACTGTGGCTCCAAGCTCCAGACTCCTGAGTCATTGGAACACCCTTCTTGCATCCACCCTGTGTCACTGTTAGAATTTTATCGGTTTCTATGCAGTCCTCCCACATTCTTCCAAACTCCATTGAATACAGTCCTGACTGATCCAGTCTCTCTTCATACAGGTCCTCCACACTCCAAGCCCATGACATGGGTTGTTTTCAGTGCAACACACCCGTTTTCTCCTACTAATGGTTCGTATAATCAGCTTTTCTTTCTCCCTGGCTTATCATTATCCACCCAGTTGTCAGCCTAACTGACTTTCCCTCCCTCGGGACTCCATCTCGACCTGTCGCATACCCTTCACCCACGCTCCCTCTCTTCACCCCCAACCCTTCAGCATAGATAGCACCTTTTACTAACTACCATCAGTTAGCTCTGAAGAAGGGTCACTGGACTGAAATGTTAACTCTGCTTTTTCTCTCCACAGATGCTGTCAGGCCTGCTGAATTTCTCCAGAAATTTCTGCCCTTTTTTCAGATTTCCAGCATCCTTAGTTGTTTGTTTTATTTTGTAATAAGCAATTTAGGAACTATCCCAACTACGCAAGGCCTGTTTATCAGAGCGCATTTTAAACATGACATAATGCAATAGAAGTGGCATACAGTTCCTATCAACAACCCATATTAATACATTTTGATTCAGTAAATGTTGTGAAGAAAGTTTGTAAAGACCATTTTAGTTTGAAATATAAACTGGGAAGATGCAAGTTTGGACACCATTGTGTTCTAGTGAATGAACCAGGTGGTTTTGTTTGGCTTTGCAATGATAAGGTTAAAAGTGAAACTGTGCATGGTGCATGCTTCTTGGTTATTCAAAGTCATGTAACCTTAGGAGAAGCTGAAAACTTTCACTGAGTCTGTTGCTGTTGCTCAGAAGGGAAGGTGGGGAAAAGGAGGAGAGCATTAATGATTGGAGACTCCATAGTTAGGGGGACAGATAGGAGATTCTGTGGGAACGAGAGAGACTCGCAGTTGGTGCGTTGCTTCCCAGGTGCCAGGATCCGTGATGTTTCAGATCGTGTTTTCGGGATCCTTAAGGGGGAGGGTGAACAGCCCCAGGTCGTGGTCCACATAGGCACCAACAACATAGGTAGGAAAAGGGATGGGCATGTGAGGCAGAAATTCAGGGTGGAAGTTTAGAGCTAGAACAAACAGAGTTGTTATCTCTGTTTTGTTAGCCATGCCACATGCTAGCGAGGCGAGGAATAGGGAGTGAGAGCAGTTGAACATGTGGCTGCAGGAATGGTGCAAGATGGAGGGATTCAGATACCTGGATAATTGGGGCTCATTCTGGGGTGGGTGGGACCTCTACAAAAGGGATGGTCTACACCTGAACAGAGGGGTACCAATATCCCCGGGGGGGGGGACGTTTGCTATTGCTCTTCAGGAGGGTTTACACTAATGCAGCAGGGGGATGGAAACCTGATTGTAGCTCCATTGTCCAGGATGTTGAGAGTAGTGAAGTCATAAATAAGGTTTCAAGGTCACTGGAGTGCACCGACAGGCAGGAAGGTGGTTTGAAGTGTGTCTACTTCAACGCCAGGAGCATCCGGAATAAGGTGGGTGAACTTGCAGCATGAGTTGGTACCTGGGACTTTGATGTTGTGGCCATCTCTGAGACATGGATACAGCAAGGACAGGAATGGTTGTCGCAGGTTCTAGGGTTTAGGTGTTTCAGTAAGATCAGAGAAGGTGGTAAAAAAGGCAGAGGAGTGGCATTATTAGTCAAGAATAGTATTAAGATGACAGAAAGGACTTTTGATGAGGGCTCGTCTACTGAGATAGTACAGGCTGAAGTTAGAAACAGGAAAGGAGATGTCACTCTGTTGGGAGTTTTCTATAGGCCTCCTAGAAGTTTCAGAGATGTAGAGGAAAGGATTGCCAAGATGATTCTGGATAGGAGCAAAGGTAACAGAGTAGTTGTTATGAAGGACCTTAACTTTCCAAATATTGACTGGAAAAGCTATAGGTCAAGTATGTTAGATGGGTGAGTTTTTGTCCAATGTGTGCAGGAGGGTTTCCTGACACAATATGCAGATAGGCCAACAAGAGGTGAAACCACTTTAGATTTGGTTCTGAATAATTAGATTAGATTCCCTACAGTGTGGAAACAGGCCCTTCAGCCCAACCAGTCCACACCACCCCTTGAAGCATCCCACCCAGACCCATCTCCCCATAACCCACACACCCCTGAACACTACGGGCAATTTAGCATGGCCGATCCACCTAGCCTACACATCTTTGGACTGTGGGAGGAAACCGGAGCACCCAGAGGAAACCCACACAGACACAGGGAGAACGTGCAAACTCCACACAGACAATTGCCCGAGGCTGGAATTGAACCCGGGTCCCTGGTGCTGTGAGGCTGCAGTGCTAACCACTGAGCCACCGTGCCACCCCAGGTCAGGTGAACCAAGTCAGGTGTTAGATTTGGAGGTAGGTGTGCACTTCAGTGATAGTGACCACATTTCGGTTATGTTTACTTTAGCAATGGAGAAGTACAGGTATATACCACAGGGCAAGAGTTACAGCTGGGAAAAGGCAATTACGAGGCAGTTAGGCAAGATTTGGGATGCATAGGATGGAGAAGGAAACTGCAGGGTTGGGCACATATGATATGTGGAGCATGTTCAATGAACAGCTAATGCGTGTCCTTGATAAACATGTACCTTTCAGGCAGGGAGAAAGTGGTCAAGCGAGGGAACCGTGATTTACTAAAGAAGTTGAAACTCTTGTCAAGAGAAAGCGGGAGGTTTATGGAAAAGATGAGGCATGAAGGCTCAGTTTGGGTGCTTGAGAATTACAAGTTAGCCGGAAGGTTCTAAAGAGAGAGCTAAGAAGAGCCAGGAGGGGACATGAGTAGTCTTTGGCAGGTAGGATCAAGGAAAACCCTAAAGCTTTCTATCGGTATGTCAGGAACAAAAGAATGACTAGAGTAAGATTAGGGCCAGTTAAGGACAGTAGTGGGAAGTTGTGCATGGAGTCCGAAGAGATAGGAGAGGCGCTAAATGAATATTTTTCCTCAGTATTCACACAGGAAAAAGACAATGTTGTTGAGGAGAATACTGGCATACAGGCTATTAGACTAGACGGGATTGAGGTTCACAAGGAGGAGGTATTAGCAATTCTGGAAGGTGTGAAAGTAGATAAATTCCCTGGGCTGGATAGGATGTACCCTAGAATTCTCTGGGAAGCTAGGGAGGAGATTGTAGAGCCTTTGGCTTTGATCTTTATGTTTTCATCATCTTCAGGAATAGTGCCACAAGCCTGGAGAATAGCAAATGTTGCCCCCTTGTTCAAGAAGGGGTGGAGGGACAATCCTGGTAATTACAGGCCAGTGAACCTTACTTCAGTTGTGGCTAAAGTGGTGGAAATGATTATAAGAGATAGGATTTATAATCATCTAGAAAGAAATAATTTGATTAGGGATAGTCAACACAGTTTTGTGAAGGGTAGGTCATGTCTCACATATCTGATTGAGTTCTTTGAGAAGGTGACTAAACAGGTGGATGAGGATAAAGCGGTTGATGTGGTGTATATAGATTTCAGTAAAGTGTTCCCCATGGTAGGCTGTTGCTTAAAATATGGAGTCATGGGATTGAGGGTGATTTAGCATTTTGGAAGAAGACAGAGGATGGTGGTTGATAGGAAATGTTCATCCTGGAGTTCAGTTACGAGTGGTGTACCACAAGGATCTGTTCTGGGGCCATTGCTGTTTGTCATTTTTATGAATGACTTGGATGAGGGCGTAGAAGGATGGGTTAGTAAATTTGCAGATGACACTAAAGTCGGTGGAGTTGTGGACAGTGCGGAAGGATGTTGCAGGCTACAGAGGGACATAGATAAGCTGCAGAGATGGGCTGAGAGGTGGAAAATGGAGTTTTAATGCAGAAAAGTGGAAGGTGATTCACTTTGGATGGAGTAACAGGAACACAAAGTACTGGGCTAATGGTAAGATTCTTGGTAGTGTGGATGAGCAGAGAGATCTCGGTGTCCGTGTACATAGATCCCTGAAAGTTGCCATCCAAGTTGATAGAGTTGTTAAGAAGGCATATGGTGTGTTAGGTCTTATTGGTAGAGGGATTGAGTTTTGGAGCCATGTGGTCATGTTGCAGCTGTACAAAACTCTGGCTGCACTTGGAGTATTGCGTACAGTTCTGGTCGCCACATTATAGGAAGGATGAGGAAGTATTGGAAAGGGTGCAGAGGAGATTTACCAGGATGTTGCCTGGTAGGGAGGGAAGGTCTTATGAGGAAAGGCTGAGGGACTTGAGGCTGTTTTCATTAGAGAGAAGAAGGTTAAGAAGTGACTTAATTGAGACATGCAAGATGATCAGAGGATTAGATACGGTGGACAGTGAGAGCCTTTTTCCTCGGACGGAGATGGCTAGCACGAGGGGACATAGCTTTAAATTGAGGGGTGATAGATATAGGACAGATTTCAGAGGTACGTTCTTTACTCAGAGGGTAGTAAGGGCGTGGAATGCCCTGCCTGCAACAGTAGTAGACTCGTCAAGTTTAAGGGCATTTAAATGGTCATTGGACAATAATAATGATAATAATAGATAATAATGAAATAGTGTAGGTTAGATGGGCTTCAGATTAGTTTCACAGTTCGGTGCAACATCAACGGCCGAAGGGCCTGTACTGTGCTGTAGTGTTCTAAGTTCTAAGTGTTTTATTTTCAAGCTTTGCTTTCAGATGCAATGTTCCCCGTGTAAATTCCTGCCACCCTTTTAACATCCATCAGCTTTAGCGATGCTGTCTTTTTGGAAGACTCTTGAAATGTTCCCATTTGTTTACCATTGTGCTTCCAATAAATCGTTTCACATATCCTGTCTTATGGCAATGAAAATGTACTGGTTTCAAAATACTGCTCCTATTTCCCATATTAATTTTTTACAATTAGCCAAACCGCTTAAGTTTTCTCCCTAAAGCTCGTCCGTTACTCCAGCTACCGTACAGTTTCCACATGACCACTTACTAATACTCAGCTGTCTTTGGGAATTATTGTATGCATCTTCCAGAGCTGTTGTCTTTTTGACTTTACACCCTTGACACTCATCTGGATAAATTTAATTGCTACAAAATGCCACCCCTGCATTCTTCCACACTGTGATTTCCCCCATGCTCTCAAAGGTTTGTTTTAACTTCAGTGAGCAAAACCAATTATCCCATAAAAATTTTTTGTCCCTTGTGAGTTTAATAAATGTCTGACTCGATTTTACCTTTACTCCCCTAAACCTTAGGCTTCAAGAACAAAATCATAGAGTTAACTATCACAGGTTTGAGTTAATTATCGCAGGCTTTAACTGCCTCAGATTTTGAGGATTGTGCAACTGAATGATGAAAACAAACACCAAATGCTTTGCCAGACAGGATACACCGAGTACTTCAAATATTTAGCGAATTTTTCACAGGAAAGAAAACTATTCTCTCCTGCTTCTTCCATCATTTTAAGAACAAAAGCAAAATTTTGGTTAAATCTGTGACATGGGATTTACCTCCTCAGCCAATCCACTAGACTGACATGTTTTCTTTCAGCAGTTTATGCTTCCTAATTTCTTTCTTTCATTGGAGATCAAGTTCAAACATTTTCCTTTCTCTTTCTATCTCAAGCTGCTTCCGCTGCAATAGAATTCTACCCATTTCAAGCTGCTTCAAACTTGCATTACACTCATTTTTCCAATCCCAGATGTTGTGTTAATTTCACAACCATATTTGGTTTCTTAGTCCCTGCCTTTTAATTCGAACTTCTACCTTCCTACCAAGCTGGTAAATATTTGCAAAATCACTCACGGATAGACACATTCTCTCCTGAAAAGTCATAGTAATTGATAAAGCTATCCTAGCTTTTCAATGCAAACCACAAAATTCCCTGTAAAAACCTTAACTAGCCTCAGAATGTTCCAGCACTTGTATTATTTGATCCTAGACCACACAACCAAATTTAACATTATGATTTGGACAAGATCACCAAACGATGTTATGAGCTAGTTAAAGACTACTAACCTTCATAGTAGACAAAATGTGGGATTCAGAGAGCTAAGTCAGAGAATAAAGCCACAAAGTTTCATCTTTTTGAACAAGCAACAATACTTTACAAGTTAGAAGAATTATACTATTTACAACACATGTAGAACTTATTTCGAACACCCAGAATTAACATACGATAAACATGGGTTGTACTCTCTGATTGAACACACCACATCATTTATCAAATAGCTAATGTGATCAGGACAACACTATGGCTTTCTTGGCAACTCTCTCGGATGTTAATAAAATGATGGGTTATCAAATCTCATTTAACTTCACAATTTCATAATTACAAACCTTTACTTTTCATGGTCTAATCTTGAAACTCCCTCTCAGAAGGCATTTGTCATAAAGCACCTTAGCATCTACTCCTGTTTCAACCAACTGCCTTGCTATCATAGAGTCAGCAATACCCGCAGCACAGAGAAGCTCACTGTATCTGTGTTGGTCAAAAGCAAACATCTAACTATTCAAATCCCATTTTCTACTACTTGACCCATAGCATTATATGCCTTGACATCACAAATTCATGACTAAATACTTCTTAAATGTTATGGTGGTTTCTGTCTCTATTGCCCTCTCAGGCAGTGAATTCCAGATTCCTATTATCCTCTGGGTGAAACAGGCTTTCGTTACACCTCATCTAAAACTTTTGCCCTGTACCTTAAATCTCAAGTCCCCTGGCCAATGATCCCTCCATCAAGAGGAAATATTTCTTCCTGTCTACCACTTGACTCTGAAACTGCACCCCAAAACTTATTCTCTGCAACTGCCCCAACTTTTCACTCACATTTAGTTTCATCAAGTTCGCTATGTTCTGGGATTGCTGAGTCCTAATCTTACTCAGTTGTACTGAGCAAATACTGTATGTGTGCCTTTCAACCACACTGCCGCAGCAGCACTAAAGTGTGAAAGTTTGGAGGCTACTGCCACCTCTCAACACACTCAAACAGAGGCTTTAGATAACAAGGTGTAGAACTGAATGAATACAGAAGGCCAAGCAGCTGAGGAGCAGGAAAGCTGACGTTTCGGGCCTCGACCCTTCTTCAGAAATGGGGGAGGAAAAGAGGGTTCTGAAATAAATAGGCAGAGAGGGGGCGATGGGTAGAAGATGGATAGGGGAGAAGATAGGTAGAGAAGAAACAGACAGATCAAAGAGGTGGGGATGGAGCCAGTAACGGTGAGTGTAGGTGGGGAGTTAGGGATCAGATAGGTCAGCCCAGGGAGGACAGACAGGACAAGGGGGTGGGATGATGTTGGTAGGTAGGAGATCGGGTGTGGTTTGAGGTGGGAGAAGGGGATAGGTGGGAGGAAGGACAGGTTACGGAGGCGGGGTCAAGCTGGGCTGGTTTTGGGATGCAGTAGGGGGAGGGGAGATTTTAAAGCTTGTGAAGTCCACATTGATACCATTGGGCTGCAGGATTCCCAAGCGGAATATGAGGTATTGTTCCTGCAACCTTCGGGAAGCATCGTTGTAGCACTGCAGGAGGCCCAGGATGGATATGTCATCTGAGGAATGGGAGGGGTAGTTGAAATGGTTCGCAACTGGGAGGTATAGTCGTTTAGTGCGAACCGAGGTTAGGTGCTCTGCAAAGCGATCCCCAAGAATCCGTTTGGTTTCCCCGATGAAGAGAAGGCCACAATGGGAACAGCAGATATACTATACCACATTAGCAGATGTGCAGGTGAACCTCTGCCTGATGTGGAAAGTCTAACATCTGCTTGATGTGGCAAGTCTCACCTACATTCCAGGCCCCAAGATAGATCCAACACATCAAGCTCCGACACTTCTGCCATCTGCAATCCGACCCCACCAGCAAAGACATTTTTCCCTCCCCGCCCTTATCTGCTTTCCACTGGACCACTGTTTCCGGCACTTCCCTGGGCGCTCCACACTCCCCTCCAGCCCCACCTCACCCGGCACTTTTCCCTGCAACCACAGGAAGTGCTACACCTGCGGCTACACCTCCCCCCTCAGCCCACCCCCGGCCACACGAAGACTTTCCACATCAAGCAGGTGTTCACCTGCACATCTACTAATGTGGTATACTGTGTCCACTGTTCCTGTTGTGGCCTCCTCTACATCAGGGAAACCAAGCGGAGGATTGGGGATTGCTTTGCGGAACACCTACACTCGGTTCGCACTGAACAACTGCACCTCCCAGTCGTGAACCATTTCAACTCACCCTCCCGCTCCTTGAACAACATGTCCATCCTGGGCTTCCTGCAGTGCCACAATGATGCCACCCAATAGTTTCAATGTGGACTTCGCAAGCTCCAAAATCTCCCCTCCCCCTATCGTGTCCCCAAACCCGCTTGTCCCCACCTCCCTAACCTGTCCTGTCCTTCCTCCCACCTATCCCCTCCTCCACCTCAAGCCCCACCCCATCTCCTACCTACCAACTTCATCCCATCCCCTTGACCTGTCTGTCCTCCCTGGACTGACCTATCTCCTCCCTAACTCCCCACCTACACTCACCTTTGCTGGTTCCATCTCCGCCTCTTTGACATGTCTGTCTCCTCTCCACTATCCATCTTCTATCTGCCTCCCCCTCTCTCCCTAATTATTTCAGAATCCCCTTCCCCTCCCCCATTTCTGAAGAAGGGTCTAGGCCCGAAACATCAGCCTTCCTGCTCCTGTGGTGCTGCTTGGCCTGCTGTGTTCATCCAGCTCTATACCTTGTTATCTCTGACAATTTAATGAGTTTGCTTAGGTGCTTCATCATTTCATCGCTTCATGATGAGACAAAGCAGGATTGTAATCTGTATTGATAATTGCTTAGCAGAACAGAGCTCAAACACAATTAAAAACAATGCAAATTATAAGTTTTTTCCTCTTTCATTCAACAGGATTGGAACACATAACGAAACCTGAAAAAGGGAACACCAATGTGCGTGTGAGATGGGGATGCTGGTTATTTGGACCATGAATGGCCGGACAGACTGCAGGACCTGTTTACTATCAAACTTAATCTACAGCTCAAAGCTGGCACTCAAGTTCCTGAGCAGTGCCCAATCTACTTCGGATTTCCCTGGAAAAGAAAGGTATCTCAAAAACTTAAGCAACAGATGAAGCTAGTTGTCCCAGACCGGTACTCCTCAGGAAATACACGTGTGATATTTTCTAGTAATGGGATGCTGCCATCGAGAGAAACAAACATTCTGTCCACTGCACGAATAATGTGTTATATGAGTTTCAGTGCTGTTGTGATGCCAGAATATGTAAACCATTTGTCCCAACAACAGGAAGACCATATCAAACAGCACCTCCATTCACCAGCTCACAATGGACAGTATGCATTCCGTGCTCAACCAGCTTGTCCTTACAAACCTCTGGACACTGAGTCCAACCTTAGGTTTGATTCTGATTATATCCACCATTTAATGAGTAATCCTAACTACTTGAGAATTACACTGGAAGCCACTTTCTGATTATCAGTTGGTCTCATGCTATAATGTTAGAACATATGCAAAAGCCTGTGCTTTGTGTGCTAGGGAATTTTAATCAAGGCTGGCTAAGAGGGTGAGCTATGAGGAGGGTGCAAAGATCCTTCAATAGAATTTGGATGAATTGAGTTGAGTGAGTGAATACACGGCAGGTGTCGTATAATGTAGATAAATGTGAGATTGGGAGCAAAAAGATGAAGGTGTATTATTATCTGAAATTGAGTGGGTGAGTGTGCGGAGAGATTGGGTGTCCTCCTACACCAGACACTGCAAGTGAGTGTGCAGGTGCAGCAGGTGGTGAAGAAAGCAAGTGGTACATTAACCTTCATTGTAAGATGATTCAAGTAAAGAAGCAAGGATGTCTTGCTGCAATTGTACGCATCCTTAATGAGACCACGCATGGTATATTGTGTGCAGCTTTGGCCTCCTTATCTGAAGATGGATATTCTTGCTAATGTGGGAGTTCTGCAAAGGTTTAGCAGACTGATTTTTGGGATGGCAGGACTGACAGATGAGGAGAGGTTGAATCAGTTGGGACGTTCTTCAATGAAGTTCAGAAGAATAAGGGGTTTCTCGTCAAGACCAATAAAATTATAACAGGACTAGACAGGGTAGATACAGGAAGGATGTTCCTGATAACTGGGGAGTTCAGGATCAAGGGTCACTGTTTCAGAATACAGGAGAGACCATTTAGGACTGAGATGCAGAACAATACTTCATCCACAGAGAATTAGTGTAACGAATTCACTAGTACTGAAAGCAGTTGAGGCCAAACCACTGTATAATTGCAGGAAGGCATTGGATATAGCACTAGGGCTAAAGGGATCAAAGGGTTTGGGGAGAAAGCAGAAACCAGGTGCTGAGTTGAATCATCAGCCATGATCATACTGAATGGTGGAGCAGGCTCAAAGGGCTAAATGGGCTAAACACCTGTTTGTATTTTCTATGTTTATGCTTTAATTGATAGGCACTGACTTCCTCTCATGTCCTTCTGGTTGAAGCACATGCAGTCTCTATCAATTAAAATCAAGTAAAGTAAGGTAAAGTAAAATTGGAAAAGTGAGTTAAAGTTGAAGTTATGTTAGATGAAATAAGTTGGAAATGTTGCAATGAGTGTACGTTTTATATTTAGAGTGAATTGGAGATCACCTCCAGAGGCCTATACTTGTTTGGAAAAAGAAACTGTGGAAGAGGTAGAAGCCAGCACAAGATTCATCGTGGAACCCCTCAGCTCTACCAGTCACGAGAAATACTTCTTGCCGTCAGAGGCAGATGTGCTTAATAATGAATGGCAGTTTGCAAACAGGAAGGAGGCTGTGAATCGAGGACATTCATTAAACTTCAGCAGGATGGAACACCAGACAATCTCAACATGATGAAATGATCAGCAAGGTTGATGAGGGCAGGGTGATAGGCGTAGTCTCTATGGGTTTCAGTAAGACTTTTTTTAAGGTTCCACATGATAGGCTCCTCTGGAAGGTTAGATCACGTGGAATCCAGAGAGAGCTGGCATATTGGGCATGCAATAGGCTTGATGGTAGGAAGTAGAGAGTAATAGGGGAAGGATGCTTGTCGGACTGGAGGCCTGTGACTACTAGTGTACCTCAGTGATCAGTGCTGGGCCCATTGCTGTTTGTTATCTATATCAATGATTTGGATAATAATGTACGAGGCATGATGAGTAAGTTTGCAGATGACACTAAAATAAGTGCTATCGTAAATAATGAGGAAGATTATCAGAAATTGCAGCAGGATCTTAATCAGCCGGGGAAGAGGGCTGAGAAATGGCAAATAGAATTTAACATAGATAAGTATGAGGTGTTGCATTTTGGAAAGTCAAATCAAGGTTGAAGTTTCACGTTGAATGATTGGGCCTGAAGAAGTTAGTGCAACAGAGCGAACTTGGACGGTTCTCTGAAAGTTGGAGTCACAGGTCGACAGGGCAGTGAGTAAGGCTTTTGGCACACTGACCTTCATGAGCCAAGGCATTGAGCATAGAAATCAGGAAGTTATGTTGCAGTTGTACAGGACATTGGAGAGGTTGCATTTGGAGTATTGTGTTCAGTTTTGGTCACCTTGCTATAGAAAGGATGTTATTAAATTGGAAAGTGTGCAGAAGAAATGTTGCATGTTGCCAGGACTCAAGGCATTGAGTCTTAGGAAGAGATTGGATAAATGAAGACTCTTTTCTTTAGAGTGTAGGAGACTGAGGGGGATCTGACAGACGTGTATAAGATCATGAGAGGTATGGACAGGGTGAATGCACTCAGTCTTTTTCCCAGGGTTGGAGAATTGAGGACTACAGGGCATCAGCTTAAGGTAAGAGGGGAAAGAATACATGGGAACCAGAGGGGAAACGTTTTTACACAGAGAGTGGTACGCATATGGAATCAGCTACCATTGGAAGTGGTTGGGGTGGGTACATTAACATTTAAAAGACACTTGGATGAATAGGTGGCTAGGAAAGATTTAGAAGTATATGGGCCCAAGTGCAGGGAAATGGGGTTAGTGCGGATGAACATTTTGTTCAGCATGGGACAGTTTGGGCCGAAGGGCCTGCCTCCATGCTATAGGACTCTACAACTTTATGAAATAAGAAGAGTTTGTTTAAGTAAGTTTTGAGTCAGTTCCCTGCCTTTTCTCTGTCACACAAGGGAAGAATACCTGGGTAAAAGGTTGAAGTATTCCTTTTGGGCATTGACACAGTAAATCTGACCCATGAGCTAAATGTGCCAAAGGGTCCCTCCCCATTGAGCGAAATTCCAAAAAAACTCTTCCAAGCCTCGCAGCTCCACACTATGTTGTCTCTGACTCCAGCATCTGCAATTCTTGCTATCTTCCAAGCCTTGCTTGTTCCCTCTGTGATCTGTTTGGTGTACAACGTGGGAGGGATTTCTTCACCATTATTCTGGAAATTCAAAGGGATCATTTACATTGGCTAGCAAGGTCATCTGTGAATGATTTCTTCATTTTGCAGCCTTCACTGAGGATGTCACAGCATCTATCTGTCAATCCAGCATTAATGTGCATTTTTCAAAAAATTCCAAGCATGTGGTCCCACATAATTCAGACAACCAGCTTGTGTTACATTTTTCATTTGGTGACAGTGCCACTTTAAGAAGGAAAATACAATAAAGGAGCGATTTCCACAAGGGAAGCAGAACTCACTGTTTAGACAGCTACCAAGTGATGGACACCAACAGTGACCTTATGGCTAACTGACCCTACCTTCGCACACTGCCCCATTGTAAGATCACAACATTAGTCTGGGCTCGGTGACCCTCAAAGAATCAAGAATGCTACTTGGAGATGAAGGAGGAACAGGAGGGAGCTATGAGACGAAAGGATTTACTTGTCGGTTACTTGATGGGATTTAAGAAAATGAAGGTGTGGCTGGGCTGGTAACAATAAAGAGAAATGACAGCATGTCAAAATGCCCGACTTTTAACTGCAATGTGGGAAACCAACTTATGCAACCACCCAGAAGAGAGGTGGGTTGCCCATTAAAGCACTTTAGTCGCACATTTGACTGCAGTATTTACACATGCTTTCAAACTCTGCATCAGTGCAATGGGTTTCTCTGAATTCTTCAATGTTCCCAGTTTGAGCAGGGTGACATCAAGGGGTAAAATCAAACTTGAGGGAATATCAGATTTTTCGCATTACTTTTGCTGAGAGATTATTTTCTACACTTTGAGGATGGCATTGTAGCTATCTTGTGTAAGAACCAATATACCCATCACCAGCACAGCTTACTGTTCATGTGCATATTGAATAGGTCAGATGGCAGAGAGGCCAGCAACGAAGAGAGGAGCTGTGCAGTAAGACAGGATTACCTGCAGGATACAGCTCACTCGATCATTTTTCAAAATACAAGCAGAGACAAAGGCATGACAAAAACAGCAACATCTCAGCTGATGGCAGAAAGCGCATGTCCATGCCAATTATCAAGCACCTACCTCTTCTAATCCCACTTCCCAGCAATTGGTCTGCAACCTTGAATGCTTTAACTAAAGCATTCAATGAACAGTTTTTCAAGTGTACATTTAGATCCTTCTTAAATATTCTGATGGTTCCCATCTCTCGTACCTATCAGAAATTTTCCAACATTATATTTCATCTGCCAAGTTTTGCCCTCTCACTTAAACTGTACATCCCTGTCTGCAGACTCTTTGTGCCCTCAGCATTTGCCTCCCCACTTATTTGTGTCATCTACAAATTTGGCTAAAATACATCCACTTTCCTCAACAAAGTCATACATAGTAAATGATTGGGGCCCCAGCACTGTTCCCCATGATACAGTTTGCCTACCCAAATATGCCTCTTTATCCCAACTTTCTGCCTTCTATTAGTTATGAATAATTCATCTGTGCTAAATATTATGTCCAAATGTGGTTGTCTTTCAACTGCTTTCTGGAAGAATAGGAATTGACAGTCAATGCTGGCCTAGCCAGTGATGCGCACATCCCGTGAATAAATATTTTAAAATATATACTTTTTTCCTCTTATATAAACTGTAAAGTAGCTTGAGAAGAGATTAGAAGAAGATAGCCAAAAGAGTGTAAAAGAGCCCAATGGTATCAATGTGGACTTCACCAGCTTCAAAATCTCCCCTTCCCCCACTGTATCCCAAAACCAGACCAGTTCGTCCCCTCCTCCCATTGCACCACACAACCAGCCCAGCTCTTCCCCTCCACCCACTGCATCCCAAAACCAGTCCAACCTGTCTCTGCCTCCCTAACCTGTTCTTCCTCTCACCCATCCCTTCCTCCCACCCCAAGCCGCACCTCCATCTCCTACCTACTAACCTCATCCCACCTCCTTCACCTGTCCATCTTCCCTGGACTGACCTATCCCCTCCCTACCTCCCCACCTATACTCTCCTCTCCACCTATCTTCTTTTCTCTCCATCTTCAGTCCGCCTTCCCCTCTCTCCCTATTTATTCCAGAACCCTCACCCCATCCCCCTCTCTGATAGGCCCGAAACGTCAGCTTTTGTGCTCCTGAGATGCTGCTGGGCCTGCTGTGTTCATCCAGCCTCACATTTCATTATTGTAGAGTGTAAATTGATATTATTTATGACTACAGAGCAAGATCTTAACAACATCTTCTCTCAACCACTCATAGGTATAGTCTTGTACAAAGATATTGTCTTACTCTTCATTTAACTCCTTGGTGGTACAGAGAATATGCAGGCCACGCCTTCACTGTTCTTGGCTGCTAACCTTTCAGCTTTGGAGCTGATCAGGGCCTCAGCAATGTTTGTTTTAGCTTTTCCTATGCAGGGGCATTCTGAGCCCTTTAAGGGCTCATGTTTCACCGAGGTACAATGGAGTGAGAGGGAAAGGAGGGGAATTTAGAAATATTTTAAGCTGAGTCACTATCTCCACAACTCGCTTTGCTACTTCCTCCATGCCACAGTTCCATGTGGAGCTCTCCTGCAAACCAGGCCAGCATTATAAGGCTAAGAAATTGATTCTCCTATTGATTTTGGCAAGGATTTGAGCAACAAGGGGTAACATAAATGGAGCCAAGTTATGAATATATTCAGTTCATGGTCTCATTCAATAGGTAAGCTCTCTCTCGCAAAAGACATCATTGCAATGCCTTACATCTCTGCCATCTTCTCTACAATTGTAATTAGTTTTCTTGGATAACTGTCAGTGCATATTCTATGCTGGTGTTCAGTTACTCTCCTTATTGTTGACCACAAACATTTGCAGTTGAGTGGAGTTTCAAATGGGTTGCGCAGTTCAACAGAGACTCTCCAGAGCTGCCCCTGCCCCTATCAGCTGCCTGTTCTTCATTTCTGGTGTGTTAGGTATGAACCTGACTATCTGTCTACATCCTCTAGGCATAGTCACAGGGTGAAATTTTCCAGAGGTCTGAGGAACATGGGCTCTTGCAAGATGTGTAGCAGAATCAGGTTTTTCATGAGGCATCTAGAGCAACTTGATGCATGTTTTCTGTCATTTGCAGAGTTGGCAGTTGAGGGGGATTGTTGCTTGTTAAACATGTAATTAGTACCTTAGCTCACCTCATGAATGTTCAGCTTGCTTTCTTAACAAACAGGCCAAACGATCAGCTGTGGAAGTTGTACCTGGTGACTTCAGATCACATTGGCTGTGAGGAGCCTCCATGCCTTCTCAGGCCACGATTGATCGGCAACAGTATGTGGCGTGCAGAGAACCAGGGTGGGTATCATTAAGGTATAACATTGGAGTGTAGGGAGCAGGGAGGAGGCTTGAAGGTCAAGTTCAATATGATGGATCTCCACATGGGGATTCTGGGATGAGTGGAAATATGTTGTTATGATATAGAAAGGTAAAAAGGGAAATGGATACTCTGGAGGTTAAGGTTAAGATTAAGTTTAGAATTAAGGTTAGGAGTACCTGGTTAGGCAGCGGTCGGTGCTAATGGTGTTCTCCAGAAGTTGCAGACTCTGCCCATCACTTGCTGTTCTCTAGATGTAAAGTGCTACTGGAAAATGACTGGGCTGGGTATAATCAATGTCGCTTTCTTGGCAAAAAATACAGGATCCACGTCTGCTGGACATTAGGGCATTGAAGATCAAAATATATGGAGCACAAGTTTGCAAACTCCAGCTACATTTCTTTTTACATGTGCAATGCATGTAGAATAGACATGCCTAGGCATTGCCCACTGCTCAAAGATGGATTCTACCATGCTGTGGATGCTAAATAATCTAACATTGTAAAATTTAATAATGCAGAAGTTAAAGGCAATAACTTTAAAAGGAGGTGAATGCTAACCCTAAGTGTCCTGGAATTTATGGTACTTTCAAAGGTTGGCGGAGGACAAAGGTTGGGGAGCACCTCAGTGTTATATTCCATGTAAGTATGATGATGAATTCTTGTGAACGCAATATTAAGTTTCATGGTTGATGTGAAAGGGATGGAAGGAGTTGGAATGCAGCAGGCATTCTTTTTTGATGCAATGTGTTGATCATTCAGCTAGCATAGCACCTTCACCAAGTTGGTGCCAATGCTACCTTCGAGTGCAGATGATGCTGTTCTGCTGTTTGTGCCAGTTTGGGGTCCTGTCCAGTATATGCCAGACAATCCTGGCATGCTGTACTCAGCAAAATTACAACAGGCAACAAGGTGATGGGATCAGGCGCTATAAGTCAGAAAGGAAGTGACTGATGCCCAGCTCCAGCTGGGTGCAGCAGACCCTCACTCAGTGCAGAATAATTGATGGTCAAGATGCCGGCATTTGATTGGCATTGTAGATGTGAACTGCAGTCTATTTCTTGATAATCACATTTTGCTAGATGTTAATAAAAGCTCATGTTTGGAACTGTCTGACTGCTTTCCTACATGTTGTTCTCCTCCTGGTCAATGACAATAAGCAAGTGACCACTGGGAAAGAGCAGCAGTGACTCAGAGAGGGGATGTTCAGATGAGATGTAGCTAGGTACAGGCAAATTGTGTAATCTGGTGGTTCAACAGCCACTAGTGTGAGAGAGTGGGATTGTATGCATGAAGGATTAAATCTCCATTTATGAAATATTTATATATTTATTTGTGTTGCTATAGCCTCCAGTCAAAAGCTGGAAAGTAGGATTAGTAGAGTCAGACCTTCAAACAGCACAGACTTAAAGGTAAAAGAGTGCCTCTGTGCCATAAACCTCTATGAATCCATGAGTCTACAATGATAACACTCATTTTTCTTTGTTTTAAAGGAAGGATATCCTTTATTTATATCTCTTTTAGTCCTTATATCTGCATTATAGCTGATAACTACATTACCTTTCAACCAAGTAACTTTCAGCATAGTAGTTTAATAAACTAACCTTCATTTTGTTTTAAAACTTTCCTGTTAGCTATTTTTAAATTGGCGCACTCAAGAAACGCTAAAAAGCATGGTCTCCAGGATTAATATATTGAAATATTGATATGCTTTCATGAACATGGAAAAATTCGAAATGTGGAAGCCAAGTTTAAACCTCGACGGAGTCTGCAATTTGAGAACTGTCGAGCTCGAAAAGACAGCATTAGTGCAGGCAGACCTTAGAATATCAACTTCCTGTCAAAACTGGACAGGCCAGGAACTGCTTGTCCAGGTACTAACGGCCACATTGTTTCCACCTCCATTGAAGCTGATTTGTTAGAAGAATGTTACATAGACTTGTTGGCACCCCAAGTCAGTCAAAGGCCAGTGGCATAGAGTGACAAGAACAGCACTTGAGAGTTGGAGGTTCGAAACCAGCTCAAACCGTAGAAAGTGATCACCTCATGAGATCTTCCTGCCCCCACCCAATACTTGTATTGGACACGAGCCACAGAATCATCGAGAAGGGCGCTAAAAGGGGCAACATGGAGCCCCAGCTCACTCTGCTTTTTGCACCTTCCTCAATAGCGTCTACAGATAGATCATCCAAAGACCAGAACCAGCCTTACGTGGAAAGAGAAGACCAAATCAATGATTGCAAATCCTGAAACATCAGCCAACCCTCAAAGACTGAGGAACAGACTAGCCCAGCCTTAATGAATGCGTATTACCAACCCTTTCAGACAAACACTTCAAGTGCAGCTGTCGGCACATGTGAATAGGATATAACAAACCCTCAGAAGTGCTTGTTAGCAGTAGATAGCTCGTGTTGATTTGAGACAGTGTAGTTTGAAATATAAGACTGTTTACTAAGGAGTCCTGTGAAGAAATTATGGAGTTGACTTAAAGTAGAACAATAGTCTGATAAATATTGCTTTACCTTGATAAGATGTTTAATTAAGGTTTTTTTTGTTCATTCACAGGATGTTTATGTCACTGGCCTGACCAGTATTTATTGCCCATCCTAATTGCTCAGAAGGCAGTTGAGAGTCAGCCACATTGCTGTGGGTAATAAAGTGTGAAGCTGGATGAACACAGCAGGCCAAGCAGCATCTCAGGAGCACAAAAGCTGATGTATCAGGCCTAGATTTCTGACAAAGGGTTCAGGCCCAAAACGTCAGCTTTTGTGCTCCTAAGATGCTGCTTGGCCTGCTGTGTTCATCCAGCTTTAGACTTTTATCTCGGATTCTCCAGCATCTGCAGTTCCTATTATCTCAGGTAAAAATGACAGTTTCCTTCCCTAAAGGGCATTCATGAACGCGTAGGGTTTTAAAAACAATTAGCAATGATTTCTCTGCCATATTAGACACTTGGTTAGGGTATATTTAGAAACCGTTTCACTTTAAAACAACAGCAGCAAAAAAAGTCACATAGAATTGCACATCAAAGACCACTCTGTAGACATGCCTACTGCAGCGATTACAAGAAGCATAAAATATTCAAGAGGAAGAGATTAAGTGGCAAAGGAGAATACAGAATTAAGAATGTGAGGGAACACGCACTTAGACATCGATGGTGCAAGTGCCTGGGATTTTATAATGAGGTGATGGAATCGGCTGCAGAAAGCAAAGTGAGGAAGTAACAATAATATTAACAGCAGGAGGTAGGTGAATGTGCAACTGTGCTCACTTTTCCTGACCTTGTGAGGTCATTCACTTTCCTGTGCTGCATTCAAGAGCCTTGCTGCGACTTGTCTGCTGCTGACCTCCTGAACAAAGTCTGCTGCTTTCAGCTCTACAGGAGGATTTCTTCTCTTGTTGCTGTGAAACAACCCTCCAGCTCCTCCCATCCCCAAACATCACATCAAGGGAAGTAGCACTGAACTGCAATGGATCCTTTGAAAGCCTCAAATCCACTTTAGAATTTCCTGCTCTTTCCTTCGCAACTTCGACTCCTTCAATTTGCCCCTTTTGATTGGCCCTTTAAAAATCACGGTTGTGTCTCCCTCAGGCCTATATCACACATTTTGTTGCAGATTGGATGCTACAATCACAAGTAAAATTGTAACCAAGTGCCTGTGTCGTTGATGACATCCTGACAACACTTAGATGCTAAGATAACACAGTATGACCTGGAGGAACACTGCAGGCCAGATAGCATCAGAGGAGCAGGAAAGCTGACATTTCGGGTCAGAACCCTTCTTCAGAAAATATTCAGAAATACTCAGGTGCTGCCTGGTTAGTATTAGGTTCTGAGTTTATCAGCCCATTAGTACTGGGGGCATTCCACAGTAATGTTATCTCAAATTTAGAATACTTGAATGGTCTGACTGGATACATAGTGCATCAAAATGTAGTCTGTCTTAAAGACCTTTTTTCTAATTACTTGTCAGAGCAACTTCCAATTACTCGTCACAATGGCGCCGGCAGGAAGAATGATGTACATTTTGCCTGGGACCAACTGCTCAGGAAGTTAACATCAAGCCAGGCCACCGGACACCATGACCCAATTTTGCATTGTTGGAGTAATTAATTGACTGCACCTGTGACATCAGCACTCTGACGCAGGGTGCTTTGCCTCAGTGAGGTGTCGATCATCTAAGCAGAAACAATGGCCAGTGCTGGGGCCTAGTTGTGCTAAGGTTTTCCTTCAGTGGACTTTCTGCCACCAAGCCTTCCTTTAAAACAATGAGACCCTTTGGGGCTGTAATACGTCCTGAAAGATTAACCACTAATTTGCAGTGAATATGTCAGAACAAGAATAGCCTTCTCAGTCCCTTGAGCCTGTTTTGCCATTCAATGAGACCATGGTTGATCTGTGGCCTAACTCCATATACCCATACTTGGCAAGGGTCCGTTAGTAGTTTTTCCCAGTAAAAATTATTTGTCTCAGATTCAAAATCTCAATAACACCATCAGCTACAAGGCATTAGCCAGAGGTTTGATGGAATTCTTCCCATTTAATTGAATGGGTGCAGCTCCAATAACACTCAAGAAGCTTGACACCATCCAGGACAAAACAGCCCTCTTGACTGGTATCACATCCATTATCTTCAACAGTTGCACCCTCCAGCACCGAAGCACAATGGCATCAAGTGTGTACCATCTGCAATATGCATTGTAGCAACTCACTGAGCACTATGGAAAGCACTTCCCTACCCACAATAACTACCATCCAGATGGACAAGAACAGCAGATACTTTGGAATATCTATAAGCCTCCCGACTGACTTGGAAATACAACACTGCTCCATTACTGTCACTGGGTCGAAACCCTGAAACACCTTCCACGGCAACATTGTGGGTGTTCCTACACTTCAAGGATTGCAGCAGTTAAAGAAAACAGCTCACCACTATCTTGCCCAGAGCACTTAAGAATGGGCAATAAATACTGGCATTGCCAACCAGGCCCATGGTTAATTTTAAAAAAAGAAGTTAAATTACATTCTCTGTGGAAGTGACATATACTTGAGTAATGGGGAATTGTTTATTATTTAAAAGGTTAGATGACAAGTTAGATTAGTGAAAAGCTGGTTCATTAGATTAACAATAGATAAGAGACATTGTTGCCTCCTGATAGATAGTAAAAGCTCTATGCTACATTGTAGTAGATTATAGAACAGTCTGGTTTAGAACCAACATTGACCAACTTAGATAACAACGTGTGGAGCTGGATGAACACAGCAGGCCAAGCAGCATCTCAGGAGCACAAAAGCTGACATTTCGGGCCTAGACCTTTCATCGGAGATGGGGATGGGGAGAGGGAACTGGAATAAATAGGGAGAGAGGGGGAGGCAGACCGAAGATAGAGAGAAAACAAGATAGGTAGAGAGGAGAGTATAGGTGGGGAGGTAGGGACGGTATAGGTCAGTCCAGGGAAGATGGACAGGCCAAGGAGGCGGGATGAGGTGGTAGATAGGAAATTGAGGTGTGGCTTGAGGTGGGAGGAAAGGATGGGTGAGAGGAAGAACAGGTTAGGGAAGCAGAGACAGGCTGGGCATGTTTTGTGATGCTGTGGGGGGAGGGGAAGAACTGGGCTGGTTTTGGGATATAGTGGGGGAAGGGGAGATTTTGAAGCTTATGAAGTCCACGTTGATACCATTGGGCTGCAGGGTTCCCAAGCGGAATATGAGTTGCTGTTCCTGCAACCTTCGGGTGGCATCATTGTGGCACTGCAGGAGGCCCATGATGGACATGTCATCTGAGGAATGGGAGGGGGAGTTGAAATGGTTCGCGACTGGGAGGTACAGTTGTTTGTTGCGAACCGAGCGGAGATGTTCTGCAAAGCGATCCCCAAGCCTCCGCTTCTTTTCCCCAATGTAGAGGAAGCCACACTGGGTGCAATGAATAGAATATACCACATTGGCAGATGTGCAGTTGAACATCTTTGATATGGAAGGTCATCCTGGGGCCTGGGATGGGGGTGAGGGAGGAGGTGTGGGGGAAAGTGTAGCACTTCCTGCGGTTGCAGGGGAAGGTGCCGGGTGTGGTGGGGTTGGAAAGAAGTGTGGAGCAGACAAGGGAATCGTGGAGAGAGTGGTCTCTCCGGAAGGCAGACAAGGGTGGGGATGGAATAATTGCTTGTGTGGTGGGGTCGGATTGTAGATGGCGGAAGTACTGATTTTCTCACATTTTAAAGGGCCAAAGGCTAAATAAATAATTCTGGCACCCTCGATTCCTTCCAAATCATCGCACAGCTTCAATCCCTAGCCGTTATAACCAAACACCAGTTAGTTTGTTGTTTGAAATGTCAGGACACAAACATCAATTGGCACCAAAGTTCCTGCTTTGAATCTAAGTGTTGATTATGGTGTCTGAAAATTGACAATACAGATATACAAACACCAGCTAGCCATCAAGAAACATGACCAATTCTCACTTCTGTCATTACACACGGACATGGGACACAAATTTGACTGGGCCCACACATCCATAATTGCACAAGCCAAACAGAGATATGGCAGGGAATTCCTGGAGGCCTGGTTTTCCAAACGGAACTCCATCAACAAACTCAGTGAATTAGACCCTGTGTACCAACCACTCAGAAACAGAAATGATACCAACCACCCCAGTAAACTGAGGTATATGAATGACAAGCAGGACAGAACACCAATGCTTCACCAGAGGTGCACTGATGATGTTACCTAGCAACGTGACAAAATATTTGCAACTAAATCCACCAGCTTAGTGAGCCTGTCTATAACTCATCCACAACCCAAGCTACAAATCTTCTCAAAAACTCTATGGTGTCTGTAACCTGGGCCAGTTGTGTACAATTTCATATCAAACTGATAATTCATTTAAGAAGAGTCATACTGAACTCGAAACATTAACTCAGAGATAGCAAGAGCTGCAGATGCTGGAGTCAGAGATAACACAGCAGGCAGGCGTCATCAAAGGACCAGGGCCGGGGCCCTTCTTCACAAATGGGGATGGGGAAGGGAGCCCAAAAATAAATAGAGAGGAGGGTTGGGGCTGAGGAAGGTAGGTGGGTTGGTGATAGGTGAGTGAAGGAAGGGAGTGGTCAGTGAGGTGGGAGGGGCGGATGGGTGGGGGAGAAGATGGGCAAGTTGAGTCAGGTCAAGGAGGCAGTGGTGGGATGGAAGATTGAACGTGGATGAGGCAAACGGGCTGTAGGTTCCCAAGGCAGAATATGAGGTACTGCACCTCCAGTTTGCAGGTGGTATCATTGTGACACTAGAGGAGGCTCAGGCTGTACGTGTCACCCAGGGACTGGAAGGGAGATTTAAAAAGGTTTACAACCGGAAAGTATTGCTGTTTGTCATGAACAGAACACAGATACTCTACAAAACGGCCTCTGAACCTCTGCTTAGTCTCACTGATATAGAGCAGCTGGGAAAGTAGACCATGTTGATGGATACGCAGGTGAATCCCTGTCCACTGTGGGGAGGGAAATATATCTTTGGTTGTATTGTAGGTAGTGGAGTTGGCGGAGAATGATACATTGGATGCAGAGATTGGTGCGGGTGATATGTGAGGACAAGGGAGATTCTGTCTTTATTTTTGTTGGGGGGGGGGAATGTGAGGGCAGAGGAGCGGGAAGTACAAGAGAAGCAGTCGAGGGCATTTTTGACAACTGAAGGGGGCAAGTTATGGTCCTGTCCATCTTCTGTCCCACATTTAACTCTCCTTCCCATCCCCACCTCTTTGACCTGACACAACCTGTCTATCTTCTCCACCACCTATCCACCCCTCCCATCTCACTGACCAATCGCCATCACTCCCAACCTGAACTCATCTCTCACCATCCCACCTACCTCCCCCAACCCCAGCCCTCCTTTCTATTTATTTCCAAGCTCTCTTCTCCCTCCCCATTTCTCAAGAAGGGCCCCGACCCGAAACGTCAATTTTCTTGCTTCTCTGTTGCTGCCCGGCCTGCTGTGTTCCTCCAGCTCCCCACTGTGTTATCTCGAAACATTAACTGTTTCTCTCTCTCCACAGATGCTACTAGACCTGTTGAGTTTCTCCAGAATTCTCAGAGTTTGTTATTCACTTCAAAAAGCAGGTTGAAGCTGTGCAACCTGTGAGAAACAGTACTCGCTCACAAACTCAGCCTGAGACAAAGCCTTGGAAACAAGACAATTTTATTCTGTACGATCTTGCAAGAAATGGTGTCTGCTAGACAGGCACACACTACAAAACATGTTAAGCATTCCTATACAGTTTACAAGTTGCGGAATCACGCCTCCCTGGTCCCATTGGTCCTTTCTTATCCTATCATTCTCCATCCTATCGGGCCGCCCTTGTTTATTGTTCCCTTTTCTGCCGGCCTAAAACCCCATCCCTTTATTTATTCTTTCCTTATTTGGTTAGACTGGAAAGGAGAAGTTATGCAGGTGGTCGTGCTAACTGCCGCCTTTGCAGAACCTAATCTCTGGTTAATAATAAACTTCTGCTACAAAATCTTGTGACTATTTATGTAATGGTCTTCCTTTGCAAGACCTCACCATTCATCATTATCTGCAGAAACAACATTTCTAATCTCTCACACAACCCTAGTTAACATTTTTACTGGTTCTATTTTATCTAACTGTGTAACATCTACGACAGGTTTGTCTTGTACATTAGCCAGGAGTCCAAGGGTGGAGAAGATGATGAATCCAGCAAACACACCCATAACACAATTATCAACACAGACAACAATGGTATCTCCACAGCAGTTGTTGCAAAATTTTTTTGTAGGATGACAGTGTTATTAAACTGCCAGAATCCAACGCAAGAGAAAAGAAAATTTGTGCTGCATCATCTTTCCAGGTCTGGTAAGAAGAAAGCACCAGATTTCATTCAGCATATAAGACTACTTTGGCCATTATATGAATCAGTCTTATAGCTCAATTATGAATTCACCGAGGGAAGTTTAGGATTGAGCAAAAATCCCCATTTTCTGAAATAGTGGGCCAAAATCCTGGACTTTACAAATAACGTTTGAAAGTTTTAAAAAAAATCAGCTGGGCTATGCTGTAGGAAAATTACACAGACAACAATTGCTGCTTGGAACCATTGTTCAACGCAAAAATCGATTCACACCTCAACTCTAAAAGAACAATTAACCAGACCTCAGAAACCAACTTAACCCAGACATTGTGGAGCCTTTACAAAAACCAAAGACATGCAATCATCAGCTTTCCTGCTCCTCTGATGCTCCTTGGCCTGCTGTGTTCATCCAGCTCTACACCATGTTATCTCAAAGGCAATTAATATTCATTTGCAGAAATACAGGGCATTCCACTGAATCAAAATACATTTACACCCACTCTAAACTATCATGAAGCCAATTGCATCCAAAGGGGATAGCAGAAATATAATGGATAACACAGATTTGGGAAGCGACAACGTAGTACACCGTCTGTATAACCAATACCCCTTATCTGGGAGACTCAGAGCCTTTTCAACAACAAGCTCCTGCAGAAACCGCTCCCCAATAGGCTCCAGGCCCAACCAAGCCGCTTCAGAAACAAGAATCACAGAGGGATCCCAAAGAGCTATATCCCGAGAGCTATCTGCTCAGCTATCTCCAGGGGATCCTGATAGCAACCCCAAATCTACCAACACAGACCTGTTACACACCAGGGTAACTAACTATGACCAACAAACCTGACATCCAACCACCTCCGAAAAACACTGACCTGACTGTCAAGGCCTCAGACGCTGCCTGAGGTAAAACTGGCGCACAAAACCACCACAGAGTAAGAAAAAAGCCAAATACCCAGCAAGTTAATCCAACACACATCTTAGTGTGTCAGTGGATTCAACCCAGACTGAACACATCTGAAGTTTTCATTGAAGCACCAGCTATGGCAAATGGGAACTGCCAGCTGTATTTGAAAATCACATTTATCGCCAGTGGTGAGCTTATACACTCGAAACATCAAAGCATCCAACCTAGCTAGGAGGGAGGGGAAGGTGGGTAGTGACAGTGCAGGGTACACCAAGGTTAGGAAGTCTGATTAAAGTGTCTTTGATTAAAACCATGTTGTTTAGCTTCGTATAATATTTAACCTATGTTTAATTTAGTATAGTACTTTCCTCTATATAATTGATAGTGTCAATTTCACTGTTTTGTATTTGCCTTTTACTTTCATGTAATATTCTCACCCTTGGTATCTCATAAATGCAAAGATTATTTTGCCCCTGAAACATCTGTCTCCTACCTTCTTCATTTCACATCCTCTGAATACAGAGTGTCAAAACCACGGATTTGGGGATGATTCGAACCACCTAAAAATCAGCAGGTGTAAACATAGAGCCATAAACATAGATCGTAAACCAGAACCCCTACAGAAGTACACATATGGTCAATGTTATTTCCTTTAAACACTATTTTGTCTACCGCTTGCTACTAAAATTTGCTTTTCACTTACGGTTTCTAATTTTGACTTGATTTTCTGTTTAAAGTCAGAAAGAGAAGTTGACTATTCTATTATTCTGTGATTGAAAAATCACATTCTAGTTGTATTTTTTAACAAAAATAACCAGGAAAGGCTTGTCATCACAAAATAAATGGACATCAAAATTCCACTCAACTAAATAACACATTTCCTTATTCCTCAAAGCAATGTCTTTAGTCCAACTATCTGCAGGCTGTTACCTCAATGATGTTCTTCAAGGTCAAAGATGGGGATATTTGCTACTGATTGCACAATGTTTAGTACTGTTTGCAACTCCCTAGCTACACTTTCTGGGACTTGTGGTGCATCTGCTCGACCCAGAAGGTGTTCCCATTGCACTCGAGATCGGGTCACCTTACTAAAACCCTGGACACCTTAAGAAAGTTGCCAGAGCCAGCCAATCTGAGAAAACGTTACTGGACCCGAAAGGCTAACTGATTTTTCTTCGCAGATGCTACTAGATCTGCTGAGCTTTTCCAGAAACTTCTGGTTTTTGTTCCATGCTTGGCAGGAAGGACTATAAAGTTGAGCATTATTTCTTACTTTTCTGCCTAATTGAACAGAGGATGAAGATCTATTTAAGTAATTTCTTTTTATTCATTTTGTGATCCAAAATGGCGCATGTTGGGTGACAAAACACTTTTCACTCTATTTTCCCAAATACATGCAACAATAAAATAATTCATTCATTCATTCATTCATTCACCTTGCGCTCATCAGATCTGATGCAAGAATGCCAAAGAAGTCAACAAATCTCTACAGGAGAAGCAGATGGTGATTGGTTGAGCAATGATATGATTGAGGTCACCATTATATTGCAGGGTGTCTTAGGTATGTCCTGTTTTAGCCTGCAGAGTGAACGAATAGATTGGATTCCATCTATGAGGTTACCAAAAAGATGAGTCTTACAGCTTTTGGACGTTCAGGAATCTCATAGAACATAGAACAGTACAGCACAGGACAGGCCTTTTGGCCCATGATATTGTGTTGAATTTTTACCCTAAACCTAAGTTCTACCTAACCTTCACCCCTACCTTATATTCTCATTTATACGCCTATCTAATAACTGTTTAAATGGTCCTAATGAGGCCGACTCCACTACCCTCTTCGGCAATGCATTCCTCTAGTGCTCTCCACCTCATTGTGTATTGTGGCCAGGGTAGATGGGAGACTGTCAGTTAGATTGTTGCCTTTTGATTATCATGTAACCTCACATATTCACAGATGACTGCAACTTTCAAAGCTGTAAAGTACTGAGTCTAATTTAAATTGCCTGGAAAGCCAGGTTGGCTTGAAAATTTGCTCAACAGGTGAAGTTAGCTGTTTGATGTTGTTACTAAGCAGAACATGAATGACAACAAAAACAAAAATTGCTGGAGAAACTCGGCAGATCTGGCAGCATCTGAGGAGACAAAGCAAATTAACGTTTCGGGTTCAGTGACCCTTCTTCAGACTGATGGTAGCTCGGGAAAAGTTGGTCTTTGTGCAGAAAATAGGATGGGGGCAGGGTTGCAGGAGTAAATAACAGATGAAGATGGAGCCCAAAGAGAGACAAAAGGAGTTGGACAAAAAAAGGAATGGTTAACAGTCAGCCGAGGAGAATGAATAGCTGTCAATGGGGACTATCAGCGGCTGACAACAGATTGTGTGCAATAGCAGGCCATGTGAAGACAACATGATCAGAACAGATCTGATGGAGACAAAAGAACTGAGAAAATGAAATAGAGTCTTTATGGGAAGCAGGGTGCGAGGATATATAATCCAGGTAACTGTAGGAGTCTTCGGTCCGCCTCCCCCTCTCTCCCTATTTATTCCAGTTCCCTCTCCCCATCCCCCTCTCTGATGAAGGGTCTAGGCCCGAAACGTCAGCTTTTGTGCTCCTGAGATGCTGCTTGGCCTGCTGTGTTCATCCAGCTTCACACTTTATTATCTTGGAATTCTCCAGCATCTGCAGTTCCCATTATCTCTAACTGTAGGAGTCGGTGGGTTTATAGTGGATATTGGTGGCCTGAGTACCCCCAGAAATGGAAACAAAAATGTCGAGGAAAGGAAGGGAAAAGTCAGAGATAGACCAAGTGAAGGTGAGAGCAGAAGCAAAATTGATAAACTTTTCCAGTTCTGGATGAGAGAGGGAAGCAGCAGCGATGATGTACATTAATGTGCTAGAGACAGAGTTGTTGCTGGGGGCCAGAACCGGAAGGTGATAGGGAATCGGGACAGTTCAGACCTTTTTTTTCCAGGAAGAAGTGGAGATCCCTGAGACCACGTTGATATAACCATGAGTAGTATTTTCCACTAATAGAATACTGCTGTCAAGCTAAACATTCTGCCTTCCACAACAAAGGAGAAAAGTGGTATCTGAATTTCAGTGCCAGTGTGATGCCAATTACATAATTTACACATTTCAATGATTGGTGGATCATATTAAATAGCATATACTTTTAATTGTTCACAAAAGGCAGACTCTTGACCATATTCAACCAGCACATGCTTGCAAAATTCTGAGCATAACCTGTAACATTGGACTGCATTAGCCAAATAATCTTGAGTATTCCAAGAAAACACAGTGTGAAGCTAGAGGAGCGCAGCAGGCCAGGCAGCATTAGAGGAGCAGAAAAGTTGACGTTTCAGTTTGGGACCTTACTTCAGAATTCCAAGAACAACTCTAACGAACAGTTGAAGATTATCAGCCAGCCTCACAATGCAACAATACCTATAATTGCTAGAATTTCCACATATTCATATGCAGGCCCTATCTTCTGAAAGCACAAAAAAAAGCAAGGCATTTCACCAAACAAACGCATAGAGACAGCAGTGCATGCTCCATATCAATACCTTAACCATTCAGAGTGACTTGTCAAACGCTTATAAATGTATATATGAAATATTAATTGCTTTGGAATTCTTGTGATTCTGTCCTAACAAGAGAAAGACATAAAACTTCAATGGCACATCTATTTTACAATAATACTTGAACATAATGAATGCATTTCAGTGAGGACTAGACTTCATTTGACATAGAAGGAAATTTGACGCAAAAATGTCAGAGCTAATGTGGAAGGGTGGGAGGTGTTTAAATGAAGCATTGACACTAACACAGAACAGTGGGCCAAATGGCCTATTCCGCAGGATTATTTTATATGATCCCATGTAATCTGGGTTTATCCTCTCTTGATTCCAATCTAATTTACTTGTTTAGCATGCAATCACAGTCCTTGCTTCTGGTCAGAAATGTTCCCTCAAAGCTGCGTGGGGCCGATGCTCTGGGCATGGTGGTCAGCATTGGCATGGGATATCTGGGCGGTTCCAGAAGTGACTACCACACACAAGCCTCAGAGACTCATACCAGATAAAAATTAGAGACTGTACTCTCTGTCAGTCAAAACCAAGATGTCAAAAGTCACCAACTAACTGTTTAGAATTCTATGAATGCATTTGATTGAATATGCTTTTGCAGAAGGAAGATTTTATAGGAGGGAAATGCACAGAATAGAATTGATGCTCTCTTTGAACAAAAACTTCAAAAGCAACACATCTTTCAGTTGAAATCCTTAGTTTTATTCTGATGTGGTTTACCGCAGCATCAGCCAGTTTGGAGAAGTCTGACCAGTTTCTGATGAAGAATTCATTTCCTTTAGAGGCCCCCTCCATGGGAACTCCTTGGTTCAGGTGTAGATTCAGAATGATGCAAGGGAATGTCACTGTGAAATAAACCGCATGAGCGTGGAGAGAAACTTGTTAGATTTCTCTGTATTGTTAGTGTAGCACTCACAGTATTGGATCCAATTAAATGGTAAATTAACTAAATTGCAGTCCACGCTGGGGGGTGGGGGAAATGTGGTTAAATTGACCAGCTTGTCACCTCCCCTTTTCCCACTGCAATGAAAGGTCACTTTCCCAGTGACCTATGTGAGGTCATGCAGTTGGCAATTATTTCATATTTGACGGTCTGATCTTGACTGGTGTCGGGCAGGCCAAGGGAGGGGACCATGCCAAGCACCCAACTATACAGATTTGTCTGCTGGTGGCCCACAACTCCTAAATGTTTCACCTCCCCGAGTTGCGGTCCCACATTAACCTTTTCAAACTCATCTTTCGCATGGGCCAGTCCGTGTTAAAAAAGACCGTCTGAGAAAAACTTAGCCTAACCCTTGATCCAACTCATCAATTTAGAAGTACTGGAGAGCAAATAGGCTCTGATTGGCTGCAGCTCTGAAGCAGGATTTCCTGTCGCTGAAGACCTCAAATCCCTGAACAGCCAATTAGTCTTTGAATGCTTTTAGGGCAGTCAGTGGTTCTCCTTTCCATAACAATTAAGGAATGAAACATTGGCTCCCCGTATAATTCAGACTCATGACCCTCATCTACTCATCCACTTCACCCAGACCAGTACAATCTACCAGAGCAATTGGAAATTGCCACAGAGTCTAAGCGTCTGAAACCTTTAGAATAAGGGACACAATTGCAGGGGTTTGGCAAATTGCTGCTGCTCATTCCGTCAGGAGAAAGATCTTCTTCAGATCTCACTCAGCCCTGAAGTGTTGATGAATTATGGATCTCTTAGTTCCCAGACACAGGTAACATCACAGATAAACCAGCCACTTCGCAAATGATTTATGAATCCTAAGCTTACTGTTGCAAAAAATCTCTACTTTGTCATTAGTTTTAACTCAATTCATCAACAATCATTTACTTTTCCTGAAGATGTGGGGGTGCTGGTGTTAGACTGGGGTGGATATAGTCAGAAATCACATGATGCCAGGCCATAATCCAACAGGTTTATATGAAATCACAAACATTTGGACCCTCAGTCTTTCCTTAGGTGTTAGTGAGAGAGCTACATAAGAACATAAGAACTAGGAGCAGGAGTAGGCCATCTGGCACCTGGAGCCTACCCTGCCATTTAATAGGATCATAGCTGACCTTTTTGAGACTCAGCTCCACTTACCCGTCCACTCACCATAACCCTTGATTCCTTTACTGTTCAAAAATTTATCTAGCCTTGCATTCAGTGAGGTAGTTCAACTGCTTCACTGGGCAGGGAATTCCACAGATTCACAACCCTTTGGGTGAATATGTTCCTCCTGACCTAGTCCTACATCTGCTTCCCTTTGTTTTGAGGCTATGCCCTCTAGTCCTAGTTTCACCTTCTAGCAGAAACAACCTCCCTGCCTCCACATTATCTTTTCCCTTCATAATCTGATGTGTTTCTATAGGATCTCCCCTCATTCTTCTGAATTCTAGTGAATATAATCCTAATCTGCTCAGTTCCTCCTCAGAATCCAACCCTCTCAACTTTAGAATCAACCAAGTGAATCTCCTCTGCACCCCCTCCAGTGCTGGTGTATCTCTTCTCAAGTAAGGAGACCAAAACTGTGCATAGTACTCCACGTGTGGCCTCACTAGGGCCTTCTACAGCTTCAGTATAACCTCCCGGTTTTTAAACTCCATCCCTCTAGCCATGACAGACAAAATTCCATTTGCCTTTTTAATTACATGCTGCACCTGCAATCCTACTTTTGGTGATTCATGCACAAGGACACTCAAGTCCCTCTGTATAGCAGCATGTTGCAATTTTTTAGCATTTAAAATATAGTCCATTTTCCTGTTATTCCAACCAAAAATGGATGACCTCAACTCATCAACATTGTACTCTATCTGCCAGACCTTTGCCCACCCACTTAGACTATCTATATCCCTCTGCAGACTTTCAGTAACTTCCGCACACTTTGCTCTACCACTCACCTTAGTATCATTTGGAAATTTTGACACACCACACTTAGTCTCCAACTCCAAATCATCTATGTAAATCGTAAACAATTGTGGTCCCAACACTGATCCCTCAGGCACACCACTAGCCAATGACTGCCAATCAGAAAAACACCTATTTACCCCTGCTCTTTGCTTTCTACTGGTCAACCAATCATCTATTCATGCCAATGCATTACCTGTAATACTGTTCAGCTTTATCTTATTTAGCAGCCTTTGGTGTGTCAAATGTGGTATCAGACATAGAATTTATTAGTAAAAGATCAAATGTTCAACACCATTGATTAGGATGAACTAAAAAAACCTAAAATGCTGTTAAATCTTTAATTAGTTAGAAGGCTTTTGTTGATAGATATGTACACGTAAATCCCCAAATTTCTTTCGAGAGAACTAAAGGTTTTATCGGTGTAAAGAAGAGGTGACATTTTAGGTCAAACAGTGCATGTTAGATGTGAGATCCTGTTTAGAATCAAGGGCTAAGGGGAGAGTGCAGGGAAGTGGAGTTGAAATGCCCATCAGCCATAATTAAATGGCGGAGTGGATTTGATGGGCCGAATGGCCTTACTGCCACTCCTATGCCTTATGGTCTTAATCTAAAGGAATTTATAAAATGCCATGTTTGCTGACTGTCTATAAATTGTGTGCCTTTAAAATGTATCTGCAAATACAAATTTCCCCCATAGATTCGTGTGTGTGTGTGAGAGAGAGAGAGAGAGAGAGAGAGAGACAGAGAGATCGATGGAGGGGTGGGGAGAGTGTGTGTGAGTTCACTCTCTTCCCTCACTCACACACACATGTGAGTCTGTGGGGTGAATTTATATTTGCAGATACATTCTATTTTGTCCAAAAAGCACACAATTTATAGACAGTCAGTCAATGTGGCATTTTATAAATACTTTAAATATAAATCTGACTTCAAACCAAAACACAAACAGATTCTAAATAAAGACTTGCAGCTAATATGCAATGCCTGACCTAAAATGTCACCTTTTCTTTATTCTGATAAAACCTTTCGTCAACTCAGGACCGTGACTTGAAAGGAATTTGGGGATTTACACATACATATTAATCATTTAAAACCTTCCAACTGAATAAAGATTTAACAACATTTTAAGTTTGTTTAGTACATCCCTATCAATGGTGTCAAATGTTTGATCTTTTACTTGTAAATTCTGTGTTTGATACAACCCCTCTCACTAACACCTGAAGGAGGACTGAGGCTACGAAAGCTTGTGTTGTCAAATTAACCAGTTGGACTCTCACCTGCTGTCATGTGATTTCTGACTTTTTTCTGAAGATGTGATTCCTTCCAATAATGCTGCTCCAGTTATCAGCCAGGCCAGAAGCAGAGAGAGAGCTGAATACCAGACTATCTCCCCATCTCATCCATTGAACTGGAACGGCCTAAAACTGCTTGACTGAAGACAGTAAAGCAATTATTATTAGGTCCTGTGCATACAAGTATTTAGACAGATATGCTTTCATTTGTAAATTTCATGTATATTCATATTAAAAAACAATAATAACCCTCTTTTAACAGCTTGCACAGAATTACTTAGATTTTGCAACACCAAACCATTGAGCCTGACTCTTCCTACCAAACACTTATATATATCAATGATAATGGGAACTGCAGATGTTGGAGAATCCAAGATAACAAAGTGTGGAGCTGGATGAACACAGCAGGCCAAGCAGCATCTCAAGAGCACAAAAGCTGACATTTTGGGCCTAGACCCTCCAATGTAACATAGGATATCTAATTTAAGGCATCAACCCAATTCAACAATTGCAACACTGTAAAACATAACCCCGTAATGAGCAAATGCAATGCTACTTCACTATAGAATATGGCCCATATAATTTGTATATTAAGCATTAAAGAAACTTAAAAGATTTTTTTCCAGGCTTGTCAATTGCACTCCATAGATCTAACTGGTCTTGAACCATTGATTCTCAATACCTTGTTGTTTACACAGAAATCAAAACCGATTGAGCTTCCGAACAAAGCAATAGCTACCAGCTCTCCAGTTTTCTGAAATTTGGAGAACATTTTGGCCACAAATGCAAGAAATGGTTAATAACTCCTTCTGGGTCCAAAATTATCTGCTCCCTGAATGAAATCTCACTTGAGACTTCAGAACTGATTGTATTCAATATTGAATTAAAGAAACAATGTTCACAAACAGCGTGCAAGAATAAGCACTGACCGTACTGAAGTTAATTTTGAAATAGCTCTTTCAAAGATATGACAGAGCAGAGGGTAAAAATAAGAGAGTAATACCTGGAAATGAAGATATTGGTGCTATGCTCCATTTTGAAGCACACGAGGTGGGTTGGACTAATATATATCTTTTCTTATCCGCTCATGGGATGTGTGTATTTCTGGCTGGCCAGCATTTATTACCCATTCCTAGTTGCCCTTGAGAAGATGGTGCTGAGCTGCCTTCTTGAATGCTGCAGTCCATGTATTGCCTACAGACCCATAATACCCTGAGGGAGGGAATTCTAGGATTTTGATCCACCAACAGTGAAGGAACAGCAATATGTCCCCAAGTCAGGATGGTGCGAGGCTTGGAGGGGAAGTTGCAGGTGGTAGTTTTTTCTTTTATCTGCAGACCTTGTCCTCCTAGACATCGTCATGCATTTGGAAGTTGCTGTCTAAGGATCTTTGGAAAATTTCAGCAGTGCATCTTGGAGATACTACACACTGCAGCTGCTGAGTGTCGGTGGCGGAGGACGTGGAAGCTTATGGATGCAGTGCCAAACAAGCAGGCTGTTTTGTCGTCAATGGTGCCAAGCTTCTCAAATGTTGTTGGAGCTGCACTCAATGGAAGCATTCTATCACACTCCTGATTTGCACCTTGTGGATGGTCGACGGGCTCTGGGAAGTCAGGAAGTGTGTTAGTTCACCACAGTATTCCTAGCCTTTGACCTGCTGTTATAGCCACTGTAATTATATGATGAGTCTAGTTGAGTTTCTGGTCAATTGTAACCCTAAGGATATTCATAATGGGAGATTCAGTGATGGTAACACCATTGAATACCACAGGACATTGGTTAAATTGTCTCTTATTGGAAATATGTTTTAATTTTTTTTAGTTCTGGGTTATCATTTCTTCCAAGGAGCTCTTTGAAAATAACCCTGTTCTTGTATTGCAAACATTTTTACAGTGTAATTCTAATTTGGGGCGGCACGGTAGCTCAGTGGTCAGCACTGCAGCCTCACAGCACCAAGGACCTGGGTTCAATTCCAGACTCGGGCGACTGTCTGTGTGGAGTTTGCACATACTCCCCATGTCTGCGTGGGTTTCCTCTGGGTGCTCTGGTTTCCTCCCACAGTCTAAAGATGTACAGGTTAGGTGGATTGGCCATGCTAAATTGCCCCTAGTGTTCAGGGGTGTGTGGGTTATAGGGGGATGGATCTGGGTGGGATTCTTCAAGGGGCAGTGTAGACTTGTTGGGCCGAAGGGCCTGTTTCTACACTGTAGGTAATCTAATCTAATCTAATCGAAATTTGTCTTCCTCGATGTCATTCCAAAAGTTTTTAAAATTCAGACCTTCCAATATTCCAAACAAAGTTTGCCAATCATCCTCGTGAATTTTCTTAGTGCCTATCTTCTCTGTACCTGTAAGACTGCCCCTGGCCTTGGGCTCCCCAGGGTGCTGCTGCAGCGAATGGCAGTTTAAATTGTCATTACCCTTGGAGGTCATTACCTTGAGCAATTTTACTGCATTAGATATTTCACCACAATGTAGGGATTCTATGATCTATGGTCGATGTGGACTTGTTGGACTGAAGGGCCTGTTTCCACACCGTAGGGATTCCAGGTGCAGTTTTGGACTGCACCCCTTTGAGGTATATGGACTGAGTGAATGCCAGGAAACATCTTTAAAAGAAGTGCAGAGATAATTGGAACTGCAAATGCTGGAGAATCCAAGATAACAAAGTGTGAAGCTGGATGAACACAGCAGGCCAAGCAGCATCTCAGGAGCACAAAAGCTGACGTTTTGGGCCGAGACCCTTCATTAGAGAGGGGGATGGGGAGAGGGGACGAACTGGGCTGGTTTTGGGATACGGTGGGGGAAGGGGAGATTTTGAAGCTGGTGAAGTCCACATTGATACCATTGGGCTGCAGGGTTCCCAAGCGGAATATGAGTTGCTGTTCCTGCAACCTTTGAGTGGCGTCATTGTGGTACTGCAGGAGGCCCATGATGGACATGTCGTCTAAAGAATGGGAGGGGGAGTTAAACTGGTTTGCGACTGGGAGGTGCAGTTGTTTATTGCGAACCGAGCGGAGGTGTTCTGCAAAGCGGTCCCCAAGCCTCCTTTTGGTTTCCCCAATGTAGAGGAAGCTACACCGGGTACAATGGATACAATATACCACATTGGCAGATGTGCAGGTGAACATCTGCTTATTATGGAAAGTCATCTTGGGGCCTGGGATGGGGGTGAGGGAGGAGGTGTGGGGGCAAATGGAGCACTTCCTGCGGTTGCAGGGGAAGGTGCCGGGTGTGGTGGGGTTGGAGGGCAGTGTGGAGCAAACAAGGGAGTCACCGAGAGAATGGTCTCTCCGGATGGCAGATAAGGGTGGGGATGGAAAAATGTCTTGGGTGGTGGGGTCGAATTGTAGATGGCGGAAGTGTAGGAGGATGATGCTTTGTATCCGGAGGTTGGTGGGGTGGTGTGTGAGAATGAGGGTGATCCTCTTGGGGTGGTTGTGGCAGGGGCGGGGTGTGAGGGATGTGTTGCAGGAAATGCAGGAGACGCGGTCAAGCGTGTTCTCGACCACTGCGGGGGGAAGGTTGCGGTCCTTGAAGAACTGGGACATCTGGGATGTGTGGGAATGGAATGCCTCATCCTGGGATCAGATGCAGCGGAGGCGGAGGAATTGGGAATAGGGGATGGAATTTTTGCAGGAGGGTGGGTGGGAGGAGGTGTATTCTAGGTAGCTGTGGGAGTTGTGGGCTTGAAATGGACATCAGTTTCTAGCTGTTTACCTGAGATGGAGACTGAGAGGTCCAGGAAGGTGAGGGATGTGTTGGAGGTGGCCCAGGTGAACTTGAGGTTGGGGTGGAAGGTGTTGGTGAAGTGGATGAACTGTTTGAGCTCCTCTGGGGAGCAAGAGGCGGCGCCGATGCAGTCATCAATGTAACGGAGGAAGAGGTGGGGGTTAAGAGAGTCTTAAAAGAGGTGCAGGTTGGTTTTGAATGATGCACACTGCTTTTAAGTGGCTTTCAGTGGCACAGACATGCTTTAAGTGGTGGAGGCTGAGTTCAAGTGGTGCAAAGAGTGTCTTGCTTGCTGAAGAATTGCATGCACATGTGTTTCAAAAGAATTCACCAGACTTCAGAATTGTATTAAAGATAGTAGGAACAGCAGGTGCTGGAGAATCTGAGATAACAAGGTGTCAAGCATCAGAGGAGCAGGAAGATTGACGTTTTTGGCCTCGACCCTTCTTCAGAAGAAGACCCTTGAAGGGTCTAGAGCCGAAACATCAGCCTTCCTGCTCCTCTGATGCTGCTTGGCCTGCTGTGGTCACCTAGATCTACACCTTCAGAATTGTATTGCCAGGTTTGGTCAATGTATCAGCTCCTGGAAGACGAAGTTTGAGAACTGGATGGCACAAAGTCCCTTCTGCACCTTCATCACCATTGCAGCACAGAGGACATTGACATCCTTCCCATCTGGGCCACAACATCTACAAATGGTGCTGACGTAGAGATTGACATCTACACAAGGACTGGTAAAGCAGCATCTCCACGTGGAGTGGCCACAGGGCACTGTCAACGTGGCCAGGAAGTTGTGACTCTACATGTCCATAATCATGTCCACAGCAAGCTACACATGTGTCATGTATGTCAGATGTCACATTAGTGCTGCCAATTGTAGTGTCCTGGATATTCCTTGCAGAGGGAACATCACCAAGGAAGAATTGCTGCAGAGACTGGTCAGAAGCATCTCCTTGATATGCTGGAACAGATCATTGACTGAGGCGGGCGGGACATGTATTTTACCTCCTCACATGCATGCCCTGGCAGAGTGGCAGAAGAATGGATGCTATCAGATGGGAGAAGAAGATGGAGTGAGCTAAAGCAGACCTGGAGAAGAAGAAAATTTTGAGCTTGAGTGAAAGAGATTGCGATGGAACAGAGCTGATAAGTGAGTCTTGTTGTTCATAGTTCCATGGGTTAAGAGGCATTAAGTCTGAGCAAATGGACTCACACAAGCTTAGATCTCCTGGTGAAGCCTCTCAACTGTTATCATTTAAATTAGAAAGGCAAAGTAACCTTTACATTGGAGTAACAGCATTGGGGCCTGGGGTAAGCATACTCCTGACATTCATGTTCTATTTTGGAAGGGGTTGAATCATGACCCCTCTAACCAACCCTACCCCAGAAAGTTTGTACAATGCAATGTACAAATATACAAGAGGTGGGAACCATTTCAATGAAGACTGACATCATGGGAAACAAAAATATGAGAAAAGAAATTCTACACAAACACAGAGAGATGGAAGCAAGAGAAACACAGCAGGACAAAGACAGAGTCTGGAGAGACTGTTTAAGAATCAGAAAGATAAAGACATGATTGTAAAATCGAAATAAAATGAGCAGGATCAGAAGAAATGTACAGGTGAGAAACAGAGGGGCAAGAAGATTGAGTCTCAGTTGACTTTTACTTTTATATGTGTAACATCAAGCAGTTTCTTAACATTCCATTTTACAAACTGACAATTTAGAATCGAATATCTATTAGTCCCAATGTCTCAAATGCACAACGTTGATATTTATCCATGCCTTTCTGATGTACAGTCACAGTGAGAATGGTCCATGAAACTATTGTCCATTTCTCTTCCTCATTCAGACTGATAGAATGAACAATGAACAGTTGGTGTCCATACTTGCCCCAATCAAAGTGAACACTGTACGTTTGGGAGTCCTGCTGCATGTTTCACCTGCCCCCCCACCAACTGAAGCAGTCTGCCCATGGCAGGGTGAGTGGAAGGAAGCAAACAGGTAGTACAGACTGTAGCTGATGATACAGGAGTAGTAAACTTCACAAAAAGTTCTGTGGTTATACCAACACATAAAATGAAAGGAAGAACAACACACTAGTTTTGATTATATCTGAACTGAACTTTTACGCACATATTCAGTTGGTAGACAAAACAAAACTATTTTATTACTGTTTCATCAAAACTAAATTAACAGATTAGAACAAGCTGTACTTTATTGCAACAAACAAAGAACTGCAGATGTTGAAGATCTGTAACAAAAACAGAAATTGTTGGAAAAACTCAGGAGGTCTGGCAGCATCTGTGGAGACAAAGCAGTTAACACTTTCAGTCCAGTAACCATTCTTCAGAACTCAGAACCCTCCTGTTCTGAAGAAGGGTCACCAGACTCAAAGGCTTAACTTTGCTTTCTCTACACGGTTGCTGCCAGACCCACTGAGTTCCTCCGTCAGTTTCTATTTTTGCATTTTAATGCTTTGGGCAGCAAAATTGAACTCCATTATGCAGGCATTTCCATCATTGTGGAAGTGGGTTGAGGTGAAAAATGGTGGGCAGCTGCTCCCAGCCACCCTCAGCATGGCTATTACGGATCATTAAGCAGCAGGGAGTAATTGCTCACTGAGTGGAACTCCTTGAATGAGATAATACTATGCTACAGATGGTGCTATCAATCAAGATCAAGCCCAATTTTGATGGGCAACCTTGGATTTTGAACATCCCTTCTCAAATGAACACTCTTTCTAAACATAGGATACACCCATCACACCTCTAACTCCAAAATGGTCCATGGGGTTCTGATCCAGAAATCCCACTTCTCCTTTCAACAAGTCCCATTTCTTTTTCTGGGAGAGAAGTGGACGTGCAATTTGTGGGAAACCTAATCACAGCAAAGCTGGTACAACCGCATCCTTAACACACAATGGGTGAGGCCTGAGTACTAAATAAGCCATAAATGTTCTTGAAGGGCAGATAAGATCAATAACAGCCTCCAACTTGCCAAATTACTAATTGACTAGCCCTTAATTTTTTTTACACTGCTGATTATAAAAAAAATCTGCTCCAGTGATTACAAATAGCTGTCGTGTGACATAGCTCTAGTGTTTATCATTTGCCCTTAATCATGCTGTGTTGTTTTATAAAATATAATTATTTTTCATAGTAGGGCAGTGTAGGTTCATGGTTTGATTGATAGTTCAAGCAGGTTAATAAAAAATTAGATGTCTTTGAAATGTTATGAATGCAGCCGAATTTTAAAATAGGGTATTATTGTGGGGATTTAAATGTTTTGACTGGATTTTCATGAGTAGTGACCTTTTTTTAATATGCTAAAGGATGTAATAGGCTCCTTTTTGTACTCTTTTTCATTTCATAATAACATAGCTCCTGGAGCCTGCTTATAGATCGCAAGGTGTAAGGATGGTTGGCAGGATCACGAGTTTATATTAGATTGACATGGGGCAATGTGGGACTATGGGATCAGTGGATTTGCACTATGTTAACATAGGGCTAGAAGAAGCCATGGAGGTCGGTGGGGTATGGTTGGAATGGATGACAGTGGAATGGGTCTTGAGGAATGGATTGGGGCGGTGGTGGTTTGAGACAAGACCAGACTTTAAAACTGGAGTAAAGTCCCATAGAACCACGTTGAACATTTTGAGAAGCTCCCCTCAGCACTCTTCTTCACTCAAGAGTGGAGGCCTGGCTGAAACCCATACCCACGTTCCAAGAGAAGAGCCAACCATTCAGGGAGTTTCCGCCAAGGTGAACGTGGTGAGTTGAACATTTACCTGATACCTGACTCTGAAACCCAGGCCTTTAGTGGGAACGAATGTCAATGCAGAAAATGTGAGGTGGAACATTCATCATATTTAAGATGATAGTGGAAGTGAGGAACAAATGGATCAAAGTCTAAATCATTACACGTTAAGCCACAAAACCAAACTGAGCCCTGGGGTTATTTTTAGAAGTATAGATTTGAGAAGTAGGCATAATACATAAAACCTGTAGCAAAGTTTTGTTAGGCCACACTTACAATGCTGTATGCTAATCCAGTTATTTTACACAAGTACATGTATAGATGACTTAGATGAACATGTAGATGAGTGGATTAGTAAGTTTGTGGACAATACAACAATCAGTGTAGCTGTGGATAATGTAGAAGGCTGTCAAAGGATAAAGTGGAACATAGATCAGTTGCAGATACGAGCGGTGAAATGGCAGATGGAGTTTAATCTGGATAGGTGTAAGGTGCCGCATTTTTGGAGATAAAATGATAAGGAAAAGTATATAGCTAATGGGAGGGTCCTGAACAGCATTGATGTACAAAGGGATCTTGGGGTACAAAGGGATCTTGGGGTTCAAGTCCGTAGCTCCCTGAAAGTGGCCACGCAAGGATATAGGGTGATGAAGCAGGCATAGGGCATTCTTGCCTTTATTGGTCAGGGAATTGAGTACAAAAGTCAGGATGTCATGTTGCAGCTTTATATGACTTCGGTTACACTTAAAGTGGATGCTGCCTCGATTAGAGGGTACAAGCTATAACGAGAGTTTAAGAAAATTCAAGTTGTTTTCGCTCAAGCAATGGAGGCTGAGAGAAAACTTGATAGAAGCTTATAAAATTGTGAAATGCATAGATAGGGTTGACAGTCAGAATCCTTTTCCCAGAGTTGAAATGTCTCATGCTAAGGGGCATGCATTTAAGGTGAGAGGGAGTAAGTTCAAAGGAGATGTGATGGGGCATGTTTTTTACACAGAGAGTGGCAGGAGTCTGGAATGCACGGCCAGAGGTGGTGGTGGAAACAGATACGATAGCGGTGTTTAAGGGGCTTTTAGATAAGCACATGAAAATGCAAGGAACGAATGGATAGGAACGTAGAACAGGCAAAAAGTGGCAATTTCATTTGGCATCATGCCCACCACAACATCTTGGCCCGAATGGGCCGTTCCTGTGTTGTACCGTCCTATGTTCTATGAACTGGAGTATGTGATTGAAAAGTGTTGGGAGCAATGTACAACTTTGCATGAAGTTATATTATTCTACTTAGTGTGTTAAGAACTTTGAGATAAGGATATTTTTATTCTAGAATGTTCTTGCAGACTTGGCACCCAAGTGCCTGGAGATGTGTTTGTTTATATGCATCTTATTGAAGGCATCTCACGTTTGAAGTGAATAAATGGATGTTAGTCGTTCTATGCATCCAAAAAAAAATACATGGGAGATGGAGGATGGGGGGATATATGTGCACTGTTGCTTAGTGACTCAGTGACGCAGAGAGATGGGAACGGCCCAAAGAGATCAGTCAGTGTGTGTGCTGACGTGTTACAGAGCAGAGACTGAAGTGATAAATTCATCAGTAGAAAATCTGGCAATAACTGCTTCGATAACAAGGTGTAGAGCTGGATGAACACAGCAGGCCAAGCGGCATCTTAGGAGCAGGAAAGCTGACGTTTCGGGCCTAGACCCTTCTTCAGAAATGGGGGAGGGGAAGGAGGTTCTGAAATAAATAGCGAGAGAGGGGGAGGCGGATAGAAGATGAATAGAGGAGACAGACTGGTCAAAGAGGTGGGGATGGAGCCAGTCTCCTCCCTACCTCCCCACCTTATTGACTCCATCCCTGCCTCTTTGACCAGCCTGTCTCCTCTCCAACTATTTTCTCCTTATCCATCTGCTATCCGCCTCCTCCCTCTCCCTATTTATTTCATTTATTCATTCACAGAATGAGGACGCCACTGGCTAGGCAACATTTATTGCCTGTCTCTAATTGCCCAGAGGGCAGTTGAGAGTCAACCACATTGCTGCGTGGCCTGGAGCCACATGTAGGCCAGACCAAGTATGGGTGGCAGTTTCCCTCCCTAAAGGACATTAGTGAACCAGATGGATTTTTCTGACAATCAACAATGGATTCACAGTCATTGTTAGATTCTTAATTCCAGATATTTATTGAATTCAAATTCCACCATCTGCTGTGGTGGGATTCGAACCTGGGTCCCCAGAACATTATCTGGGTCACTGGATTAACAGTCCAGTAATAGTACCACTAGGCCATTGCTTCGCCATACAGTGGTTGAAGAAGGCAGGTCACCACCACATTCTCACCAGTAACTACAGATCGGCAATAAATGCTTGCCCAGTCAGAGATACCCATACCCCACAAGTAAATGAAAGAAATTTGCTAAGACTGATGCAGGCATGTGCTGCTTTTCTCTAACCCAATTGCTCCACAGGTCAAGGCATCGTATGTGATAAGGTCCCTTGGGCAAAGAATTACAGGATTTTGACCTACCTATGGTGAAGGAACGTTGATACATTTCCAAGTCAGGATGGTGAGTGGCTTGGAGGGGAACTTGCAGATGTTGGTATACCCATGTATCTGTTGCCCTTGTCTTTCTAGATGGAAGTGATCATCAGTGCCACTTTCAGAAGCCTGACTCAGGTGCATTAGAAGCTGTGAAAACGCCTATATCCTTACATTCCCGCCTCACTTTAAGAAACATATGCCTTATGCAAGTGGTTACTGGAGTCAAGTGCTCCTGTGACCATGGCTGATGAATTCTTTATGAAAAACTTTGACTGAGGCCAAATATAGATCGGGTGGAGTCCATTCTTCACACAGGGCTGCCATGGAGCAGACGATAGTTGGCTGAAGATGAATTTCTGATGATTGAATCAAAATCGTGTGGGAGAGATGTGATGGCGGTGATTACACTCTAGGCAGCATGGACCATATGACCTTTTCATGCTGTATTCTGCTCAACTGGAGCAGGCAAAGGGGGATGTTAGAGCTGGGAGAGCAGAAGTAGTTTTCCAAGGATGAAGATGAGGACAATCAGCAGGAGAAACATTACTTTCTGTACAATAGGCTGGTGCTGCGTCCAGACAAACAGCGAGGACGGCGGTCTGCACGCCTGGCAGCATCTCAAAAGAGATACAGAAACAGAGTCAACATTTCAAGTCTGGGAAATGATAAGACACATATTGGACTCGTGCTGTAGGTCCTCACTCAATGTTTCTCTCACTGGTTTGACTCTCTGCTTCTGTTCCCGTAGGTAATTGCAAGCTGAGTATAATTGGACAAAGTGAAATGGTTGGCAAAGGTCATTGGGCATCGCGAGGAGTTCTAGATTTCTCTTGGATTTCTGGGAATAAATTTGGGACTGCTCTTAATGTTGTATGTGTGCTTGTCATATTTGTAATATCAGCTTAAAGCAAACTTGGCACAGTGGCCGAAGGGTGAGCACTGCTGCCTCACAGCACCAGGGATCTGGGTTCAATTCCACCCTCAGGTGACTGTCTGTGTGGAGTGTGCATATTCTCCCACTGTCTGTACGTGTTTCCTCCCACAGTCCAGAGATGTGCAGGTTAGGTGAATTGGCCATGCTAAGTCACCCCACAGTGCACATGGTTATGAAAAGAGCCTGCTTTCCCACTGTGGGGATTCTGACATTTGTTGAATTTAATTGAACAATTGTTTGCCAGTGGATTTGTGAATTACGTTGATATTTGTGTTACATTTTCAACAAAGTTATATAAAGTAAAACCTTGGAGGAACACAGCAGGTCAGGCAACAGCAGCAATTCTGTCCTATTGTAGGGTCTAGGCCCGAAACATCGACTCTCCTACTCCTCTGATGCTGCTTGACCTGCTGTGTCGCTCCAGCTCATTGTATCGACTCCGACTCCAGTATCTGCAGTTCTCACGATGTCTAAAGTGAAATCTTGCCCATCAGATCCTTTCTGTTGGATTCATTTACAAATTCTTTACTTTTAAAGGCTATCTGCCTCTGTACATGATCTTACAGAGTGATGATGACATAACCAGCATCTCTTTAAATCAGTGTTCATGCATTTGCGAAAAAGTTCATGTGATATGCATACCCTTATCACTCATCAATGTATGAGTAATGTCCTACCTAAAAACTCTCAAAGGGGTCTTAGCTATAAAAACATTTGCCAATGCACAATGGCCTTTGTGGTTTTCTATATGCTACTCCACATAGCATGCGCATAGAGAGTTGGGTTCTCTTTGAGAAAAAAAAGTCTTGAAATGTATTTCTAACACTAAATACTCAGAACTGCCATAGCTTATACTCATACATATAGTTTCAGTTGTGTGCTTGCAGATGTACTGTAACGGAATGGCAGAAAGCAAGGTTGGTAACATTATATCAGTTGTGACGTCATGTGATTGTATTAGATGTACAACCTTATAATAAAACAAAATACTTGAGACTGAACGGTGATATTTTAAATGCTAATGAAGATCTAGCAACCCAAACCATTTTAACCGCACTTGAGCAGATAGCAGCTTTTCTCATTATTATGAAATGTACCATTAAATCTCTATTAATGTATCAGAAATGTGACTTTCCACAGAATAAACTGCATAATTTTCACTTTAAGCTATTAGTCAGATTGAAAAATATTTACAGTCAACACGCTTTTAAATTTTTCACCCTAAAAGAATAATTATTTACATGTCAGTCACAAGCTAAGGACGAACATCTTCCCTAGAACTTTGACATTACATGATGAATATTTGGAAGTTCCATGTTGATAAATTGTGGTTTAGGGCATATCTGATTGTTGTATATTTCCCCTCGGTGCTGCTTCAAGTATGGTCCCCAGTCTGGTGTCGATGTACAAGCTGCAGTAATCCTCTGTGAAAAGAAAGGCAAGAGGTTTAATAGATTATGTTTGGTGTTTTCTGAAATATAGAAATGAATACATGTTGACAGTTTTACATTCTGTACTTTTTAAGGCTGGAGCACAATATTGCCTCTTGTGTTGAACTGAAATGTTTTGGTATTTTTCCTGCAGTCCAATTTACTAATTTTGCAGGATTTCAAGCAGAGTAAGTTATGATCATTCTGTGATTCCCCATTGATCTGGCAATTTCCTTTAAATATGTCGGAACTAATAGTAGATACCTCAGGGGTTTAAAACTTAGTCTTGAAATTGGATTCCCTTGTGTTCATTTTACAGGCATCAGAAAGTTCAATAATGTTGGCCACCTATAATGTATGCTTTGCTGCCAGCAGTTATGGTAATGCTATGTTAACCCATTTAACAAAAGAGCGAGGTATGGGTTACATTGCAATGCTCCTAATGAAGCAAAAATAAAATTAAAGGGAACACTGACAACACAGTATTGAAAAATACAACAGATATTTATTGCAGAGATAATGGGAACTGCAGATGCTGGAGAATCCGAGATAACAAAGTGTGGAGCTGGATGAACACAGAATCTTAGGAGCACAAAAGCTGACGTTTTGGGCCTAGACCCTTCATCAGGAAAGGGGGATGGGGAGAGGGTTCTGAAATAAATAGGGAGAAAGGGGGAGGCGGATTGAAGTTGAATAGAGGAGAAGATAGGTGGAGAGAAACAGACAAGTTAAAGGGGTGGGGATGGAGCCTGTGGAGGTGAGTATAGGTGGGGAAGTAGGGAGGGGATAGGTCAGTCCAGGGAGGACAGACGTCAAGGGGGCAGGATGAGGTTAGTAGGTAGGAAATGGAGGTGCAGCTTGAGGTGGGAGGGGGGGATGGGTGAGACGAAGAACAGGTTAGGGAGGCAGGGACGAGCTGGGCTGGTTTTGGGATGCAGTTGGGAGAGGGGAGATTTTGAAACTTGTGGAATCCACATTGGGAACCCTGCAACGCAATGGTATCAAGCGGAATATGAGTTGCTGTTCCTGCAACTTTCGGGTGGCATCATTTGTGGCACAGCAGGAGGCCCAGGATGGACATGTATCTAAGGAATGCAAGGGGGTGTTGAAATGATTTGCGACTGGGAGGTGCAGTTGTTCATTGCAAACCGAGCATTGGTGTTCTGCAAAGCGGTCCGCAAGCCTCCGCTTTTATTGCAGCTCATTTATAGATCACATGCACAAGTACTTCAGGGTTTAGGCTAACATTAAACTATTTAGCTACAAATGGCAGAATCGTTTCATCAGAGCTTCAAGTAGGTCAATTTAAAAATCAGAGTTAAGGTATTTATAATTTCCGGTCACAAGTTATAGGGCTGTGGTGATAGCATGATTAATGTATAGAACATAGAACATAGAACAGTACAGCACAGAACAGGCCCTTCAGCCCACAATGTTGTGCCGACCATTGATCCTCATGGATGCACCCTCAAATTTCTGTGACCATATGCATGTCCAGCAGTCTCTTAAATGACCCCAATGACCTTGCTTCCACAACTGCTGCTGGCAACGCATTCCATGCTCTCACAACTCTCTGCAGTATCTTAGAAGTATACTGACATACTGACTGTGGAGACATAAAACAACTTGTTTATTTTTATTGCTCATTGTATGTGCAGGAGCTGGACTTCTCAGGAGGCATTGAAGATGCACATTTGAAACTTCTGCATTTTCCATTGCAAATACTGAGCTCAAACAAGTCAGAGGTCTATTTGAGAAAGTAGTTAGCCATTAATTGCAGCATGCACCTTATAATCTCATGAGACTGAAAACTGATTTGCTGCAGTCTTATTCCTAACCTCACTAACCTCGTTCAGCATACACTGGTAAATCGCAATAAGGGGATTGGATAGGAAAGTAGAGTTGAGGTCAGAACAGCTTTGATAATATTTATTGTAAGAGCAATCTTGATGCTAACCTCCTGCTCCTATTTATTACATTCTTGTTTTGTTCAATGCAAGAGATCAAATCAGTTTCAAGATCATTATTCTTTATTGTCAGGAATCCAACTCAAATCCCAATGAGACATGTGGAATTGTTATACTTGTTTCCGAGATGAACACCCACATGTACTCAATGTACATCGTATTGGTTTCAATTGATACGAAATTGGCAACTTCATGCAGCAAGAACACAGGAATGAGTGATATGAAACGTATTCTTGCTGCAACCATTTATTGTTGGGTGCTTGTCAAAGAGGAGGTCAAAATTGTTAGATTGAAAACAGATCTCAGAGCACTTGATAAGCAAATTCTCTACCATTCTGCTCTGATAGCCCAAAATTTCAAGAGTTCAAACCTTCCTGAAACAAAATTAAACAATGGACAGGTTTGTCCTTACCTGGCCCAAGGTAGAGCCCTCAGCTTGAACAACTCTCACCACAGCGACAATGGGGACCCACATAATACAGAAGATGATCATACACCAGCCCAGGGCTATTGCCCAGCCAGGGTATTCAACAGGTCCGTATGTTGGTGGGACAAATGTTGCTAAAGACCAAGTTAAGATAACCTGAATAATATGATTACATGAAAAGTGATTAGATATAGATCATCTATCTGCAATTTGATTGTTTTAAGTTGAAATCAGTAAAAGACGTGGCATCTCCTTACTGCCAGCAAACATGGAGAAATAAAAAACCAACAGATTCTCCACCACAGCCAGAAGAGCCAACTCCTTTCCCCGATCATCATCTCAATGTCCTTGATGAATCTGTTTGCCCCTGCAAACAACAGAAAAGGAGAGAGTTACATTTTCCTCTGTTTTCAGAAGGTGATAAAGAAGGCAAATGGAATGTTAACCTTTATTTAAAGGGAATGGTGTATAAAAGTATAAAGTGCTGCCAAAACTATTTAAGACACAGTTTAGAATGGAGGTGAAATACTGCAAACAGTTTTGATCCTTTTATTTAAAGAGTCAGCCCTTGGAGGCACCTCAGAGAAGGTTCACTAGGCTGATTCCTAGCATTTTCTTTTCTTTTTGAGCAAAGTTTGAGCAGGTTGGGTGTGCACCCAATTGAGTTTAAAAGAATAAGGGAGACCTTATTGAAACATAATATTCGTAGTGTGCTTGACAAGGTACTTGCAAAGAGATTGTTTCCCCCGGTGGACGATTCCAGAGCCTGAGTGTATGATCTCAGAGTATTGTTAGAATTACAGTTACAGAGTACACTTAAGATAGAAATGAGGAAGAGCATTTTCACTCACAGAATGGGGTTGAATCCGTGGGATTACTTAAGAGCAGTGGGCTGTCGAGGCTGGGTCATTAAGTACATTCAAGAGTTAGATAGATGATTTTTTTATCAGTAAGGAAATGAAGGGTTGTGGGGCAAAGGCCAGGAGCTGGAGTTGAGGGCTATCAGATCAGCATGATTTTATTAAATGGCAGAGCAGACTCAATGGGCTGAACAGCCTACTTCTGCCCCTGTGTTTTATGATCAAAAAAATTTTATAGAATTTCAAAACGGATACGCATTTTTTGTGCGCATGTATGATTAAGCCTGTTGGACAAATAATGAAAGCTTATTTTTAATTTTAACAGCCAGTTTTTAGTGAAGGGGACCAGAAGTTTCGAAATAAATTGATTCCTCCTATTGAAGAAATACAGAGACCGATGCCTTTTTCATTTATGAATTTTTTTCGATGTTTGTGTTGTGCTTACCATAGATCCAGCTAATCCCTATAAACTCCAGACCACCGATTGTAAGGAGAGCCCAACCAGCACAGAAATGGTCAATTAAATTCACCCAATAAATCCCAGCCTGTTAAGACAATGGAAAAGAAAACTCTAAAACACTGTATATTATCATAACACCAAAGCTGAACAATTTTTCTTCAATACAAATTAGCCAATAGTGAATTGTATTCCAATGAAGTTCAGTTTGATGATTAGGACCTCAACGTTTGATGAGATATTACACAGCCTTCTTTATACAGAGCACAGAAGTCAAAAATTTAAGGCTGACTTCATTTTGTTCCATTTGACTTTGTAGCTTTCAAGTTATAACTTGCGGATTGCAACATTCAGGATCCTATCTTTCACACTTTTTCTAGCCACGTCTTGTATTTCTTACGTTCTACTTGTTTTGGGTTTGCATCATCAATCCTTTCATAACTTAATCTCTCCTGTCTTCCTCCCCACTGAAAGCTTTCCTATTCATTCTAATTTCCAAACTTCCACTCATCATTTTTACTGATGAAACATCATCAACCTGAAACAAGTTTTGTTTTTCTGCTTTCAGATCTGCTGAGCACTTCCAACAGTTTTTGCTTATAGCTCCAATTTCCAGCATCCCCAGGTTATAGTTTTTCTAATAACGACTGCTCTTTTGTGCCCTCTGGCACTCTCTCTCACCCACTAATGTCACCAGAGGGGGGAATTTCGAAAGGCAGTGGACAAGGAAGCTGAGGCGCTAATTGGTCAGGGAGAAGCAGGATGATCAGTCCATCATCTTACCCTGATTAAGTCTGGGGTGGGGGTGGGTGGGGGGGGGGGGGGGGGGGTGCGGGGGTGGGAGAAAGACTCCAATCAGTCTTTCAAACCCAGGCCTATTGAGACACTTCTATAACCTTTTCAGGCTAACATCCCACTCTTATTAGTATTCTAAAAACACCAGCAGAGCTTGCAAGAAGGGCAGATCACTGCATATACCTGGGCAATCTGCCAAAAAGATCTGTTGGAGTCTCCTGTGTACAAGCAACAAGGGCCACTCCCATCAGGGCACTGAGTGCAATGCAGGAAAATGCTTGCCACTTTTAGAGAGGAAGCTCTAAAATTTGTGATGTGTAATTTAGTGTGGCATGGTACAAGTGGTTGTGCTGGTACCAACTGTAAGATGCGCTGCATCAGCTTATCAAGGCTGCTCCCAAGGCATCTATCAATGCATGACCTCTACCATCTAGAAGGATAAGAAGAGGTGCAGGGGAACAATGTTACATCCAACTTCCTCTCCAAATCACACACCATCCCAACTTAGAAATATTCTGACTTTCCTTCATTTTCATTGAGTTAAAATTCTGGAACTGACTATGATCCCAGATATTGCCACACAAGTCAGATCCCAGGCAAGAACCCAACTTGATAGATCATAACTTTATTTGTTTTAGCTTGAGTGATTTGATTTCTCACAGAACCACAAGTAAGCAATGCTGTATTTTTTTTTAACAGTAAATAGAAGTTTAGCACAAACAATCTCAAGTATCTATTTATAATTCAAATTCAAAGACTTTATACAAATGATAAAATAATAGCCCCATTCATCCCAAACCACCACTTTATAAATTGAGAAGAAACAAACCAGTTTGAATAGCATCCAGAACCTCTCACCTAGTACCGTATCCAAAGCTCCATTCATATATGCTCATTACTCTCTCCCTGTATGGAACACCTTGGTTGGTTCATTGGTAAAACCTCAATTTTTAATCTCATAATGCAGTAATTTTCCCTGGAGTTATCAAAATCTTGAGTTTCACAGCACTCTGCTTAGGTAATCACTTCTTTTTTTTTAAAAGATCTGGCCTGGAACCAACACTAACTTTTCAAACTCAGGATCTAAGTCATTATACCCTTCTCTTCTCAAAAGTACTGCTCCAGACAGTCATCCTGTTCCAAAGTCTTCACAGGACTAAGACACTACTCAAGCTAAAAGTGAAAATAAAATCCCATCTTATTCAGCTAAGGATGCCTCCTCCAAGTTTAAATAAAGCAGATTCCAAAACACACTCAGACACATTGGGCATCATAATTGACCCTAGAGTGATACAGCATCGAAACAGACCCTTCAGTCCAACTCCTGCACACTAACTAGGTTTCCGAATCTAAACTACTCCCATTTACCTGCATTGGTCCATGTCCCTCTCAGCCTTTCCAAAACATGTACCTGTCTAAATAATTTTTAAATGTTGTAATTGCACCAGCCTCTACCACTCCCTCTGGTGGCTCTGTCCATACACGCACAAACCTCTGTGTGGAAAAAAGTTACCCCTCATCTCCCTTTTAAATCTTTCCCTTTTGTTTTAAACGTATGTCCACTAGTTTTGGACTTCCCCATGCTGGGAAAGAAACCTTGGCAATTCATGTTATCTACGTCCCTAATGATTTAGTAAACATCTATAAAGTCACTCTCAGCCACCTCCACTAATGACAACCATGATCAGGGAATTAATTTTAATTATTAACTGCCCTGCTTTGTAAAAATCCCAGGCTCTATGAAAACTCAGTATATCATAACTGGATACCAGACGCCTAAATAACAACTGTATCAGAGATAATGGAAACTGCAGATGCTGGAGAATCCGAGGTAAACAAAGTGTGAAGCTGGATGGACACAGCAGGCCAAGCAGCATCTTAGGAGCACAAACGCTGACGTTTCAGGCCTAGGCCCTTCATCAGAAGGGTTTTTTTCTGATGAAGGCTCTAGGCCCGAAATGTCAGCTTTTGTGCTCCTAAGATGCTGCTTGGCCTGCTGTGTTCATCCAGCTCCCGACTTTGTTATCCTAAATAACAATTTATACTTTAACTTCTCTTCCAAGTCAAATCACACATCACAACAACTAATTTGAACACTTAGAAATCTAGTCTTCTATTAAAAGGACATCCTTACCTGTGTTACACAAACGAGGCCAAAGAGAAACAATAGAAAACAAGTCACGCTTGACAGATAATGTCGTTTTGATTGCAGAAGAGCAGGGAACTGGTCCTCCAAGCTTGTTGTAATTGTTTCTGGCATAAACATAAAATATGTTGAAATATTATACCATTTGAACAGGCTCTACTAAATCAAAGGAAGCTCATGTTTCATTAAGGCCAGCCAGAAGATGAGTTGCTCTATCTGGGAGCCCGCACACCTCAGAATGTAGGAAAGTAGATTTTGCTTTTGTATTGCACTTGATCTGAATTCAAGGTGGTGCAAAGAGCTTCACAGACATTGAGGTGTAGGCATTGCTGTGAGTTTGTTACTGGATGGGTAGCAGAAAAATTATGCGCAGTAAGTTGCCCGTGAATGGCAATGATATGGTGACTTGATAATTTGTGGTGCTAATCGAATGTTCAATATTGACCAGGATATTGAGAAGAACTCATTCTTTGTGCTATATGATGCAGAGTTTCCATACAAGAGGAAAGTGAGTCCTCATTTTATGGTTATTTTGATTGTCTAATGGACAGTAGTGGCAACAGTACTGGATAGAGCGGCTGGGTCTGGATATTGTTCTCCAGAACAGACTCTGGACTGAGACTAAAGTCCACAAGATGCTAACACAGACATGAGTGCTGTGGACTGATTGTGACAGACAGACAGTCTTGGTGAGATGTGACAAACCTTTTGGGAGTCCTTCATAGCTAGAACATCATTAAACAGGAATATGTACTTAAGCCAGATCCTACTGTATGTGGAGCAGCACCAAAAATCATGCTTCAAGCAAAGGTTGGACAGTGCTGAAACTTCCTTAACTGGTTCTGAAGCTTTTTTCTCTATTTTCTCCTGAAGCAGGTCACTTCACCCTATCTTTAATTATAGGAGTCCTTTGAGGAAATAAGGCTGTAAGATCATCAAATATCAGAACAGGTTTAGGCTATTCAGCCTTTTGAGTCTGTTTCACCATTTGATCATGTCCGATACGTTTTTCAACCCCATTCTCCTCCTTTGTCCCCCTAACCTTTGATCCCCTCACTAATCAAGAACCTATCTATCTCTGTCTTAAATACACTCACTGGCTTGGCACCCACAGCCTTCTGTGGCAATGAGCTCCACAGTTTCACCACAGAAGGCTGAAGAAATTCTTCCTCATCTCAGTTCTAAAGAGCTGACCCTTTTCTCTGAGGCTGTGTCCTCAGGTCTTCAATTAGATCTTCAACTCCACCTTTTGAACTCCATAAAGTATACACACACAGAGTCCTCAACCATTCCTAATAAGACAAACCTTTCATCCCTGGGATCATTCTTATAAACTTCCTCTGAACACCCTCCAGGGTCAGAAATTCTTTCCTTAGACGAGGGTTCCAAAACTGCTCACAATATTCCAAATGTGGTCTGACCAGAGCCTGTTACAGCCTTAGTAGTACATTCCCTGCTTTTGTGCTCTAAGCTTCTGAAAAATAGTGCTAAAATTGCATTTGCCTTCCTAACTGCCAACTGAATCTGCATGCCAACCTTAACAATATTAAACCTTGTAATCGGGGCGGCACAGTGGCTCAGTGGTTACCACTGCAGCCTCACAGCACTAGGGACCCGGGTTCAATTCCAGCCTCGGGTAACTGTCTGTGTGGAGTTTGCACATTCTCCCCGTGTCTGCGTGGGTTTCCTTTGGGTGCTCCGGTTTCCTCCCACAGTCCAAAGATGTGCTGACTAGGTGGATTGGCCATGCTAAATTGCCTGTAGTGTTCAGGGGTGTGTGTGGGTTATAGGGGGATGTGTCTGGGTGGGATGCTGCAAGGGGCAGTGTGGACTTGTTGGGCCGAAGGGCCTGTTTCCACACTGTAGGGAATCTAATCTAATATTCTGAAATAGGACTGGTAATTCCCACTGTCAGTGATGGCTATTGAAATCATCAATGTAGATGGTTGAAATTTGATGGTTTGATGTGTGGGCAGTTTGTAAACATTTGCAGCAGATACTTGCACATTCTGGAGAATAGTAAACTGGCTGGTGGTGAGCTCCCCACCTCCCTCCCGACCAAGCTTTGTTTATTGGTTCAGTTTGGCTTTGTGTAGCCATATGATTATGGACCTGCCTCTGGAGATAGCTGGATGCAGGTAACTGGGTTTCTTGTGGGCCAGGAACATTGATCATTTGTATTTTAAGTTCAAGAAATGAGATTTCATAGCTCCCTCCAGATCACAGTTCAATGTTGATTTGATAAACTTGAACTGAGAGACCACACCATTAGAATGTCATTCTAATTGTGGAAATGAGGGCATTCTCCTGAACAATGGTTGAGGTTAAGGCTAATTGTATTGCTTAGAGGATCAGATAGGAGAGAGACAGAGAAAATATTTCTGCTGTGTTTGTGGAGTCTAGGGTTTGGGTACATTGTATAAATAATTAGTCATACTTTTCATGAGTAAAATCAAGGAATATTTATATGCACAATGGTCAGTAGCATTTGGAATTCTCTTCCATAACTTGATAGGTTTCAGGTTGTTAACACCATCAGATTTAAATTCAATTGGCTTTCTGTACCTAAGTGCTTGGTTTAAACTAATTGGCCAAATGTAAACTTGTTGTCTCGGAAAAATGCTGCCTGGTTATTCTGTACAAAATTTTTCCATTCGGGCATTTATAAACCTCCAAGCACAGATAAAACATGAGCTCTTAAAGAGACCATGACACTCTTTGGCCCACCATCATTTTTACCCACAATTTCTAACTTCTTCTCTTCCAATTCATGATTCTTCTACCCAACTTGTAACACTCCCCACTTAAGAAAGAAATGAAACATCATTATGAAAAGAAAGCATTTTTTAAAAAAATCTTAACACTATTACCATGAAATACACAGTTCAGTACTCTAGCGTTATACCTTTCATACTTAAAACTCCGTTTGTACCAGTTGTATCTTATCTACACATATTCTTTAAACCTGCAATAACGCATCTGTGACAACATTTTTACAACCCGCAACATGTACAATCTGTAAATTATAAGTCTGTGACATTAGACTCTCAATGAAATTTTGTCCTTAAATATTTCCAAAAAATGGTGAGTTGTGGTCTGTATACACAACCATCTCCAAAATACTGTTGGCGATATACACCTTAAATGTTGTAAGGCCAATAACAACACAATATTCATCAGAGAAAATGCTCCACCATTGAAAAAGAATTATTGAGTTTCTATGAGTAGTAACCAATTGGCTTTTCAATTTCACCATCATCCTCCTGCATCAGCACATCTCCAACCCCCATATTGCTGGCATTGATAGTGACTTTAAAGGATTTCAAGAAATTTGGTGGAGCTAAAACTGGTGTGATGGTTAAAACGCTTTTCAATTCTTAAACGCCTCCTGGCATTGTTCTGTCCACTGAAATTTTGTGTTCTTTAGCAATCTGTTGGCAGTGCCACCATGCTACTAAAGTTTGGCACAAACTCCAGTAGAATTTGCTCCTTCCCAAAAATCAAAGCATCTGTTTCTTTGAGGATGGCCTTAGAAATTTCTCAATGGCCTTCATCTTTGTGTTCCTCAGGGTCATCCATGTCCAATATGAAGTCCCAAGAACGTCACTTTGTGAATTCAGTTTTTTGCTAGGCTTGTAACCAGTTTTGTCTCCCATAGTCTTTCAAAGAGTTCTGCCAAAAGCAGCATGTGATTTTGCCATGAATGACTAAAGATCACGATATCATCTAAATAAACAGCACAATTAATCAATCCTGTTACAATATTGTTCATAAATCTTTGTAATGTGGCCAATGCATTCTTCATACCAAAGGGCATTACTTTAAGTTGATACCATCCGTTTGGGGTTTCAGGTGCAGCAACTTCTTTAGCTGTCTCTAACAAAGGCACTTGCCAGTAAGCATGGATAAAGTCCAACTTGGGGATATAAGTGGCTTGTCTGACTTTTTCCACACAGTCCTCCAGCCTTGGAATTGGATATGGGTCCAATTTAATTACAGAGTTGACCTTCCAATAATCCAGACAGAACCATTGAGTACCATCGGACTTCAGAACCAACACAATTGGTGAATCTATTCACTTTGACTTGGTTCAATTACATCTCCTTGCAGCATCGCTTCCACTTCCTTCTGTACCTGTGCAACTTCAAGAGGATTAAACCTGTAGGGACATTGTTTTATCAGAACAGCATTCCCTACTTCAACTTCATGCACTATTGTATTTGTCCTCCCCATTCTATTCCCACATACTTTCTCATATTTCTGCATTAAGCCTTTCAATTCAATTCTCTGTATCTGAGATAGATAGGTTACTATCCTATCCCATTCTCCAAGATCTGCCTCATTCTTTAATTTACATTGAGGCACATAAAAATCCAAAGATTTAGATTCTGATTTCTCACTCTCTGGGTCAGGGTCTAATTCCTGTTTCTCTAGCTCCCTGCCCTTGTCATTGGGGGTGTTTCAATATATTCACATGACATACCTGATAAAGCTTTTCCTATCTGGCATCATTACCAGATAATTCACCTGATTCAACTTCTTCTCAATCTGATAGGTATCATTCAACCTTCATTTGAAGGGATGTCCTATCACTGGTAATGGCACCAATACTTTATTCCCATGGGAAAACATTCAAAGCTTAGATTTCTTATCTGCTTCTTGCTTCATCAAGTGCTGTGCCATCTTCAGATGTTGTCTAGCTAATTCACCAACTCTGTTTAACCGTTTTCTCACTTAAGATATATAACCTAACTGTGAAATCTCTGACTTGAGGCCTATCAACTTTGCCTTAATTAATTTTAAAAGCCCTCTTACTTCGTGTTTGAATATCAACTCAAATGGAGTTAACGGAGTCAATTCATATGGGGCATCTCTAATGGCAAACAATATAGATGGGACACATTTTTACCAATCGTTTGGGTAATTCTAGTGGTAAGCCCATTAGCATGGTTTTTAGAGTTTGATGCTACCTTTCCAATGCTTCCTGGGATTCAGGATTGTACACACTCTATTTAAAGTGTTTGATGCCTAAGCTATCCATGACCTCCTTAAATAGTTTGGCAGTAAAATTGGACTCTTGGTCTGAGTGATCTCCCTGAGTAGGCCATACCAGCTAAAGAAAGCAAGCAACTCTCCTGCGACCTTTTTTTGGCTTGACATTTCGTAATGGAATTGCCTCCGGAAATCTGGTTGATGCATCCGTTATGGTTAGCAAATATTGGTTCCCACTTTTGATTTGAGAGAGGATACCTACACAATCAATCATAGCCCATGTGAAAAGTTCTTCAAATGTGGGCATTGGCATCAAAGGTACGGGTTTTATTACTGCCTGTGGCTTTCCTACCATCTGACATGTATGACAGGTATGGCAAAATTCAACCACATCCCTATGCAATCCAGGTCAATAGAAGAACTTTTGCATTTTAGCCTGAGTCTTCCTCACTCCTGAATGACTTTCTACTGGTAATTCATGTGCCATCCGTAGTATTTCCTGTCTGTATGTTACCGACAACACAATCTGGTGAACTTCCATTCATTACTCCTCTGCACCAACTTGCTAAGATCTCCATTTTCATCTTAGGATTCTATCCTTGAGATAATAACACTCAGGAATACATTCCGATTCCTTTTCTCAGTAGGCATTTTAATATGGATCTTTTACTGTCTCATCTTTTTGTTGTAACTTCGGTAATCTTCCAGAACTAAACACCTCTGCCTGATCCTCTACCTACTTAGGTTCTTCCTTTACCATTTCATCAAACAGGATGGCAGCTAACTGGGCCTCAACTCCTTCATCTTTCTCTTTGGTTTCCCTTCTTGCTTTAACATTTGTCTGTGAGATCTTGCCACCACAGAGTCTGGAAAAATTCCAGAGTATTTTTTTCTCAGTTTCACTCCTCAGTTTCCTGGCTTTCCCTTGACTTCCCCACTACAAGGGGTGTCACTCCCACTTTTGCTTCTGCCAGGTCATTTCCAAAAACAAACTGTATTCCTAGAATAGGCACTCTTTCAATCACTGCCACTGCCACTTTCCCAGACTTTGTTGGACTTTCCAACCCAATCTTACACAGGAGAATGCTAAATCTCTGTTCATCTATTCTACAGATTTCCATTCTCTCAGGTAGCATTTCTGAATGAATGCAAATACTTTCATCTCTTACTATTAGAGATTAACCAGGCCCCATATCCCTCAATATTATAACTTGTTTACCATTTCCCCATTCTACCTGAGTATACCTTACCCACAGAGGCAATGTCTTTGTTAAGAATGGGCACTGTCTCACTATCCAGCCCATGATAAGGCTGCGGACTATCCTGCAACTCCTCGACTCCGTTTTGGATTTCCTTCATTACCGCAACTAATCTCACTGATGTAGCCTCTTTTACCAATTCCTTTTTCCCAGTGCCTTCCTTAAACCACCGGAACTGCGACTTTGTGAGTCCCACCTTACAGCATTGAAAACAACTGAGGCCTTTTCACCCTCTTTTCTTTTTCCACCTGTGGTAGACTGTTCCCAGTGTGATCTACCTTTTGTTTTTCACTGAAGGATCTCCCTTTTTCCCAATTTCTATCATTCACTGAATAAAATTGCTGTCAGAATCTAAATTTCAATTTATGCAGTCATACATATTCATCCGGCATCTCTGCGGCTCTTTTTACTTTGGTAACTTTCTGTTCCTCAGTGTGAGTTCTTATCATCTCTGGAAGTCGGTTTTTAAACTCCACCAGCAAAATATTTTCACTAAGATTCTCATATGTCTTTTCTATCTTTACCCACCTATTGAAGTTAACAAAGTGTGGAGCTGGATGAACACAGCAGGCCAAGCAGCATCTTAGGAGCACAAAAGCTGATGTTTCAGGCCTAGACCTTTCATTAAAAAAAGGGGATGGGGAGAGGGCTCTGAAATAAATGGGGAGAGAGGGGGAGGAGGATCGAAGATGGATAGAGGAGAAGATAGGTGGAGAGGAGACAGTCAAGTATAAGTGGGGGGGGAATGGACACTGTAGAGGTGAGTGTAGGTGGAGAGGTAGGGAGGGGATAGGTCAGTCCGGGGAGGATGGACAGGTCAAGGGGGCAGTATGAGGTTGGAAGGTAGGAAATGGAGATGCGGCTTGAGGTGGGAGGAGGGGATAGGTGAGAGGAAGAACACATTAGGGAGGCGAGGACGAGCTGGGCTGGTTTTGGGATGCAGTGGGAGATTTTGAAGTTTGTGAAATCCACATTGATACCAATGGGCTATAGGGTTCCCAAACGGAATATGAGTTGCTGTTCCTGCAACCTTTGGTGGCATCATTGTCGTACTGCAGGAGGCCCATGATGGGCATGTCATCGAGGTAAGGGAAGGGGGAGGTGAAATTGTTCATGGCTGGGAGGTGCAGTTGTTTATTGCGAACCAAGCGTAAGTTTTTTGCAAAGCGGTCCCCAAGCCTCCGCTTGGTTTCCCCGATGTAGAGGTAGCCTCAACGGGTACAGCAGATGCAGCATATCACATTGGCAGATGTGCAGGTGAACATCTGCTTGATGTGGAAAGTCTTCTTAGGGCCTGGGATGGGAGTGACGGAGGAGGTGTGGCAACAAGTGTAGCACTTCCTTGCGGTTGTAGGGGAAAGTGCGGGGTGTGGTGGGGTTGGAGGAGAGTGTGGAACGGATAAGGGAGTCACGGACAGAGTGGCCCCTCCGGAAAGCAGACAAGGGTGGGGATGGAAAAATGTCTTTGGTGGTGGTGTCGGATTGTAGATGGCGGAAGTGTTGGAGGATGATGCGCTGGATCCGGAGGTTGGTGGGGTGGTGTGTGAGAATGAGGGGGATTCTCTTTTGGCGGTTATTGCGTGGACGGGGTGTGACGGATGAACACAGCAGGCCAAGCAGCATCTTAGGAGCACAAAATTGCACCTATTGAAGGAGCACCTATTGAAGTTGCTTTGTTTAATTCTTTCAAATTTGACATAACTCTGACTTACTTCCTTTTTTATGTTTCTGAACCATTGCCTATACACTTCTGGTACCAGTTCACTCAAAATAGCTTGTTTTACTTCTTTATAGTCTCTTAACACCTCATCTGACAGTTTTGCAAACTTCTCACGAGCTCTGCCTACCAACTTTGTCTGAATTAATACTACCCACACAGTCTCTGACCAATTCATCTGCTTAGCCAGTTTCACGACTTAAACAAAAAGGCTTCTCCATATTTTCATCGATTTTTGGTCATGTTTTGTTATATGTATCCCTACCATGTCTTTGGCTATGCTGAGCTTGTTCATCATCGCTCTCCTCGTCACTAAGCCTATCTTTCACCTTCATCTCCATCGTTTTAAATTGACTTTCCCATTCAATTTGCAACTTCTGAAGTTCAAACTCTCGCTTTCTCTTTGTTCAGCTAAGAACCTTCTCTCCCTTTCTTTATTTCTTTCCACTGCTTGGAACCATACTTTAAACCCTCTCATCGTCCTTGCATTCTCTAACTCCTGTTGTCTCATTTGCAATTTAATTTTTTCTAACTTCAAGGCACTTGTCTGTTTGTCTTGACAAACTAAGCTCTTCACAAACTCCATGGTAATTTTACCTGGAATCAGCCATTGGTGTTGTAATACAATGGAAACCAGCTGTCCAGCTAACTGAGTTAACCAACCCCATTCTTGAATGCATGCTCCTACATTGTTAGATATTTGTTTGCTGTTTGATTGATACCAACATTCTGATGGTTCAGGACAACTCAGCATGACAGAAATAGTCCAAGACCATGGAAAAGTCAGAGCCATCATGAGGTCACTAATGTTAATGATACCCCTGTCAAGAGCGTGTGTACAAATGAGGAATAATACAGCACAGAGAGGGCAATTTCTTTTAAATGGTGGCATGAAAACAATGATCCAGAATTTAACCTTAACCCACTATGTTTTCTACTGTCAATAGCACTGGCTTATAGCACAGTGGTTCAGTGGTAAACATTGTTGCTTCGTAAACGCCAGGGACCCACATCAATCCAATGGTGAACACCATCAGAATCCCTGTGTACAAAACGTTCCAGCATTGGATTACTGTCTGTGTGGAGTTTGTACTTTTTCCCCACATCTACATGATTTTCCTCTGGGTGCTCCAGTTTCCTCCTATAGCCCAAAAATGTACAGGTTAGGTGGATTTGTCATGCCAAATTGTCCACAGTGACCAGAGACAGGGTAGAGGGTGTGGAATGTTCACTGGAGGGGTGGTATGGACCTAATGGGCCAAATGGCCTCCTTCCATACTGCAGGGGTACTATGATGATAAAGGCCATTCAGTTCACCTTAATTCATCAATCCTCAGAGCTCCACCGTCCTGCTATTCTGTTGTCTCTTAAATAATTCTTGACTTTTGTCTCGCTATGTGTGGAAATATATTCATGTTGATCATTCTTTGCTTCATTATTATTATTAGCATGAATCTGTATCCTTTAGTTTTTTTCTTGCAGTTTAATTTGAAGAAACAAATCAAATTAAAATTGGATGGTTCCTATAACTAGTGGTTTTCTCGGTCATACTTCTTTCAGTCCTTTGGCTTTCCCCTGAAGTTGGACTGGAACAAAATACCTGAAGTTAATTAACCTGACCAAGCATACCTTGTTCTCAGCCATGAGCATCTCTACCTCTGAATCTGGTACTTTGTTAAGGATAGGACATTGAGGGTGATCTGTCTCTGTGAGTTAAGACATTGAGAAAATTTGAGAGGTGACACACATTGAAACTGTTTCATCTGATGAGGGCATCAATGATGTGCATTCACAATTTTAAAACAGGAGCTGAGTTATTCCGGAGGGAAATCTGGAATTTATGCTTTCACACAGAGGTGCTATACACATGGAATTCTATCTATGCTAACCTGTGGATGCTGAGATAATTGAAGTTACCCATAATAAAAGCATCATGTTTGCTATCCAGGCACATGAATTTAGGGGTGTGCTTTACTTGAGTTGTTCCGGGGGCTAAATTTCTGCTGTTCATGTGTTCCTAATCAAACAATAATACAAAACACAAGTGGCATGATTCCTTTATATACAAGTGAGAAGTGATTTGTGAAATTTATCATGTCACTCTTACCTACAGATGCAAACTGACTGTCGAGTCCCAGAGTAAGCAGCATGAAGAAAAACAAAATGGACCATAAAGGTGCCCATGGCAACTGTGCAAGGGCCTCTGGATAGGCAATGAAGGCTAAACCAAAACCTAGACAGTAGATACAAATTGAAATAGAGAAATGAATGCAACTTAAAAGGGATAAACTGTAAAGAGAGGGGCATTTATTTAATTCGAATGTACTGATCTTGTGTTGTGGCTTCAATCAATCTGTAAGAGTTTCAGAAAGTGAAACTAAATGCAAAGTTTAAAATCCAATAATGACAGTCAAAATTTGAGCTTCACAGTGAGATAGAGCATTTGTGTGCAGTGACCTGGAGCTGGATTTCCATCGCTTTTCCTTACCTGGAACTGGAGTGCAGCATGACAGCCAAAGTCAGCTGTAGCCCGCTTACTGGGATTTTTTTGTGTTGAAACTAGACTTATGGCCAGACTCACCCTCACCTCTCTCCATCCCTACCTTGCCTTGAGGCTGACACCAGTAATAGGAGAAAGAGATCCAATGCTTCTAAGATGCCACCATGGCTGGGTCCGTAGCATAAATTATGAACACTTACGCTCATTCACATCAGAACAGTGGGCACAACAGTGCGACCAATCCGGCTGACAGGTTTACCAGGTGCTTAGCTACATTAATGGATATGCCAGTAAATAGTGCAGCTATGTATGGAATGGTCTATTTGTTAAACCTCTCATATCCACAGCACAAAGCAGCTGGCTCAGGAATGTGACAGTGGACTGATGAGTCCTGCGTTAATTTATTCTTGTTGAAGCATTTTGAAGTTTGTGTAAAATTATAGCATGACATAGGGCTTTTTAATATGTCTTGGCTTCCTGATTGTGAGTGAAATGTAACCAGTTGAGATGTGGGCCACTGTCTGGATCTTAGCGAGTTACTCAGAGAGTTATGAAGGGAGATGAATTGTGACTGAAAGCATCATCACTGGGGCTCATGTTAAACATCTTTTTAAAAGAACTGAGGCAATTGTAATGGCTTGGAGACATACACATAGACATAGAGACACATCAGAGCATATCAATCCAATGGTGAGCACCACCAGACTCCCTGTGTACAAAACTTTCCTAGACAATGATCTGTGGACATGTGTGAGTGGTTTTCTTCCTGCCTTACCAAGATAAAACTGTCACATCCATTTCTGGCACCCAGTGACCTATCCCTAAGATCAGGAAATGGCCACTTGCATGTAATCTTGTTTAGCCACAGTCTTATTGACAATCCAAATATATGACCTGATTTGAGGCATTTCCTTATGTGCAAAGGCACCAGGATCAGGAAGGAATGTATCACAATTGTCAAAGATGTCACTGCTGCAGCCAGGAAAGCATGACTGGGTTGGCACAATAAAACATAAGGTGAAATAACCATACAGAGATGACCTCTTGTACAAGGGATCTCATGAATCAATGGGTACTGTGGATACAGGCCACTACTTAAAGCTTTAGTAAAGGAGTATCACATAAAGTGAAGATAGTATCCAAAGTTAGTTTCATGTCATTAATACAGCGAGTGTGCGGAGTAACGACATAAGAAGCTAGTGTGAGCTCCTGCGTAAGAATCTTATAGTCTCAAGATAATGGTGACTGAACATCAGTAACAGTTTAAATTGCTTCGAATTCAGAGATCTTTACTCACATCTCAGAGATTGCAATTCTCTTGTCCCTCCCGCATACACACTTGCAAATATTGAACAGGACAATCTCATCTCTTCACTTTAGAAATACTTGAGCACAATGCAGTAATTTTCAGCCCAGATACCTGACTGTGCAACCTCTGAAACAGGCTTGTCTTGTACATGAGCCATGTGTCCCAGGATGGAGAAGATGGCAAATCCAGCAAACACACTCGTAGCACAATTAACAACACAGACAATGATGGTGTCTCTGTAGCAGTTGTTGTGGAATTTGTTGTAGGATGCCAGTGTTGTTAAACCTCCAAAAGATACTGCAATGGAATAAAAAATTTGTGTTGCAGCATCTTTCCAGACCTGGAAATTGGAAGGTAGAATGGGTTAACAGTGGGTTATTTGAGTTCAGTCATTCAGTTAGTCATACTATAGTAACTGTGAGGAACATGGGATGAGAGGACTGTTGAAATTCACTCTCGTTTGTCAATATCTCCACTATTATAGGATTATTTCTCTGCCTCCCGTGTCTACTGTCTGGGTGGCATGGTGGCTCAGTGGTTAGGACAGTGCCAGATTTGATTCCACCCTCAGGCAACTGTCTGTGTGCAGTTTTGCACATTCTCCCATGATTGCATGGGGTTTCTTTGGGTGGTCCAGTTTCCTCCTACAGCCCAAAGATGCACGGGTTTAGTGGATTGGCTGTGCTAAATTGTCCATAGTGACCAGGCATGTGTAGGCTAGGTAAATTAATGGCGTGGGAAATTCAGAGTTACAAGAATTGGGTAGAAGGATGGGTCTGGGTGGGCTGCTCTTCAGAGGGATGTCATGAACTCAATGGGCCGAATATCATGCTTCTACACTGTAGGGATTCTACGATCCTACAGCCTGTTGCTAAAATGCCACCAAGTTCACCTGAGGTGTGGTGACCCTTAGGTTAAACCATCTCCAGTCATCTGTCTCATTTATGAGAGGGCAGCCCTATGGTCTGGAAGAACCGTGTCTACTTTACCCTTAGTGGGCAGTGCAGTGGCTCAGTGGTTAGCACTGCTGCCTCAAAGTGCCGGGGACCCTGGTTTGATTCATGCCTCGGGTGACTGTCTGCATGGAGTTTGCATATTCTCCCTGTATCTGCGTGGGCTTCCCCCGGGTGCTCCGATTTCTTCCCACAGCCCAAAGATGTGCAGGGTACGTGGACTGGCCATCCTAAATTACCCATTGTGCCCAGGGATGCTTAGGTTAGGTGGGTTAGACATGGGAAATTAGGGGAACAGGTCTGTACGGGATGCTCTTTGGAGGGACAGTGTGGACTTGTTGGGCTGAATGGCCTGTTTCCACACTGTAGGGATTCCAAGATCTTTGATGTCTTTCATTGCAAGACATGTTTCTGGGCAATGCCTCAGTTCTTTATATACAGAGTGCACGGTGTCACGTAGTGACCATTATACTTCTGTTAAAACAAAAAGCTAAAACGGGTATTCTTTTTCAGATTATTACCTGTTCAGTACCTATGGTATGGGTTGCATGGCAAATTTAACTTCTAAACCAACAAAATCAGATTGTTCATAAGATTAGTAGCCAGTTCACTCTAGCATACTCAGACCAGGGGTACAAAATCTCACCAAAGCTTTGATATAAGACAAAGGCCTGTATCTAAAATGTGAAAGAAACCAATTAACTGTCAGATCTCATGCCAATAGTTACTTTTTCACATTGTGCTGCCATCATTCTAAAATGAGTCATATATATATGCATATTGATCAAACATACATGGCAGTATTGATTGACAAATTGCAATTAAAAGAGATGTGAAACTCAAAATTAAAACAGTTTGACTAAGAAAGGTAGTTGAATTTGATTATTTTGCAATGTTCACCTCAGCATCGGCCAGTTTTGAGATGTCCGACTGGCTTCCAATGTAGAATTCTATTCCTTCAGAGGCTCCATCCAGGGTAACCCCTCGGATCAGGAGTACGGTTAGAACCACGTATGGGAATGTCGCAGTGAAATAAACCACCTGAGCATGGAGAGAAACATGTTAGATTTTCCTGCATTTCTTATGCAGCATTTACAAGCTAGATTCTATTTAAATGGAAAATTGATAGGACTGCTGCCAAAGCAATAGATTGCAGAGGAACAGAGATTAAATAGTGAGTGCATTTACAGCATGTTGTAATTGAATTATATATGTTGGTAATTATTTACAGCTTAAACTGAGGTAGCACAGAAATGTTCGAGACTGAAGAAGATTATTTGACGAGTGACAAGGGCTAACATGTAAGACAGAGATGGGGAGAAATTCTTTTCACACAGTCATGAAATGCCCTTCCTCAAAAAGTGCTAAAAGCAAAGCCTTTGAGTATTTTTATGGTAGATGTTGATAGCTTCCTGATAAATAAAAGATGAAAATTATTGGGTGTAAATGATCAACCACAATCTTACTAAATGGTGCACCAGCCCAGAGGGACCGAGTGGCCTACTTTGCTCCTAATTCATATGCCCATATGTAACTTGTCCTATGTTTTATGGACTGCTCCTTGTTTTGTTTTATTTGCACATCTTGAGCTTTTGTTACTCTTCCAATTCTCCCTAGTTGTCCGTTGGGATTGAGGAAGACTTGCTTCTATTCCAGTTCAGTGGTTCAAAGCGAATGGAGAGGTATAACATACAACAGGCAGAGGAACTGGATGTTACAAGGGGTGAAGGTGAGTGAGAATGCAAAATCTTAAATATAAAGTGATCAGTCCTGGCCTTACTGAATGGCAGGGCAGGCTTAAGGGCTGATGGTCTATGTCTTTGCCTATTTTGCATATTGGAGACAATGGCCTACCGCCATCACGTGATCCAGGAACTGAGCTTCTGACCTGGCAACAGGGTTTCGAATCCTGCCGTGGCCAGATAGTGGAACTTAAATTTAATAATAAAAAAAATTAAGTACCTACTGCTGACCATGAAGCTATTGCTAATTGTAAAGAGAATAAAAACCCCATCTGGCTCACTAATGTACTGCAGGGGAGGAAATCTCCCATCTCCACCTTGTCTGGTCTAATTGTGACTCGAGGCTCACAGCAATGTCGTTGACAATTAGCGTTGGCAACGTGAATATTAAAAAAAAGTGTGTATCTGCAGATGCTGCCACCTGTGGAGTAGGCAGTGCTTGCTGAGTTGGATAAAGTGCTATCAGGAAGTTTGTGCCTTTGACACTTCACACATGCACATTCCTAATGAAGTATTTTCTCGGATAAGCCTCCTCCATTTTGTTTGGTCAGTAGTCAAGGTCCCCCATTGGTTAGTAAGGATATTTGCCCTTTTCAAAAATGATTTGTGGACATCCTAAAATGTTTTCCATTGTTTTCCAGGGGAATTCGTGCCACAAATGAGCTTTGAGGCTTGACAGCATTTCTGTGTATGTTGTTAATGGAAGCAATAGTTTCCCAAGACTATAGTTTGGAAATCCCACCCCAACTAATCCAACTCCACTCTTTATTCCTTTGCTTGTCCCCTTTATTAACCTTCTAACATTATCCCACTTATCATATAAAAACTCCATATTTATCATCACTCTCCATCTTCATACTTCCTCATTCAATCTTTCCTCACTTCTGCCTTTGCATGAAGCCTGTTACATCCCTAACTTTTCACAGTTGTAAAAGAACCCAATCGGCCTGGAATGCCAACTCTCTTTATCACTCTGTAAATGTCATTAAATCTGCTGAGTGTTTACTGTTTTACCTCAGATTTTTAGCATGAGCACTATTTTAGTTTTCATAGTTTCATAGAATCCCTACAGTATGGAAACAGGCCCTTCAGCCTAACAAGTCCACTCTGACCAGTGGAGCATCCCACCTAGTCCCATCCCCCTATAACCCACCTGAGCTACACATCCCTGAATACTATGGGCAGTTTAGCATGGCCAATTCATTTAGCCTGCATATCTTTGGACTGTGGAGGAAACTGGAGTACCTGGAGGAAACCCACGCAGATACAGGGAGAAGCGCAAACTCCACACAGACAGTTGCCAGAGGGTGCTAACCACTGAGCCACCATGCTGCCCGAATTTTATTCAGTTCTGCTTTGTCATTGGATACATAGCAGTTTCCAGGATCTGGTAAAAGTAACATCAAGACTGATTTCTGAAGCTTCTCTTTGTGCAGTTTAGTAGCTGAAATATCTTCTTGTTAAGATAGTGGAAGGATCTACATCATTACAGAGGTGGTTAGATTCTGTGATGAAAGGTTGTTTTGTCTTCAATCAACTTAATGTTTGCCCAATTCCTGAAAGATTGCTGCAGACTTTTCCCTCATGACACAGATCCATGCATTCGTTCCTTATGGATTTTCCAGCACTCCCAAACATCATTAACTTCATTTCAATAACAATCTGGCTCATTTATAAACAAGCACGGTTTGTACATATGTCACAGGAGGAAACTGGACATTGTTACCAAGTGGTGCATCAGCAATCATTTTACCTTTCCTGAAGATTTGATTCCTTTAGATAGCGCTGCTCCAACTATAAGCCAGGCCAGAAGCAGACAGAGAGCTAAATACCAGACTATCTCCCCAGTCTCATCCAATGAACTAGCACGGTCCAAAGCCACTTTACTGAATAAATTAACAAGACATATTTTATGTAAGGACAATATATACAAGCATTGTTACTGATACATGAATTACATGTAGTCACAGTGAGTGCTGGAAATGTGTTATTCTATTGCTCCAGGTATCAAGAAACAGGCTTGATAGATCAGCTGCTGTTTTCCATCTTTATCTATACTGCACGGTCAATGCATCTTTAAAAGGTATTACTGTATCATAGCATATGACCTTAAGGCGTAAAGGTATAATATTCTAAAGGTAGGACCCATGGTTAACTGAACAGGTTATGTAAAACATCAAACTCAAGAAAAAGCATATGTACAGAGAAGACTGGTAGGTCACATGATTGGTCAGAATCTTAAAAACTGCAAAGAATGTCTAACAGGTTAATCAGGAGATTTCTACAGATTTCTCATTTCCACAGATATTTACAAAGAATGTCTAAAGTGACTGGTGGCCCTTTGGAGAGTGAGATAAGGAATTAACAGGAGGCAATCAGGAAATGGCAAAGCTTTGGTACATATGGTAAAACAAATATTTTGGCTCTGTCTTCATTTCTAGAGGATACAGCATTCTTTCCTAGCTATCTTGGTGTCATCTGCAAATTTATACACCCTGTCTTCATTCCCCTCATCTAAGTCATTGATGGGAAATTGTAAAAAACATTGAGAGCCTAGTTTAGCCCCTGAGGGACTATTCAAAACTCATCTTGTCAATTAAATAAAGACTTGTTGATGCATCCTCTCTGTATTCTGACAGCTAGCCAATCTTCTATCCATGCTGACATGTAGAACCCCATTACTGGCATAGAATGTATAGGGGGCTGCATACAAAAGAAATCAGGAAGGAAAAGAGGGGCAATGAAATATCTTTGGCAGACAGGGTTAAGGAAGACCCCAATGCTTAAGTATAAGTATACAAAGAATGAGGACTACCCAAGAAAGTGTGGGGCCGAATAAAGATCAAAGGCCCAATCTGCGTGAGGAACATGAGTATGTGGGTGAGATCGAAGACAAATATTTCTCAACAGCATTCACAGAGAAGAAACACATGGTATCTGAGGATTTCATTTGGTATGGTAAAGCTCTAGAATATGTTAACTTGAATAAGGATGAGGTAATGGATGTTTTAGCAGGCACAAAGGAGCATAAATTCTCAGGGCCCGATGAGGTGTCTCCCAGGCTGCTGTGGGAGATAAGAGAGGAGATTGCTGGAGCCCTGGCAGAGATATTTAATACGTCTCTGGCCACAAGTGAAGTGCTGGATGACTGGAGGATAGCTAATGTGGTTCCTTTGTTCAAGAAAGACCACAGGGACAGGCTAAGTAATTACAGAGTGATTAGTCTGATGTCAGTGATTGGGATATTATTCAAAGCGCTCTGAGGGATAGGATTAATTAGAAAAGCAGGGATTGATCAGGGATATTGAACATGGATTTGTTAAAGGGAGATCTCGTCTGACTAATTCAGTTGAGTTTTGTTGAAATGGTGGCTTAATATATTGATGAATGTAGAGAAGCTGATGTGGTTTATATGAACTTCAGTAAGGCCTTTGGATAGTACCACATGGATGGCTGGTCCAAAACTTAAGAGCTGATGGGATCCAAGGCAAGTTGGCAAACTGGATCCAAAATTGGCTTATGAATAGGAGGCAAAAAGTGATGGTGGAGGATAGTTTTTGTGATTGGAAGCCTGTGACCAGCAGTGTACCACAGAAATCAGTGCTGGGACCCTTGCCATTTGATATGTACGTTAATGACATGGATATGATTGGAGAAGATAAAACTAGTAGGTACAGTTCTGAAGAAGGATCGCTTGATCTGAAATATTAACTCTGGCTTCTCTTTCCAGATGCTTATGGGCAGCACAGTGGCTCAGTGGTTAGCACTGCAGCCTCACAGCACCAGGGGCCCAGGTTCAATTGCAGCCTTGGGCAACTGTCTGTGCAGAGTTTACACGTTCTCCCCATATCTGCGTGGGTTTCCTCCAGGTGCTCTGGTTTCCTCCCACAGTCCAAAGATGTGCGGGATAGGTGGATTGGCCATGCTAAATTGCCTGTAGTGTTCAGGGTTGTGTGGGTTATAAGGGGAAGGGTCTGGGTGGGATGCTCCAAAGGCTAGTGTGGACTTGTTGGGCCAAAGGGCCTGTTCCCACACTGTAGGGAATCTAATCTGTCAGACATGCTGAGCTTTTTCCAGCAATTTCTGTTTCTATTGCTGATTTCCAGCACCCACAGTGCTTTTTTTTTGTTCAGTATGCAGGTACAGCAGTTTATCAAGGAAATTAGGATGCTGTGCTTTATTAAGAGAAAAATTTAACATAAAAAATAAGCATGTAATGCTTCAGTTTTACAGCGTATTTTTGAGACCATATCTTGATTAACGTATGCAGTTTGGTCTCCTTACTTGATAGAAGCATATAAATACATTGGATACAGTTCAGAGGAGATTTTCCACCTGTATGACTGGATTTAACATGTTGTTTTATGAGGACCGATTACACTGCTAACTTTATTTCTATTGGATTTTGAAGAGTTGACTGTGACTGATGGAAGTGTGTCAGATTCTGATTGGTCTTGACAGGGTGGATGTGGAAAGGGCGATTCTGCCTTCGTGTCAGTCCAGAATTACAACACATTCTTTTAATACTAGGGGTCAGCCTCTTAGGATAGCGATGGGACTTTTTTCCTTTTGCTCAGAGGGCTGTGCAAATTGGAAGGTGATGAAGGCAAAGTATTGAATATTTTTAAGATGAACATATATAGATGGTATATTATGCAGGAGAATCGAGCGTTACTGGGGACAGATGAGATAGTGGCATACAAAATACAATTAAACCAACAATTATTGAAATGTGGAGCAGTCTTGAAGGGTCTTGAAGAAGGGTGTCCTTCTACTGTTAATTTTTATGTTCACAAGCCTCATTCCTCACGTTGCCAGGGTTTGCTTGGAACATAAAAACCAAGAGAACTGTGGATGCTGTAAGTCAAGAACAAAAACAAAGCTGCTGGAAAAGCTCAGCAGGTCTGGCAGCATCTGTGAAGGAGAAAACAAAGCGTTTCCAGTCCGATGACCCTTCCTCAGAACTGGGAGCATACTTGGAGAATAACTCTCTCCTGGAAGCATGTTTTTCTGTTGTAACCCATCAGATTAATGCTGGCCCTGACACATATGTGCCTAGGAATGTATAGCTTGTATATAATAACTATCCAACACCAATTTCTTTCTTTTTTTACAGAGCATAACATAATCACTGACGCATCAGTAAAATACCCTGATGGAGGCAGACTCACATCAGTGTGTTCATACATCATACTTATTAATTTTGTAGTCAAGCATCTGGTCAAGACTTCATCTCTGATAGTTCTGACAGAGGCTAGCAGAATCTTAAAAAGAAGCAAACCATTTAATAGGTTTTTCGAGAGGATTCAAAAGTAGCTATATGTTGCTAAATCTCTGTCAACGCTTAGTTCCATACATGCAAAATACATGTAGTTTTCAACACCATATTATGAAAGAAAAGAAAATGGAGGGACTGGAGAGGGGGCAGAGTTTTACAAGAATGGCACCTGCAAAGTGGGACATGTTGGGTTTTTTTTTCTCTTGAATTAATGAACTGCAGGAGACCCTTAAGATAGTATCCAAGGATGATTTAACATTGACTTTCCCACCATTATAACTTGAGGTATTTGCTGAGATTGCAAGCTCTATTATCTGTATCTTAATTCATGGCCAGTCCTGTTCATTCATCCCTCTGGATTCCTTGTCTCCTTCTGTGGCTCAGCATCAGTTTCTATTTGTCAATGCTTCTGTGAAGCATCACTTGGGTGCATTTAATTGTGCTAAACGTGCTATATAAAGACAGATTTTGGCTACTGCTTAGCCCTATTTGCATTTCCTTAACTGCTGATTATTTCAATGCCACTCACTCACAGCAAGACTTTAGCATACTCTCTAGCTTGGACACTAAGTGATAAGTAACATCTGTGTCACACTTAAGGCAGGCAATGAGCATCTCAAATGTGAGAATACCTTCTGAAAGTACGTTTCTTGACATTTAATGGTATTCTCATAATTCAATAACCTATTATTAATATCTTAGAGGCTACTATTGACCAGAAACTAAACTTGGCCAACCAAAATGGCACAACAAATACAATGCCAGTTATTTTGTAGTAAATGATTCACCTCTTAACTCAAAAGATTCTCCACAACATAAAAATCACGTCTTCAATAAAGTGCTGGAATATTCTCCAACTGTTTGAATGCATACCATGGGAATCACATTTAAAAGGCTCTAAAATATCCAGGATAAATCAGTTGATTTGATTTGCATTCATCCACCAGATTACATTAACGAGATGGCTCCTGTTGAGATGCTTCTCTCTCATTAAACAGGATATTCACCAACTAACTGTCCCAAGAGGAGCTACTGGACAATCTGTGCAGGTTACAGGCGCAGCTCTCTACAGCAATGTACTTACTCCCAGTATTGTTCACTCGGACCCTGGTGAGGAACCAAGATTTCTGATCCGTTTGGACAAGTTTCATTGTTCGCCTGCAGCGACGTACTATTAACAATTTCAAAATATCCATCATCCAGGGTGAGGTTGCAGAGCGGATCTAGAAAATGGGGAATGTGTTTTAGAATTAGCGATGATCGGGAATGCTATCACAATGCACTTCAGAGAGCAACATAAATAAAGTCCTCCCAAATCCATGCTGATCTTTCCCGGAACTCCATGTTTGAATCCCTCTGATCAGAGTCCTTCCCTAGAATTAGAATTGGAATTAGCTGTGATTTCTGCAGATACACAATGGGTACAGTGAAAAATTTATAAGTTCCCAATTACAGCACTGACAGGTACAAAAGTACTTAGGCTCAACTTCTTTAGATCTTAGACAGTAGAGAAATAAAACATGTATGCATTGCAGAAACAACATTTCAGGACAGCAGGCCATATTGGCACCAAGCTTCCAATCCGTATCCGGTCCTGGGCCCAAATTATGCCAATGACACTCCATGCTGGGAGGCTGTTGTTGGAGGCTGGAAGATCATCATGCAACACCAGGAGGCCCCTGTGGGAAGATGCCGCTGCGCCTGTCCAGGACATTACCATGCCACGCTGGGAGGCTGCTGCGGAAGGGTGGGAGGTCACTACGCCGCACTAAGAGGCGGCTACAGGAGGCCTCTGCACCAGGCCAGAGGTCATCACTGGTAGGACAAGAATTGTCACTTGACAGAAGCTGGGAACTGTCGCTGGAGGCTGGGCTTTACCATCGGTGGACAGGAGTCATCGCCGGCTGGAGGATGGGAATTGTCGCTCATTGGAGGCTGGGAGTCATTGCTGGAGGCTGGGAATCAGCGCCAGAGGGCTGAGAGTCATCAGAGATCATGAGAGAGGAAGAAAGAAAAGCACTAAGAGGAAGAAAAAGGAAGAGAAGGAAGAAAAGAAGAACACGAGGAGCAGGTGAGCTCCTGCTAGAGATTCCTACTCTGACTCCACCTTGTAACAATGTCACAGTATCAAATATTTTCTTACAAATAATGTTTTATCTGTTTGCATGCAACCTTTGACTTCCTTGCATAAATACCTTCCAGCTCTTCTGCACTACTGTCCAGCAATGCCATTCAAAAGCACAGCATTAGATTTCACATGTATACCTAAAGCACCCAGGTCTATTTCATGATCATCTCTACCAAATCCTCCTTTTTTCCTGTTGCTGAGTGCTCAACACCTGCTCCACTGAAATCCAATACCAGGCAGACAGAAATATCCTTCAACTAAATGCAGGGGAAGTATAACCATTTCTTCCAGGCCCCGCTCCATTAGCGAGACATGGGCTCCATCCCTCTCACTGGTAACCCTTTGAGGTTAAAGAAGTCTGTTTGTAACAAACCAGAAATTGCTGGAGAAACTCAGGGTCTGGCTGCATCTGTGCAAAGAAAGCAGAGTGAATGTATGAGTGACTCTTCTTCAGAAGTTTGTTTGTAATGTTGGTGTCATCTTTGACCCTGAGATAAGCCCTAGACTCATTCCTAAGCTCACTTTTTTTCCACCTCTGTAATATCAGTTAACTTTAGTCTTGTCTCAGTAAAACTACTGCTGAAACCCTCCTTCATACCTTTGTTATGTCTGCGTATGATTATTTCAATGCCCTCCTACTAATATTAGAATCTTAGGAGCTTGGGAGCACTGTGAGATATCAGGAGGATAACATGAATCAATGTTTCCAAACTTTTGTGATCTCTGTGGCCCTATTTTGAGACTTGGAAGGACTAGTCATCCCCTAGTGAGAATTCAGAGAACAGGAGGGCCTTCCTCCTGCATTTAAGTCATTGATCATATGTGACAATAAAGGCTATTCTATTCTTTTCTTTATCCCATGGCTATCAATCTCTCTACAAAGGGAAGTAGATGCTTTCTATTCACTCCAGCTACACATTAATTTTATACATCACACATACATTTTAAATATACCATTAGCCTTCTCTGTTATCTTGATGACAACCTCAGCCTATCCAATTCTTATTCATTATTTACCCTTTATGGTCCTTTCAATATCCTTGTGCATCTCCTCAGTACCCTTTCCTGCGCAAGCACATTCTTCCCATAGTGCCATGACCAGTAACGTATATAGCACTCAAGCACTCTTCCATGTCTTGTCCCTCTTGGAATACCAGGAGGGGAAAAAAAGTAATAATGGTGAACAAAAAGAATGATTTAAATGGAAATCCTGTCAAAGAGGAGCAGACCTTTTTCAAGGTGGGCATACTTGGAAGACATGTGACAGTGAATTAACGGCTAAAAGAAAACTGCAAATGCTGTCTCCTCCTCCTCCTCCTTCTGCCTACAGTTTCTCCTTTCTGCAATCTCATCTCTCTCTCTCTCTTCCATCATGTAGACACAAGAAGGTCTGGAGAATGATAACTCAAACACATTTCTCCCCCTCATTCTTGGTCTTCAGTCATTATTTTGTGTAATTCTGCCAAATCAAACTGAACTACAATCATTATCAGTAGGATTCACCACCCTCTGCTGTTCCCCTTTACACTTGCATCCTCATGTCATCTGTTAATATTAAGTACAGACATGCCCTTTTCCCTGCTAGGCTTGTTACACAGGACAAAAAGTTTGCAACGAGGAATCCGACAAAGGGGCACAGGGCTTTTTGCCAGACCTGCTGAGCTACTCCATTGCTTTCTGTTTTTGTGACAGGTATCCAGCATCTGCAGTTGTTTTTTTTAGTCTTTAATTCACTGTCACATCTCTTCCAAGTATGCCCACCTTGAAAAAGGTCTGCTCCTCTTTGACAGGATTTCCATTTAAATCTTTCTTTTTGTTCACCGTTACTACTTTTTTTTTCCCTCCTGGTATTTAACCAGTTATATGTCAGAACTGGCCTCCACAGTCACATGTCATTCCTCATTGGCAGCCTCTGGCTCAGAATTGCCCCACATGGATTCCAAATGAAACTTTATCCTTTGTGTTTTGAATCCAGCCAGGATCATAGGTATCTCCATGATGTTCAATGCTCCTCAGATAGCTGTTCTCACCATATCCTGAGATCCACATTCAGTGCCATGCATTGCCATACACACACTGTTGACCTCTCGTTCCATCAGCAACACCTCTTGCTATCTCAGAGTTGCCCTGTCCCCTTACTAACACTTTGTTCTTCAGCACACTCACTGTTATAACAAAAAAATGTTTTCTCTTCCTTTCAAATATTAGCTCAAGCTTCAATAGCTCAGAGGTACGCACACCACTCTGGACTGTTACTCCCCTTCCCATCCCTCTGACTCCATCAGCCCCCCCAACCTCACCTCTTGTTAAGTATTTACTATGCATTCTGGCCTTCTACTCCCAGATGCTGAATGTTCTGTACACAGCAAAGGTTAGTGTTATCTCTCTGTTCCCCATTGTTAACGAATTTCAGGTTGAACTCTTCTTCAATCGCCTTTGCCTTCCCATCCCCCAAATCCCTTCACCCACCTTCAAAACTCTCCATCCACCTGGACCCCTTTTAACTGCACTCAACCCATTTTTTGAGATCTGCCAAAATGACATTGGTCAGCCTACTGTCGCTGCTCCCCACACCTATTCTAACAGATCTCCTTCTGAACTTCCTGCACTGCAAACTCTCAGATCCAGCACTGACTTTGTCATCAAGCCAGTTGATAAGGGTGGTGCTGGTGTAGCACAGTGGACTGATCTCTACGTTGCAGAGGCTCCAGCTCTCAGATACCTCCTCCCATCTACCCCTGGACCGTGACCCCAACATGGAACATCAGGCGATCGTGTCAACCACTGTCACCAACCTCATTCCATCTTGAGATGTTGCCTTGACAGTCTCCCAGCTCATAACCCCCAAATCCATACAGCTTGCTTCCACCTTCTAGCCAAAATCCATAAACAGGGCTGTTGGAAAAGATTCACTGTTTCAGTCTGTTCCTATACCAGGGAACTCATTTTTTACGACCTGGGCTCGACTTTTCTCCTTTTGTCCAGTCCCTTCCCACTCATATCAGTGATTCTTCTGACACTTTGCTTCAGTTTCAAGATGTCCATTTGCTGGGAGTAGCCTCCTCCTCCTCATCATGGATGTGAAATCCTCACTTTGAGTAGCTTCTCAATTCTAATAAACAGTCGCTGAACTCAAAACAGTAACTCTGCTTCTCTCTCCACAGATGCTGCCAGACTCGTTGAGTTTCTCCAGCACTTTCTGTCTTTGTATGAGAACCCTGCATCTTTGTATGCCTTGGCTTATCTCAGTTAATGTCATTAAAATCCCTTCCTTTTGTTACCACACCAATATCATTTGCAAACGATTTATTAAGGCTGGTAGCAAGAAGCTCAAAGCAAACTCAAGGAGCTCCACATGGCAGGCAGTTTGAAAGATCTATTTCCTTTTAAAAGAGATTGTTTGCCATCTGGGCTCAGGAAATTTGGCAAGTTCATTTTGGCACAGATTGTGTTAGATCAGATTGTTTGGACCAGTAACAGTAACAAGGGTGTCACACAACATTAATCTTCTGCAGTTCAAATGAAGCTGGCTACAAAAGTTATTGTTGGCATTCTCCCCATTGTTCAGAGGAAGATTGAGAAGTCCTCCACTCAACTAGTTACTAGCATAGAATCTCCATTTTCTCATTCATGCTCCAAATTGTTGAAACCTCACATCCCTGGCGTGACTCTCGTCAACCTACTCTACACCCTCTCCAAGGCCTTGGCATCCTTTTGAAACTACTAAGCACAAAATTAAAACTGGGGCCCCAAACAGTGTGGCAGAAAAGTTGAGATTAAGTATCTTGTTTGGCCAGTATTTAGTGCCACCCTGGAAGATGCATGAGATGCAAAGTTGGATGGGCAGTGAGTCAACTGCCTACCCATCTCTGCTGGAATTGTACCAGGGGAAGGGTGAATGTTGGTTTGCCTATACACTTTCAGCCTAATGGATACCTTAAGCAGCCATACAATGGTTATTTTGTAACTGTGGATGCTATGCCTCTGAACTTTTTGCATCCAGGCTTTTCCCTGGACAGTCCTGTCTCCCAAGAATTCACAAAATGGAAGATACGCTACCTTTTCGAGTCCTGCTGCATGTTTCATCTGCTCCCCACCAACTGAAGCAGTCTGCCCATGGTAGAGGTGATTGGAAGGAAGCAAACAGGTAGTACAGACTGTAGCCGATGATACAGTTGTAGTAAATTGTCACAAATGTCGACACAAGGACTGTGGAGACGCCCACACCTTTAAATGGGGAGAGAAAGTGAACCTCAAGTTAGAATTTTTCAACCAATATTAAAACAATAAGCTACAAAAGGACCAGTAAACTCCTTCTCATCCCTGGTTTTTATTATCATTTGACTTCATTTATGGAATACTATTTATACATGGTGGCAACCTATGACCTCCAGCTTAAGTGGGCTTTGCCGATGATTAACTTTGCATGGTGAATGACAGTGGGTAATTCATCTATAAGGCAGCCAGTTGAACAGTGTTGCAGCTGAGATGATAAGGCATGGAACTTGAAACGTCTTCTTTAATTAACACTTCCATGGGATGCAGATGTCACTGGCTAGGCTAGTATTTGTTCCTATCCCTGCATGCACTCAATAGGATTAGGGTCATTCCTGCTACTGGGTGGCTTGCTGGACCATTCTGGAGGGCAGCCAAGAATTAACCATATTGTTGGGGAGGTCCTGAGTCACACACAGGCCAGACCAGATAAGGATGGCACATTTCCTTCCTGAAAGTATATCAACAAATCAAATGGATTTTCATAACAATTGAAGAAGAAGGGTCTAGACCCTAAGAGTCAGTTTTCATGCTCCTCTGATGCTGCTTGGCCTGCTTTGTTCATCCAGATCTACACCTTGTTATCTATTTAGTTCCTTCGCTTTGTTTCTACTTTTGAACTGAATGTGATTCTGATTCATCCTATTTCCTGCCCCATCATTAGTTTCATTCACGTTCCTTAAATCTTATTGATGAAGGAGCTATGTTGTTGGGTACAACATTCTCCGAAGTCTCAAATACCCTATTAATCTTGTTCCACTATCATCAGCTCACACTCGCAACAATTTATTGTGTCAATGTTCTAAAGCTGAGGTTTTCAAGAGGAATATCCAACTAGTGACATCTGCCTCAAGGTATCGCACTTCACCAATCCTCATTTCTTAATGTTTCAATTAAATTTTCCTCATTAAATGGGGGATAAGCATAGTTTTCCTGCTGTACTATTTACAATTTGATCTGCTGAGCATTTTACAAATACTGATACAGACAGTGGAGAGACAGATGTGGCAGGAAAAATATTTTCTCTCAATTTAAAATTTGGTCAGATGCTAGACTCAATGTCAGAAGCCTTTGTCCATCCTCCTGCCATTCGTGTTGATTCATGATCATTTTTTTACAAAATGATAATTCAATTAATTGTAATTAAGTGAGGGAGAAAGTCAGCTCAAAGACAATTTAGGCCTTCAAAGTGGCTAGGCAATATTTGAAAATGATAGAGGGCCACAAATGGACTTTTGCTGAACAAGGCCTGCTTGATTAGGTATTCAAGCAAATATAAGGCTGCATAAACTTATTGCAAAGGAATTGAGTGTAAATTGAAAGAAGTGGGCATGCACTCTTCACTGAGTTGTATCCTTAGGCTAGGGAAATCATCAATACTCAAAAGGATGCTGCCACTGGAGTTTGCGCAGAAATAGCTGTGAGGAGAGATGTTGGCATAGTGGTAGTGATTTAGAGCTAGTAATCCATATTCACAGGATAATGCTTGTGGGATGTGGGTTCAAATCCTGTCATTGTAGCTGATGGAATTTAAATTCATCAAATTCCAAAATAGAGTACAAATCTTGGCAAAGGTGATCATAAAGCTATCATCAATTGTGATGAAATTCCATTTGATTTGTGAAAAATGGCATTACTTTGCAGCATATTAATGTCCACTTTGAAAGAGGAATTCATTTTCTGTGTTGATTTTAACATGAAAATGCAGCAATTTCACAAAATCCATGGCACAGTTGTTGCGGAGTTTCAGATGATTTGTATTATGGTGCCCATGTGATCTGTATCATTTTGAGTTCCAGGCAGTCCTGAGTTTCAAAGCAAATACTCAATAAAGTCTGGAGGACTTTACACCTCTTTCTATGTGTAGATGGATCACAAACAAAAAAAAATTTGCATTCCAGCTGATTGGCCCATCTTTTTTTTAAACTGGGAAAAATTACACATCAAAACTCAATGTATGTTAGACAAATGTAACTGATCATACTGATCTCTCATGTATTATAATGGTTTCCCTTACACCAACACGGAATAAGTTTACAACATCACACTTTTTCATCCATGTTTAAAAAGCATTTTAAACTTGTACAAGTCATATAATAAAGAAGCCATTTCTGTTGTCTTCTTTCAAACTTCATGAATTCAGCATGAAGCTGTTCTGTAGAGAGAGATTTCCTTCAGAAAGTTATTGAAGGCAAGGTATTGAACATTTAAGTCATTGAAGCAACTAAGGTACTAAATGATAATAGCCTGAAACCAAGAGAACGACTTCCCCCAATCTGTTCCAGTTCACATTGACCTGAATATCAATTGCCTAAAAATGTAATCTCAGGAACTATAAGCTTACTATGAACCCTCTGCTCCAAGACACATCAAATTATCTAAGAAAGCAAAAGTCTGTCATAAAATTGTAATTGCATTTTTTATAGTCACGTATATCTAATCTCTATATCTGTGATTGTCTATGTGAGATAAGATTGAGTCATTACAATTTAAATATGTGGGGGTAATGTGTGGTGATAAACAATGTTTCTTTCGGTAAAAATTTACAAGTACTTTTTTCTGTAAGTTTTGATGGGTACAATCAACCTGTTGATAGGACAGTACACTCTTTTTGCATAGAAATACAGTAATCATGGGGGAAAAAATGGAAACCTGTCTCATTTTTTCCGAGACAGGGGATTTTCCTTACAATGCTGCAAATTACTGAATGACATTCACATGAATAATCCACATGCACATTCATCTTATCGTTATTTTGGTAGAAAATTCTAAATCAATATTATTTAAGCACTATTGCTCACTTGAAGGGAACTATAGGCCAGTTAGCTTAACATCTGTTAACAAACTGTTAGCAGCTGTTTTTAAATGTGGATATGATCAAGGTAATCAGGCAGAGTTAACATGGTTTGTAGAAGGGAATTCATCGTTAACTGACCAATTCAACTTCTTTGAAAAAGTAATGTGTGCTGTGGATAAAGTGGGACAGGATTTGGTGCTGGGGCCTCAAATCTTTGAAATTTGGATGAAGGGATCAAAGATCTGGTAGCTAAATTTGCTATTGACACAAAAATAGGTAGGTAAATGAGATCTTTATTGAATAATGGAGAAGAGCCAAGTAGTCTATTGTTGTTCCTTGTTTGTATGCTTGTATGAACTGTTGCCGAGACTGTGTTTGCTGAATAAAAATTAACCTTGTAGGATTGGCACAGCTTTCCACACTGCAATGGGTCCACAACTGGAAAACTGTCCAAATGAGCATTCCAGGAAAAACAGGGGCATCCCAGCAAATACCAGCATGACGATATAGGGAATAAGGAAGGCACCTGGAAAATAGAGCAGAGGAAATCGAGACAGAGTTTGCATTTTAGACTGACTAGGTTTATTTGGGTAAATTTAATGTAGGAAGTCCTTTCCAAAACAATCCATGCAGACCAGATATCCTAAATTAATCTAGTCCCATTTGTCAGGATTTGGCCCGTATCTTTGTGTTTGAATCCCATGGCAGAGTGGCCCCACTCTTCCCGCTCAGTAACTTGCTCACCTACAAAACCCACAGCCCGCACCACACATACCTCCCTCCCTAGCCCTGTCACCATACAACACTGATAATAAAGTGTGAAGCTGGATGAACACAGCAGGCCAAGCAGCATCTCAGGAGCACAAAAGCTCCTGACATTTCGGGCCTAGACCCTTCATCAGAGAGTGGGATGGGGTGAGGGTTCTGGAATAAATAGGGAGAGAGGGGGAGGCGGACCGAAGATGGAGAGAAAAGAAGATAGGTGGAGAGGAGAGTATAGGTGGGGAGGTAGGGAGGGGATAGGTCAGTCCAGGGAAGACGGACAGATCAAGGAGGTAGGATGGGGTTAGTAGGTAGGAAATGGAGGTGCGGCTTGGGGTGGGAGGAAGGGATGGGTGAGAGGAAGAACAGGTTAGGGAGGCAGAGACAGGCTGGGCTGGTTTTGGGATGCAGTGGGGGGAGGGAATGAGCTGGGCTGGTTGTGTGATGCAGTGGGGGGAGGAGACAAACTGGTTCTACCTACTAACCCCATCCTACCTCCTTGACCTGTCCATCTTCCCTGGACTGACCTAACCCCTCCCTACCTCCCCACCTATACTCTCCTCTCCACCTATCTTCTTTTCTCTCCATCTTCGGTCCGTCTCCCCCTCTCTCCCTATTTATTCCAGAACCCTCACGCCATCCCCCTTTCTGATGAAGGGTCTAGGCCCGAAACGTCAGGAGCTTTTGTGGTCCTGAGATGCTGCTTGGCCTGCTATGTTCATCCAGCTTCACACTTTATTATCTTGGATTCTCCAGCATCTGCAGTTCCCATTATCTCTACCATACAACACTGACTGTGCCTTAAATAACTGATTTATTTCTTGACTTTCAAACAAGTTGCTCACTCCCACATTGACAGGGCTGAAGTCCACAAAGTACAGCGATGTGGTGATAGTAACGGGATTAGTCGTAGAAGTGATTGGAATGGGAATAGATTGAATGCCTTGCAATGGCAGCTTTTTTGTATGGTTTCAACACTGGGTATAGCACCAAGGTCATGCCCATAGTATTACCTCACTTCAAATGATAAGTTGTAGCATCAAAAAGGCACCAACCAGTACTAGTTAAAAAGAAAAAAAATCCAAATGCAGAGAATCCTGAAAGAAAAAAAAGAAAATTTAAACAGATAGCAACACAGTTTCTAAAGCATTCACAGAGATTAAACAAAACGTGCCTTGATCTGGATTGACTCATTATAACAGACCTTCCTTCCTTGCATTTAAGTCATACCTACCTTCACTGAGCTTGTATTATTATTATTGGAATTTTTCTTGTGAGATATGACCCAATGCCCTCAGAGAAGAAAGTGACCAAAAGGGACTATTAATTACAGCCCTAATGTAACAGCCAGGAAGCCAATGGGATCTTTTCAACCTCAATTTTCAATTACCTTCTTTTAACCCTCTGAGAAAATTATTTTCTTCTATGTCATTACAATTTGTTAGAAGCTCCCTATTTATCCCTCATAAGAGATCAAAGTTTACTGTGACTAAAAATATCTTTAAGAAGTGGAACATGCAGGGGAGAGAAAGTGTTTGGGAACCAGCTTTTGTGCCGAGTCAAGAACTGCAATGTACTGCTTCTGATTTGTTTCAGGCAGCTCTGAGTTGTGTACTCCCCATTGTCTCTGTTCTGTCAACAGTGGCCCCATAACATAATCAAGATTAAATTTGACAACAAAATTCAATTTTGATCTTTGCTAAAATATGTTTCCACAGCCACATCACAATGCTCATAAACCACCTCCAGCTCAGAATCAGCTCATGCGGATGCCAACTAAAGTTTCATCCTTTGTGCTTTGAATTCATTCAGGATCATAGGTATCTCCATGATGTTTAATGTTCCACAGACAGCTACTCTTGCTACATCCTGAGATCCACACTCAGTGCCATGTGTCATCATATGCATACTGTCAACCTCTCTCTCCAATAGCATTGCCTCACACTGTCTCAGAACTACACCACTCCCCTATCCCACTTTATCCTTTGGCTTATTCAACTTGCCAACAAGAAACATTTTATTTTCCTTTCAGGCATCAGGCTCACAAGATGCAACGACTTAGGGATATTCATGGCCCTCCAAAACCTTCCTCCCCTCACCTTCTCTCTGACTCCATCCCCTCGTCCACCCCACCTCTTGTCACATTTTCACCATCCCTCCTGATCTTTTGATCTCTGATGCTCAACAATATATACTTGGTTATAGTCTCAGTTTTATCCCTCTGTATCCCCACCTTAATGAATTTTGGGCATGAAATAACATTGAACTCTTTTTACATTGCCTTTGACTCCATGCCCATTTCTTTGAACAAGAGTCCTCTCCCCATCCTTTGCCCAGCAACAAAACAACTCACCGTCCATCTGGACCCATCCTTGTGGCCTTTCACGCACGCTCAACCTGTTCATTGAGAACGTGACATTGGTCGCCACAATTTCTCTGCCCCCTCTCCCCCCTTACCCTTTCTAACTTATTCTCCCAGGAACTGGCTACACTCTATGCTCTCAGACACAACCCTGACTTTGTAATTAAGCTTCCTGATAAGGGTGGTGCTGTTGTAGTATGGTGGACTGACCTCTACATTGCACAGGATGAGCGCCATCTCTAAGATGCCTCATCCTATCTCCCCAGGACCACGATCCCACCATGAAAAATCAGGCCATTGCGTCAACTGTGATCACCAATCTCATTTCATCCAGTAATCAACCCCCCCCCCCCACCCCAGTGCCTCCAAGCTGATGGTTTCCCAATGCTGCACAGCTCACTTCTACCTCCTTCACAAAATCTGTAAACAAGACTGCCTGGGCAGACCCATTGTTTGTGCCCAATCCTGTCTCAAACAATAGAACTCTCTTCCTATCTTCACACAGTCTCTTCTCTTCAGTCCAGCTCTTGCCTACTTACATCTGTGATACCTCTGATGCTTTATGCCAGTTTCAGATTTTCCAGTTTGCAGACTCCAGCCGCCTCCTCTCTATCATGGATATGCAATCCCTTTACATGTCCATCCCCCACCAGGAAGGTCTCAGGTCTCTCCACTTTATCCTGGGACAGAGGCCTGTGCCGTCTCCATCCACACTAGCCTCCTCCGTCTGACTGAACTTGTTCCCACCCTTAACACTTACACTTTTAACTCTTGTTACTTTCTTCAGGTCAGAGGGTTTACCGTAGATGTCTGCACAGGCCACAGTTATGCCTGTCTCTTTGTGGCATACGGGGAAACATTTCGTATGTCTGTCCTTTTCCAGCTCCTGCCAACATCTCTGCCTCTGGTATATCAATTACATCATTGCTGCTGCTTCCCTCTCCTGTCTGGAATTGGAAAAGTTTATCAATTTTGTTTCCAATTACCACCCTGCCCTCACTATCACTTGCTCCATCTCTGACTTCTACCTTCCATTCCTCGACACCTCTGTTTCCATTTCAGGGGATAGACAGGTCACCAATATCCACTAAAAACCCAATGACTTCCACAGCTACCTGGACTATACATCCTCACATCCTATTTCTTGTAATGACTCTTTTCCATTCTCCCAGTTCCTCCATCTCCGTTGCATCTAGAATATAAAACATACAATAATACAGTACAGGAATGGGCCTTTCTGCCTCCAAAGTTGTGCTGAACATTATGCCAAATTAAACTAATCCTTTTTGCCTGCCTTTGGTCCACATCCCTCCAATCTTTGCATTTTCATGTGTTTATCTAAAAGCCCCTTTCATGCACCTATTGTATCTGCTTCCATCACCACCACTGGCACCTTCCAGGCTCCTGCTATTCTCTATGTAAAAGACTTGTCCCTCACATCTCCTTTGAACTTGCCCCCCTCCCTCACCTTAAATGCATACCCCTTAGTATTAGGCATCTCAACTCTGGGAAAAGGATTCTGACCATCAAGCTTATCTATGCATCTCATAATTTTAAAGCCTACTATCTTGTCTCTTCACAGCCTTTGCTGCTCCAGAGTAAACAAAGTTTTCTAGCTTCCTCTTATAGCTCATACTCTTATTTCCATGCAGCATCCTGATAAACCTCTTCTGCACTCTTTCCAAAGCCTCTACATCCTTCCTGTAATATAGCAACCAAAACTGAAAGCAATACTCTAACTCTGGCCTAACCAAAGTCATACAAAGCTGCAACATGACATCCTGACTTTTGTACTCAATTCACCAACCAATAAAGGCAAGAATGCCATTTGTCTCCTTTACCATCCTATCTTATTGAGTGGCCGCTTCAGGGAACTGTGGTCTTGAACTCCAAGATCCCTCTGTACATCAATGCAGTTTGGGGTCCTACCATTAACTGCATACTATTCCTTAACATTTGATCTCCCAAAGTGCAGCACCTCACACTTATCTGGATTAAAATCAATCTGCCTTTTCTCTGCCAATATCTGAAACTGATCTATATCCTATGCATCCATTGACAACTTTCTATATCATCCACAATTCTACAATATTTGTGTCATCTGCAAACTTACTACCCCATCCAGCTACATTTTCATTGAAGCCATTTATATATATCATAAACAGCAAAGTTCCAGTATGGATCTCTGCTGAATACCACTAGCCACAGGCCTCCAGCTAGAAAAACACATTTCCACCATGAATTTCTGCCTTCTATGGGCAAGCCAATACTGAATCCATACAGCTACCATGGATCCCATGTATATTAATCGTGTGGATGACCCTACCATGAGGGACATTGTCGAAAGCCTTACTAAAATCCATGTAGATTTTCCACTGTTCAACCCTCATCGACCACATTTGTCACCTCTTCAAAAAATTCAATCAAGTTAGTAAGACATGATATACCTTGCACAAAGCATGCTGACTGTCCCTCATTAGGCCATGCTTTCTAAATATACGTAAATCCTATCCCAAAGAATTCTCTCCAATAACTTCCCAACCACCGATGTGAGACTCACTGGCCTATAGTTTCCTGGATTATCTCTATTTCCCTTCTTGAACAGTGGAACAAAATTTGCCACTTGTCAGTCCTCCAGGACCTCTCCAATGACTAATGAGGGTACAAAGATCTTGGTCAAGGCCCCAACAATCTCTTTTCTTGCCTCTCTCAACAACCTAGGGTGGATACCATTCGGCTCCGAGGGCTTATTCATCTTAACACTCTTCAAGAGACTCAACACTGCTTCTTTCTTGATCTCCATATGCCGTAGCATATTAGCATGCTCCACAAAAATCTCACGATCCTTCATATCCTTCTCTTGTTCTTTCGTTCCAATGATGTCAACTTCAACAAGGGGGTCTTCGAAATGTCAATCTTCTTCCTCAGCCAAGGATTCCCCAGCACTGTTGTTGATAGGGCTCTCAATCATGTCTGACCCGTCTTCCACACTCTTCCCTCACTCTCTCTCTTCCCTCTCTCAACAGCAATAGGACTGCCCTTCTCCTTACCTACCATCCCACCAGCATCCACAACCAGATGATCATTAGCTGCTATTTCTGCCATCTCAAGTGAGATGTCACCACCAGACACATATTTCCCTCCCTTCCCCTGTCAGCCTTCTGCAGGAACCATTCCCTCTGCAACACCCTGGTCCACTCTTCCTTCACTCCCAACATCCTCCACAGCCCCATGGCACCTTCCGCTGGAACTGCAGAAAGTGCAACACTTCTCCATTTATTTCCTCCCTCCTCAGTACCCAAGCTGAAGCAGAACTTTACTCACACTTCACACAATCTTGTCTACTGCATTCGCTGCTCAAAATATAGCGTTCTCTACTTTGGGGAAATGAAGCGTAGACTGAGTGACTACTTCCCAGAACATCTAATGTTCTGTCCTCAGAATAGACCCTGAGTTTTCAGTTGCCTGTCACTTTAACACTCCACCCTGTTCCCTGGCCAACATCTCTGTCTCAGGCTTGCTGCAGTGCTCCAGCAAATTCAGCACTGGTTGGAGGAACAATATCTCATTTTCCACCTCAGGACCCTGCAGCCCTCCGGACTCAATATTGAGTTAAACAATTTGAGGGCCTGAGCTGTCCCATGTCCTTACCCAAATGGCCACTCATCAGGCCTTGTTATCACATAGTCTGCTATTACACAGAATCCATTGATAGCCACTAACAGTACCCAGTCATAGCAATTCACCCTCTTAGCCAGATCTTTATTCACTCCTTCTCTGTCCAACTGCACTTCTCTCTCTTTGAATTCTATCCCAGCCTATCATTTACTCCTCTCCCCACTTTATCTTCTGCATATAAACCGACATTTTCCTAGGCAATATCAGTTGAGGAAGGGTCACTTGACCCAAAATATTAACTCTGATTTCTCTCCACAGATGCTGCCAGACCTGCTGAGCTTATCCTGCAATTTCTGTTTTAGTTTCAATTTTTATTCGAGAAGGGGTTGAAAAGCCTTCAGAGCATGACCTTGTCAGGTCAGTTAAGGCCTTCATAGATACCAAAGTCACAAACTTCATCCTACAGTTGCAGAGGTACATTGAAAGGGAATGCTCTGATTCAGATATGGAATTCTTAACTTGAGACAGGCAATGTAACGCACATGTGTTACCACAACAATGATAGAAAGTGAACAAGTCAGAGAAGTGCACCATGGGTACGAAAGCCATCAGCAGGTATTACAATGGAGTAAGAGATAAGGGTGATTTATATAACTGAGGAAGCACGGATCATGGGCTGTTTTGCTGCAAAAGTCAGATATCGAATGAGAAATCTTACGCTCACAAAAGGGTCCACAACTGAGATATGTTCTTGAAACCGTTCTTGGAAGACAATAAAGTGCACATGTACTGTAGACAGCATGGGAAAACAACAATGTTTCCAATGTTAATGCCAAATAAAGCATTGCAAATTCAAGTTTCCCATTGCTATCTTGTCAGGTTCACTGACATCATGTCTCTCCTATATGTAGTATTTCTGAGATTGTATTTAATACCTTGATTGCCTTTGAACCTTTCCCATTTTCTTAAATTAAAACAAGCCTCTTCCCTTTTACCAGGTCTTTCCTGCATAATAGATGTGTACATTCTTGCACTATCTTCACAAGGTAATACCTTTTGATTTTACCACCTAAAGAAAACTGTTTCGTATATGTAACAACCCTTAATTTTTTTTAAAAATGCAATTATCTTATAAAACTCAGTGCTAAAGGTAAACATATTTTCTGATTTAATTCTGCTGAAATACGGCAAGTGAATCCTGGAGTATGGTAGGTGCCTTATAGATAATCGCCTGCAGAAGTGTTTCAGGAATGCGCTGACTTGCTTGCTGTTTTGACAACTGATATTGTATTTTCTGCACAATTGTAGAACATACAGACAGCAATCTTCATTAAATGTGGCTTTTGCATTGCTGTTAATAAATCATGTTCCTAACAATTGCACTCTTCAAGGCTAAGTGCTTTTACATGTTAATTTGTATTCAACAACCATGATTAATTAAGAATATTTTTGATGAAGTGCGCTTTTACTTCAAGTTAAAAAAGTTCAGGTTCATAGCTCCTTGAAAGTGGAGTTGTGGACAGACAGGGTAATGAAGTAGGCATGTGGCAAGCATATTTTTATTGGTCAGAACACTGAGTTTCGGAGTTGGGGCATGATGATGCGGCTGCACAGGTTGTTGGTGAGACCACTTTTAGAATACTGCATACAATTCAGGTTGCCCTTCTATAGGGAAGGAGTTGTTAAACTTGAGAGGGTTCAGAAAAGATTTACAAGGATGTTGCTGGCCCTGGAGGCTTTGAGTTATAGGGAGAGGCTGAATAGGCTGGGGTTATTTTCGACATAGCGTCAGAAGCTGACCTTAAAGAGATTTATAAAATCATGAGAAGCATGGATAGGGTGAATAGACATTCTTTTTTTTTCTTGGGGTAGGGGAGTTAAAAACGAGAGGGCATTGGTTTAAGGTGAGAAGGAAAAGAATTAAAAGGGCCCGATGGGTAACTTCTTCATGCAGAGAATGGTGCGTGTTTGGAATGAGCTGCCAAAGGAATTGTTGGAGGCAGATACAATTACAACACTTAAAAGGCATCAGGATGGGTACATGGAGAGGACGGTTTAGAGGAATATGAGCCAAATGCTGGCAAATAGAGTTAGATCAGATTGGGACGTTGGCATCGAAGAATTGGACCGATGTGCCTGTTTCCATGCTGGACGATTCTATGATTCTAAATACAATATAAAATAAATACAATAAATAAAGTGTTACCAAAGTTACATTTTGCACAATCTGATTGGACACATCAGTGCTGTGCTGTCGGCAGGTCTGCACTGGTGGGTGTGTTGTCTTTTAGATGGGAAGTTAAACTGAAGCCCTGTGAGACCTCTTAGTTGGACATAAAAGACTCCATGGCATTCTTTGATAAAAAGGAATGTTAAATTCCTTGGGAATATTAATCTCTTAAAATAACCATTAACAATGCTGATCTATCTTTTCATTTTATTGCTCTGCTAGAATCTTGTTGAGGATGTTTTAGCTTCTGTTTTTACTTCAACTGTAAGTATTTTGGGATGTCCAGAGACACCACATAAATTCAAACATTTCTTTAAGCTTGAATACTGTTAAGCAAGAAAACAAAGTGTGGCTCTTGCAGCAACAATTTACAGTATTCCAATCATTTAATCTGAACTATTAACATCCTTCCTCCCCTAGCACTCGAAACCCCCTCTCACTCTCGCATAAACGCAGCCTCCACACTTCAGCTCTGATGAAGTGTCATATGGACTCGAAACGTTAGCTTGCTTTCTCTCCTTGATGTTCCCTGACCCGCTGTGATCTCCAGTAGCTTTTTGTTTACAGTTCAACTTACTGTATAATGGAGTTACACTCCACATTTTAGTCAGTTTTAGTCCTGAACTACACTCCAAAGTTAATGTCAACATGAAGCACTTCTGTAGCTCCATTTGAATGCAAAACTGCCTCATCTGCAACTGCAAACATGTAAAATCTGATCAAGACTGTATACTCCCATCTTGTGAAATACACTGTATAAAAACCAAAAGGACTGCAGATGCTGTAAATCAGAAACGAAAACAGAGGTTGCTGGAAAAGCTCAGCAAGTCTGGCAGCATCTGTGAAAAAAAGGCAGAGGTCCTGGAGCCAAAATGTTTACTCTGACCTTTTCTGCACAGATGCTGCCAGACTTGCTGAGCTGTCCCAGCAACCTCTGTTTTTGTGAAATACATGACTTAATTTTGAATGACATCTTCCACTTCAGTTCAATATGTTGATCCAAATATTCAAAGCAAGAAGTAATAAATTAGTGAGTGTTATTTTAATTTGAAGTAACTGGTACTGATTTCTTGAAATTGATTAATTTCTGCCTAAGACTGAATGAACTTATTGCAGCCCCCACCCCCAACAGTTACATTGCTAAAGTCAACCACAGAATTGAGAGTCGAATACTTTATTGCTACACAATAAATCAGTCCTGACATTAACATACTTCATCACTGTGCCTTTCATTACATTCTTGTGTTCTTATATTTATTATTCAAGTATTAATTGTCCTTTTCATTTCTCTCTGCTATGGCTTGGATTTCATGACAGTACCTCCTCCATTTCTGTAAGCCAGGTATGGGAATCTCCAGACATTGCCGAGGCCCACAGCGTAACCGATCATCGAGAGCAAGTAGTCAGTCTTTGAGGACCAGTTACCCCGCTCCACATTCTCCTCACTTTTACCTGTAGGTTGAGTGGTAGCCTTGAGGGGGGAGAGGAAACTGCGAATCAAATTTAAACTTTTTCAACCCAGAACTCATGCAATAAGTATAACAAAAAATACTGTTGTTGTCCATTTAGCAGAAACCGGTTGTTAGTTTGGAAGCATCTTGAACCCTGCATGGAGACTCTGCAATTCACAACAGCCAAAATTTTCATATCATCAGGATTTTAAATGTGTTTAGTGTCACATTTTGATAAAATACTCACACTGTCCTCCGAAGGGTGGATTTGCCGATCATTCTGTGAAAACACCAAAGCTAATTTTCTTTTGTCCATTTTTAAGCAATGATGAACAATTTTTCTACCTTTGCCCTAAATTCTTCAAACTTTGCACTGCTGCAGACTGCTGGTTAGGAATAATTCAGTATCACATCAGATAGTGACTCCTTCGCTGGCAGAAGTCATGGTTTTATGCAAGCTTGAAGGGGTGTAACTCTGTTCATTCAGGTCATAATGACATTCAATCTCCCAGGACCTCGACTGTTAATAAATTAATCTACTATATATGAAAGTTGTTACTGCAGACTGTATATATTATTTTCATTTGTTAATTATATTGTATTCACAATGTAGTTACAAGTTTGACAATTGGGACATGTTGTAGTGCAATACCAGCAAATCTATGAACCTGGCCACTTGAAAAGAACAACAAGTTCTTTCTAACATTTGCAAAGTGAAGGCAGTTAATTAAGTAACTCAGCTCTTGCTTAAATTTAATCAAACTCCCAAACAACTTAATCAATGGCCCTTTGTCTGCAGTTACTGTTGGATTGAACATCCTGCTTCTCCAAATACTCATGTTAAGTATTGAATATGAACTTGTTCTAGTTCAGCTGCACCTATATACCACAGGGTCAGTAGTTGCATGACACCAGGTTATAGTCCAACAAATTAATTTGAAGTCACAAGCTTTCGAAGCGCTACTCCTTCACCAAGTGAAGTGTTCACTTGTCACTTTATTTGACAAAGGAGCAGCACTTCAAAAGCTTGTGATTTCAAATACACTAACTCGACTACAACCTGTTGTTGCGTGACTTCTGACCTTATTCCCCAAGTCCAACACCAGTGCCTCCAGTATTTAGCACAGTGTGAACAAAGTGTTAACAAGTGTTGAGTTACACCATTGGAGACAACTAATGACTGTGGATGTTATAATCAGCACGCATATTTAAGGCATAGTACCAAACTCCTTTCTTCAAAATTATAATCAAAGCATCAAACCAGAATTTGAATAATTTTAAGGGGAAATTGAATTGAGGTTGTTAAATGACCAAGGGATTTAACTGGATAGACAAAGGGCAGTTATATCCTCAAATAATTGATATCTAAATTAGAGTAGGCTCTTTTAAGGGTGAATTCAGGGAGTACTTCTTTGAACAAAGTATAGTAGAGATCCAAAAGCCTGTGGATGTTGAGTTAAACAACTTTATTTCAGATGTGAGTTGACAGATGTTTGGTGAATAAGGGAGAGTCAGACAAATGCAGATAAAACACAGATCTGTTTTGATTTCTTTGAATGAAGGGGGAGGTGGGCAGCTAAATGATATGTACCACATCTACATTGTATATTTAAAACTATCTCCTTCATGGCAACACTCAAGTTGGTTAGACCACAATGGGAGTGTTGCATGGATATTTGGACATTATATTATAAGAAGAATTCAATTGTTCTAGAGAAGGTTCAGAGGGCATGGACTTGAATGTTGCCTGGGCTGGAGGAGCTGATCTTTCAAAATATACTTCAAAAGCTGACTGATTTTCCTTGGACTAGCAAGGTTGAGAAAGGAACTGGTAGATATATGTAAGCATATGAGGGACTTGAATAAGCTCAATAAGGAGGCATATTTTCCATTAATAGAGAGACCAATAACCAGGAGCACAGATTTAAGAGAAGACATAGAACGTTGGAGGAGGGTTTAGGAGAAATGTTTTCACTCAGAAGCTTGAGACAGTCCGGAACTCAGGCTGAAAATGTTACTGAATCAGAACCTCTCATAACAGCAAAATTGTATTTAACTATTCGTTTATGTTGCCATGTTCTCTAGAAATACAGGCTAGAAGCTCGAAAATGGGATTACTGTAGTGAGATCTTGATGGGCTAGCATGGACATGACAGCCAAATGGTCTTCTTCTGTGATGTAATTTTTAATCTATGGTCTACAGGATTAATCTGTAACATGTCTAACAGCATGAATTAATTGTGACTTGCACCCTATGTGCACTTAATTTTGACTTGACTTCTCAGTTCTACCAATGTCCTTTCCTGTTGTCATTTTCACCATCTAATTTTACTTCCTGTTACCCCTTTGAATGTTGATTTTGCAATTTTAAACGTGCTTTGCTTTCGACTTCAGTCTGTTTGGTCGTTCCCTCCATCTCATCCTTGAAATGTTTTTATTGAAATAATCAAAGTGTCCAAAATTCTTGAATGTTGTGAACTATTTTATAGGCATTATTTACTCGGAAATTGCTTGTAAATACAGATGTTAAGTTCGGAGCTTGGGTTGCCAGACCTGAAGTGCTCACTCTGATTTTTTTTTAAAAGAGATGCTGCCAGATCTGCTGACCTTTGCCAGCAACTTCTGTTTTTGTCACAGGGATTAAGTTATTATTTGTAAACCTTTCCTTTGCAGAGCAATATTATTCAGGAATTCTTTGGGACTAAATGTGGACAAGTCTCAGGTTTTTTTTTCAAAATTTTCTCGAGCTCGCTATCAGATTTCTTTCCATGAGTAGTTTGTGCTGATTAACTTGGTTTCCAATGAAGGTAAGCAGAATGTGACTTGAATGATTTCTTGAACAGTTTTGACATGGTTAACATGGAAGAGATGTTACTTCTTACCAGTGAATCCAGTGCAAAGGGGCACTAATTTAAAATTGAATGACTGGAGGAGCTGAAAGGTGCACTTCCGCTACTATTTTGTAAATTTGTGTGTTCATAGATCACAGGGTCTCATTTGCAAGCCATGACATTAGTTCATTGTGATGATGTTGTTACGTTATGATTGGCTGTGTGACATGCAAATATTACCACATTTTCACACATTCAGTCTTCCATGTGTCATCAAGAAGCACAGGTGATATTATACAGTCAACCCATTGGCACAATAGTCCTGGTGAACAATCTGTTTTCAAAGGTAACGCAGTTTGGAGTAATAGTAAAATAGTGTTGTGACTCTAGGATAACCATGTGAAGTAGCAGTGACTCTGTCAGGTAGCGTGCTTATGATAGAATTAGAATGCTCCCATTCCAAGATTGAATGACAATGGAAGGGAATATTCAGTCTACAAGTCTCTCCAATGCTTCCTTGTTATCATTAGAAGAGGAAAAAGTGTGTGAAAATACATGGACCAAAACTTGAGTTTGTGGTCTCCATGGCAGAACTGGGTGAATCAAGTTAATTATGTGTTTTCATATCCCTCCTTTCCATCTTCCAAAGCTGTCCTTAAACCCGCACCTAGTGCCAGGTTTTTGGAAAACCCCATATCCCGAAACACCAAAAATGATCAAATGAGCATTCTTGTTGATGAGAGTACCATTTGTTGTGTGATAGCATAAAATCCATGAATAATTTCAAACACTCTGTCCTGTCTTCCTAGTCTGTAATTAAACCAATGACAATCTGCTCATTGAATAGTGTAGAGTTGAGTGGACATACGTCATTAAAGCAGGATCTGAAAGAGGAACAATGAGTAAACCGGATTGATTTTTACTGTTCTCATCCTCTTCGTATCCTGCGTAACTGGAAACGTGATGATGATGGGAAGTCATTCTGCCCATAGGCAGAATCTTATAAGGATATGAGTGGATATGGGCTATGGCAAGTCGAGTGCAACATCACATGAGGAGTTAAGTGAGACCCGTTTCAATGTTGACAGAAACTGGCTTCATCTCTTATAACTCCGCCAGGTGGCGCGATGAGATTCCACTGGGCAGCAGAGAGTTGCCAACTAACAAGGATTGGAGCTGGGTAAATGCCTCATTAGTGTCTCAACTCGCCTCATTAAGTTTGGAGGCACTGGATACCAAAAAGGCGATGCGCCCTAACAACATTTGGGCAATAGTAATGGAGACCTGTGCTCCAGAACTTGCTGCTTCCCTAGTCAAGTTCATCCGGTACAGTTACCTAACAATCTGGAAAATTGTCCGGGTATGACCTGTACATAGAAAGCAGGAGAGATCCAACCCAGGTAATTACCGCCCCATCAGTCCACTCTCAATCATCAGTAAAGTGATGGAAGGTGTCATCAACCGTGCTATCCAGCAACACCTGCACAGCAATAACCTCCTCAGTGATGCCCAGTTTGGGTTCCACCAGGGCCACTCAGCTCCTGACCTCATTGCAGCCTTGGTTCAAACACGGACAAAACAGCTAAATTCCAGAGGTGAGGTGAGAGTGACAGCCTTTGACATCAAGACCACATTCAATCAAGAATACTATCAAGGTTCCCGAGCAAAATGGAATTAATGGGTATCGGGGGCAAATTCTCCACGGGCTAAAATCATAACTGCATATACAAAAATGGCTGTGGTTATTAAGGGTATGTCATCTCAGCTCCAAGGCTTCTTTGCAGGAGTTCCTCAGGGTGGTGTCCTAGGCTCAACCACTTTCAGCTGCTTCACCAATGACCTTCCCTCATAAGGTCAGAAGTGGAAATGTTTGCTGACAATCGCAGAATGTTCAGTAAAATGTACAACTCTTCAGATGCAGAAGGTAGCCCAAGTTCAAATGCAACAAGATCTGAAAAGTATCCAGGCTTGGGCTGACAAGTGGCAATTAGCATTCACACCATACAAATGTCAAGTTATGACCATCTTCAATAAGAATCTATCTAAACATTTTGGCATTCAATGGTGTTGAATTCCCCTCTATCAAAATGCTGGGGTATCATTGACTAAAAACTCAACTAGGCTTGCCACATACTCACAGTGGCTACAAGATCAGGTCAGAGGGTAGGAATACTGTGGGGAGTTAGTTATAGTGAAAACAGTAAGAAAGATGAGGATGGGTCTGCATCAGAAAAGAGCAAGTTAATTAGAAAAGACAGGTAAGAGCAAATTAGTGAACAAAGTAACTCTGAAGCATTAAACTGCATTTACTTCAATGCAAGAAGTCTTGCTGGTAAGGTGGATGAACTCAGAGCATATATCAGAACATGGGACTGGGACATTGTAACTGTTGCAGAAATTTGGCTGAGAGAAGGACAGGACTGACAGTTCAATGTTCTGAGTTTTAGAGGTTAAATTATGGATAGAAAGTGAGGCAAGATAGGAGGGGGAGTGGCATTTTTGATTAAGGGAAACATTACTACTGTAATTAGAAAAAGATTTCGGAGAGATCAGCTCGTGAAATTATATGGGTTGAAATTAGAAATAAGAAAGGGATGTTCACCTTAATGAGATTGTACTGTAGGGAAGTTGAGAAGCAAATATGCAGAGACAGTTCAGATATATGTAAGAATAATAAGGTTGGAATAGTAAGGGATTTTAATTTTCCAAACATTAACTGGGACTGCAGTCCCATTAAAGATTTGGATCACATTAAACGTGTTCAAGAACACTTTCTTTACCAAAATGTAAATGTGCCTACTAGAGAAGGAGTAAAACATGATCTTCTCTTGGGAAATAAGGCAGGGCAAGTGACTGAAGTGTCAGTAGGGAAACACTTTGGGTCTAGAGATCATAACACTATTAGTTTTAAAATAGTTATGGAAAAGGATAAGTCTTCCATAAATTTAAGTTTCTTAACTTGAGTAAAGCAAATTTTAAGGATATGAAACGGAAACTTTCAAACATTGATTGCAGTAGACAGTTAATAGGTAAAAGGACGACTGACAAGTGGGAAGCCTTCAAAAGAATGATAATGAGAGTTCAGAGGCATTGTGTTCCTTTTAGAGTGAAAGTAAGGCTGATAAAATTAGGGAACAATGCATGATAAAGATACAGAGATTCTAGTCAAGAATAAAAAAGACAGAATAATGTAATAGATGGAGGCAACTGGGATCAATTGCATCTCTTGAAGTGCATAGAGAGTAGAGGCATTCTAAGAAGGGAACCAGGAAGAAAAAGCGGAATGAGATAGTCTTGACAGATGAGGCTAAGGATAAGCCAAAACATTTCTACAAATACATTAAGAGCAAGATACCAACGAGAAAGAGAGAAAAGGATCCCTTAAAGATCAACAAGGTCACCTATCTGTTGAACTTCAGCACATGGGAGGGATATTAAATGAATATTTTGCATCAGTTTTCATTGTTGAGAAAGAAATGGAAGCTGAAGTACTCAGGACAATAAACATTGCCATTTTGAAAACAGTTCACATTACAGAAGAGGAAGTGCTGGAGATCTTGGAAACAAAAAGGCAGATAAATCTCCAAGACCTGATGAAACATATCTCAGGATATTGTGGGCAGTTAGGGATGAATTTTTTGGAGCAGAAATATCTGCATCATCTATAAATATGGGTAATGTATCAGAGGACTGGAGCATGGCTAATGTTGTACCATTGTTTAAGAAAAGCAGTGAGGACAATCCTAGAAACTATAGACCTGTGAATCTAATATTGGTGGTGGCTAAGTTTTTGGAGGTGATTCTGAAAGATAGGATTTGCATGCATTTAGGGAGGCTAGGATAAAATCATGTCTCACAATTTTTTTCATTGAGGTTTATTGAGTTTTTATTTATTGAAGTAACCAAAAAGATAGAGGGCAGAGTGGTTGGCGTTATTTACTTGGACCTTAGGGAAGCTTTTGACAAGGCTCTGCATGGTAGATTAAATGGTAAAGTTAGATCACATGGGATTCAGGGAGAGCTTCCTGGAATTCTGTCCCTATTGGCATTGTGGAACAATCTGCAGCACATAGACTCCAGTGGTTCAAGAAGGCAGCTGACCATCATCTTCTCAAGGGCAACTAGGGGCAGGCAATAAACGCTGGCCCAATCAGTAACACCTAATCCCACGAATGAATAAAGAAGAAATTGGCTTTCTATTTTACCAAATATACCAAACAATATTTAATTTGCAAAAACGTGACTTGAAAATCAGAGCACATACCCGGTGAATGCAGCTCACCATTGGCCGCAGCCAGCTTCAATGTTCTTCAGCACCTAACACCACCTCAGAGCATGAAATACGTGCGCTTCTCATCTATAGTCATTGGCATCCAGCAAATGCCAACCCCTAATGCGCATCACCGATCCACTAGCATCAAAAGGCTGCAGCAAGGATACTTTGAGCAAATGGATAGGAACACAGCTCACGAATTAGACCACCATCTCTGGGCAATATATTTACTGTCTTAGCACTTGTTATCATAGCATCAGCCTACATGCGCTCATCACCTTGCCAGACCTCGAATTTATTAATACTGCTGTCATGACATGCTTTTTTTTCATGAGATGCACAACCAAACAGGCCAACACCTACAGCACATGCTATTTTCCTGCATGATAAAATTGTACTCAACCATATAGCCAGATTGGAAACTGGGCAGGGACTCATTACTGATAATGGGAACTGCAGATGCTAGAGAATCCAAGATAACAAAGTGTGGAGCTGGATGAACACAGCAGGCCAGACAGCATCTCAGAAGCACAAAAGCTGATGTTTCGGGCCTAGACCCTTCATCAGATGGCCAGCCCCAACTGAAGAATGACCAGATGCCTGGCCGGTCTCTTCAAGTTCCTCATTGTTTGCACTGGATTGGAAGAACTGACCATGGCCCTTTACTCGGGCTGTAGTGAGACAGAGTCCCTACCCTGACCCTGCTAAAGCCTCTGAAATGCTAGTGGACAATGAACTTGACTGACTATGCCCTGACCGATGGCAGTCCGCTTCTTGATTGTTTTCCATTGGCTTTGAGACTTAACTTTTGGGTTGAAGCATGTGCAGTCCATTAGCCATGTAAACTATCAATTTGTCTTCTATGTGTGAGATTGACAATCTGCCAGACTTTGTGTCTGTGCTAAACACTAAGGCCAGACAAAAATACCGTCAGCCCTTAGAGTGCCGCTGAAGATATGGCAAGGCATGGATGCTGTGAGCATTCAAGTAGGCAAAAGGTGAGTGAGTGCAAAGAGGGTGAGTCAGGAGCCTGGAGTTAAAGCCTGATCTACTTCATGAACTAGGTGCAGAAATGTCTTAAAGCAGCACTGCAGTAAGAGCTGCCAGGGCTACAAACTGCAGTATTGGACTGCAGACGGAAGTGCAAGTGAAGTGTCCTAATAATGCATTGATGCTGATGGGTGTCCGAAGCTAATATCCTTGAACATGGACTGTGTGCAGTTGCTGTCCATGGTGCATACTCTGAGATGTTAGTGCTGGCATCCAAGGTGGAGTTCTGGAGTAATGAGCAGCAAACTCGAATTGCCAGGAGCCTGCTCTCAATTTCATGTTAGAAATTCTGGGGTCTAGTACAAATTCGAAATGAGATGGAGTGGGTCACTCCATTTGAATGTAGTGAGATTAAGTAATACTGAGCTGGTGATGAATGTTAATCCATCCACAAATATCTCAAGCCAAGGAGTAGTGATAATCTTGTTTCAATGTTTAGCATTTGTTTGGAAAACAGAACTTTTCAGTCTCAACATTGAGAAAGTCACAAAAGCCCATTCACGAAGACAGGAGGTCAGGAAGAATAAATCACCGATCATCCTTTTTCACTGTTTCATAGCAAACAAAATGAAGTTTGGGAAAGGAAAAGGTGAAATATTCTGCATGAGCATTAATTTAAAAAAAGTTTATTCTAAAAATCTGTGTGATATTATAAAAATCATGCTGGAAGAATTCCACCAACATTAAAATTAGTTTTTCAGGGCCAAGGTCGTTATTCATGAGAAACTATGAACTTAATACGCTGTTGCAAATACAGTTACAAGGCATAACTTTTGCAACTATTTTAATGATGAGGTAAATAGTGTTGATATGGAAGTTTGCATCTATTCATATGGAGCCTTCAATGAAGTACACATTGAAAGAACAGGAATAATTGACAGCAACCTCTGGGCTTCAGTGTTTAAATATACAAATTTAAAACCCTTTATTTAGAAGAAAGGTGGACAAATAAATTAGGTGCATGTACAGGAGTCAAAACCTTACCACTTCAAGTGATCAACTGCAAAACTACAGAGGGAAATTAACAATCAACAAGCAAAAGAGTTGTTGGTATTACTTGTAAAAGTATCCCTGAATGGCTTGCAGTATTCTTGTAGAAAATCGTTTAGTCCCTGGAAAGAAACCAGGTAAAACAATGACAGAATTCAACTTGTGCCCCAAAACAAGCACAAATCTGATGGAACTGCCACACTATGGTCAGATGCCCTGAGCCGTTTTGGCATTTGGTCTTCCCCTGAAGAGTTGTAATGAACCACGGGTACAATATGGGCCCCCATGCTGCACTGCACAAGTTGAGAGGAGCCAAGGTAATCAGCTGGCACTACTAGGATAGGAGATGAAATCAGTTACATGGAATAGGGAGAACACTTCTGACTCTTCCAGTCCTAGATAATCCTGTCCTTTACAAAAGAAAATTCCAGACCCTTTCCTAAAATTTCCATCGAGGATCTGTAGTTAGGCCACTAGCTGCCAAGGAAAGCAATGTGCCCATTTATACTTGAAAATTTCCTTCCCTATCCCTAAAACCTTCTTATTTCTCTTTGTTCCCGAAAGAAATAAATGAAGTCTTGGATTTGTGGAATCTCTCTATAGGCTGCTGTTGTCTTCTGTATTGCTCCCCTCGGTGTTGTTCCAAGAATGGACCCCAGTCAGGAGCTGGTCTGAAAACTGCAATGGCTTTCTGTGGAAACAAGATTGAAATTATTAACATTTTTTTTGCAGCGTGTCAATCACATGAATGCATTGTAGTACTATTCACTTGCTGTTCTGTTACTATGACCCAACCCATTCACACTGTATTCAAATCAGTGTGAAGCTGGATGAACACAGCAGGCCAAGCAACATCTCAGGAGCACAAAAGCTGACGTTTCGGGCCTAGACCCTTCATCACATCTGATGAAGGGTCTAGGCCCGAAACATCAGCTTTTGTGCTCCTGAGATGCTGCTTGGCCTGCTGTGTTCATCCAGCCTCACACTTTGTCACACTGTATTCAAATTACTGCTTCTTATTTTTCCCGAAAAGCAATAACAGCTTTCATCAAATCACATGCAGTGTTTCTTTTTCCCACAAAGTTATATCCTTCCTAATCCCAACATAACAGCATGCTAACCCACTTAACATTGCACTTGCATGCACGTGCAGAGAGGCAAAAATAGAACTGTATAAAAAATGTGTTAGGCCAAAGTTAGAGTGTTATGTACAATTCCAGAAGTAGGATGCAATCAAGAACAGTGAATTTTATATATGAAAAGAGACTGGATGAGCTAAGGATGTTTCCTTTGGATAGAAGAAGCCAATCGAGCATTTAACTGATTTACATAAAATGAATTGAGGCGTGGATAATATCCACTTCCCTTCATAAAGGTGCCAATAACCAGAAGACAAAGTAATTGGAAGGATTTGAGAAGAATTGAGGAACAAATTTCTTCACATAATCTGTGGTGGAATTTTGTTTTGAGCTGCCTGGAAAGGGCACGAAAGACAGAAATGCCCTTTGCAGTTAACAAAAGGGTAATGTAATTTCCAAGGCTATGGACAAAATGCCGAGACATGGGGTTGCATTGAGGGGTCAAAATGGATAAAATGGGGTAACTATGCTTCCATTCTACTTTATCCAACACCCCATCATCTCCGAGCCAACACTGTAGTATCAATCTCCATCTTAAAAATGCATTAATTTCTTTCATCTCAAAACAGCTAGCTTTCTTCCAAACATTGAAGCATTCCATTACAATATGCAAAGCAGCATCCTACTGCAACTCAGCAACATATCAACTTGCTCCAGCTCCACAACACAGCATCCTGCTCCAGCTCCACAATGCAGTGACCTGCTGCAACTTAGCATCAATCTGCTCCAGCTCAGCAATGTAGCGCCCTACTGCCACTCAGCAACCCAGCACCCTGCTCTCGCTCCACAATGCATCAACCTGCTCCAGCTCAGCAATGCATCAACCTTCTCTGGTTCATCTATATAACAAGCTGCTGTAGTTCAGTAATGCAGAATCCTGTTCCATCTTTGACATGTAGCCACCATCTCCAATACAGCAATGGAGCTTCCTTCTCCAGCACCAAGCTGCAGTTTCTCTATTCATCCCAACATTACGTCAGCTTTCCGCTCTTAAATGTGCAACAACTGCCTCCATGCCAGCACAGTAACATCATTCTCTATCCAAATGCAGTTTTATCTTTTTCCATCCTGACTCTGGAGCACGCCTGCTGAGTTCAACAGCAGTCCATTCCAGTACTATAGCTCCTTCCTGCTGTGATACTGGTGCAAGTTTATCAGAAAATGGACTGGAACACCTTATTCCTACAGTGTGTATCCTGATCCCAACTGAAATAAGTCCTTCTTCATTCATCTGCTAGGATAGCCGCATCCACCTTCATATTTTGTTATGGTGAAGGCACCATTTAAATGCAACTTGTCATTGTAACAGCTTGCAGCATGATCATGTGATT